>NC_133384.1:2371828-2460901 GCF_049309525.1 Garra rufa | reverse complement strand
AGGATGGCCTTGGTGGTGATCCTTGGATTCTTTTTTTACCACTCTCACTATCCTCCTGGCCAGCACAGGTGTCACTTTTGGCTTCCAAACACGTCCTCTGAGATTTTTCACAGTGCGGAACGTCTTGTAATTTTTAATAATACTTTGCACTGTAGCCACTGGAACTTCAAAACATTTACATATGGTCTTATAGCCCTTTCACAATGCACAGCAGGTCCTCAGTGAGCTAATTTGTCTTAACCAAGACTGTCCACAAACCAACAGCAGAGAGCTTCTGTTTTTCACCTGTTGAATTGATTAAAACAACCGTTCCCAATGAATCAGGGTAATAAGAGATGCTTTAGAACAGCTTGGACTATTTGGAATGGTATAGAACTTTGGATTTTCCCATAGACTGTGACAGTTTGCAAAGGGTATGAATAATTTTGGACATGCCACTTTTTGTTCAAATGTAAATAATATTTTTTCCACAATGATGCCTCTTGTACATCGTCTTATTATTTTTTGGGAGAAGCCTGTGTCATTTCTGGTCAAAAAAACTTACTGGTTGAATAAAAGTAACTTTAAGTCAGAATTTGCCAGGGGTATGAATAATTTCGGGCTTGACTGTATGAATACAGACATTCTGATTCTGGAATGATTCTGATTCTGGTGGTGTGGTTTATTAATTTCTCAGTCATTTGTCTTAACACTCCCAGTTTCTGTTTGCAAGATAGTTTGAAGCTACAAGTAGCTTTGTCATAATTGCAGCAGAAATACATTAGCGAATATGGGGGGCCTTCAAATATTTCATTGGACAAAAAAGGTTGAGGACCACTGCTTTAAACAATGCACTGTTACTATATTTACTTATTATAAGCAAGCCATACATTTACAAATGGTGTTATTTAGAATTAACAGCAGTTTAAATGTAACTCTTATGGTGATTATTGTTGGTTTTGCGATTTTTTATCTTATTAAGTTAATTATTAATATTAAAATTAATGAATAAATAATATTATTTTTTATTAATAAAAATAAAATACTGGCATAATTTACTCATGTTGCACTGTATGCTGGGTGCCAGCATAGTACTTAAGTATAATTACTTATTTTTATTAGTTATTTTCTAAACTTTTTTTTAATTGTTTCACTTTTTTTACTTATATATTGGTTACAAATCTTTGTAAAAATATACTAAATAATTTTTTACAATTCTCAACATGATGTCTAAAAAGTTATGTTATTTAAAATAATTTATTAGCTCTATTATATTATTAAGTTACATAAACATGATTTTAGACTCCATTAAGTCTTGAGCAATGAAAGAGTATCTCTTAATAATTTTCCTATGAATGGCCTCCCTGTACTGAGATCTGATTTCATTGTTAAGATCTCTTCTGAAACTCTAAAGCTACAAGAGATACATGTGAGAATATTTGAGTATTTTTCTCTAGAGAAACATTTGAAAAGCAGGAAAAGCCTTAGTTTGCCTTCCATTTAATCTCACTGCAGAAAACTATAAATGAAAGAGCTTCTTTAGGGTAAATATTATTTTAAAAATGATCAGTTCTCACAAAGCATCAATTACATGACTCCTGTCTTAATTTTCACAATTAAATATTTAATGTAGACAAAAATAGAAAACACACAATAATTCTAACATGGCAAAACAATGTGGGCAACTGTGCTATTTTCATGCTTTTGATGGTGAATTTAAGAGTCCAGGATATCACAGGTGCAAACTTCTGTGTGAATTATTACTTTCTATAAAGCAAATGGCTGCAGTGTGATAAATCAATATTTATTTCAGTTTCTTTAGAATGTGTTGAGAGATGTTACATGTAGAAACATGTCACAGAAGCATCTTATAGAAGCATCTCTACATTTTATGTGCAAACTTCAAATTCTTTTTAACTTATGAATTAATAACTATTGCTGTGGGGGTGGGGGAAATCTTGCAATTTTATGGAAATTGTTCTGATAATATAAACCAAAGGATCTCATATCTCCCCTGTCATGTCCTCACAGCTGGGTGAAATATTATCCGAATGTAAATCAGGCCTAAATTACAAATAGGGGTGGGGGAAAGTGGAAGTGGGGAAATAGTTTTTCTTCTTCTTTTTTGTGCAATGGAAAAAAAGATTTAATGTGCAATTGCTGAAGCCTTTAGACATCGAACAACAGCATGTGCAAATGGGTCATACTCATTGTAATCATGTCAGTGGCCACATCACAGCTCAGTCACAGCCATTAAAAGTACAGCATGACACAAGAACTCACAATTCCATTTGTAGCTCATTTTAATAGCATAAAAAGAAATTCAATATTAATTGCATTTCAAAGCACACCCGTGATCGCTACAAAATGAACCACTTTTGAAGGCTAAAAATACATCAGAGAGAAATTTTGAAACAAAAAGGGTTGTATGAGACAAGATATTAAAAGAGGCTTACAAAAAAAATTAAATGTAGGAATATCATAACATTAGACAACATACAAAAGTCATATGTACAAACAAAAAATTTCACCAAAAAAATTGTTCTGTAAGGTCAGGGTCAGTGTTCGAATCATTATATATATATATATATATATATATATATATATATATATATATATATATATATATATATATATATATTCGAACACTGACCCTTCGTCTGCTCTGGGAGTCTATGGCAGCCCATACAACCACTTGCGGGAAAGTTATGAAATTTGGCACACAGATAGAGGACAGTCTCAATATTAACCATAACAAATTTGGAGTCTCTAACTCAAACTCTCTAGCACCACCAATGGGCCAAATTTCCACTCATATTTCTGCTAACTTTTGAACCATGAGATAGAAGCAAAATTCTCTTTCCTCTGACTCTTTGGCTAATGCTGAGTTAAATGCATACCAAAATTTTTTGAATTTTTGAACTTGTCCTAAACAGTTTGCCCGAATTTCACCAAAATTGGCTCAGATCATTTTCAGACATTGTTGCAGAAAAAAAGTTATCAAAAGCTTTTTGATATACCAAACCATTTTCGTAAAGCGTGTTAACGAATTTAACAATATTTGCACCAAAATTGACGTTAAGCTATATCTTTGCAACGCTTTAGCGAATTCAGACCAAACTTGGTCTGTGTTATACCAAGCATGACCTACGGGCACATGAGTCATTTCAGCACAGCACATACCTACTGGTCAAAAGATATATAAAGATGTTTATATTTTCTGAACAGTTTGACCAAAAATCATAAAAGCGATCTCGCTTGATTTGGAATAGTATATTAAATCAAACAATATTAAATTTTATTATGTCAGCTATTTTGAGGGTGGACCATTTCGAATTTTGTAGTAAAATGTTTTTTTTTTTTTTTTTAAACACATGGCACATGGATAGAGCACAGTCTCATCATTAACCACAGCAAATTTGGCGTCTCTAACTTAAACTATCTAGTGCCACCAACAGGCCAAATTTGCAAAAAAAATCCAAGTTACCAAGTTAAATGCATACAAAAACAATTATTTCTATGGTCAAAAATTTGGAAGTTTCAGAAGTTTTTACTTTTTTAGTTTTTCCCAATGTTCCTCAAAACTAGCTCAGATCATCGTCAGAGCATTCTGGCAAAAAGTTATCAAAAGCTTTTTGATATACCAAACCATTTTCGTAAAGCATAAAATGAATTTGACAAAGTTTGTGCAAAAAAGGACATAAGGTTATATCTCCACAAGGCTGTAACATATTCTGACCAAACTTGTTATGTGTTATACCAAGCATGGCCTAAGGGCACATGAGTCGTTTTGCCACAGCAATACCTACTGGTCAAAAGATATTAAAATTTGACATTTATATTTGTTTATATATGTTTATATTTTCTGAACAGTTTGACCAAAAATCATAAAAGTGATCTTGTTAGATTTGGAGTAGCATACCAAATCAAACAATGCCAAATTTTCCTATGTCAGCCATTTTTAGTATAGACTATTTCGAATTTTGTAGTAAAATGCTTTATTTTTTAAATGCTTTATCATATTGTTATAAATCTTACTAATCTTACAGAATCACTTGCAGGAAAGTAATGAAATTCAGCACACGGATAGAGTACAGTCTCATCATTAACTACAGCAAATTTGGAATTTCTAACTAAAACTCTCTAGTGTCACCAACAGGCCAAATTTTCCAAATTCTTTTTTTTTTTTCAGATTCTTTGTCTCATACCAAGTTAAATGCATACAAAAATTTTAATTTCTATGGTCAAATTTTTTTTAATAAAATTGAATTTTCATAATATTTACTTTTTCAAACTCGTCCTAGATAGTTTTTCCCAATTTTCTTTCAAACTAGCTGAGATCATAGTCAGAGCATTCTGGCAAAAAGTTATCAAAAGCTTTTGATATACCAAACCATTTTCGTAAAGCGTAAAATGAATTTGACAGTTTGTGCAAAAAAGGACATGAGGTTATATCTCCTAAGGACACATAAGTCTTTTCGGCACAGCAATACCTACTGATCAAAACGTTACATTTTTGTTTATATTTTCCGAACAGTTTGACCAAAAACCATGAAATTGATCTTGTTAGATTTGGAGTAGCATACCAAATCAAACAATACCAAATTTTTGGCCTTTTTTCAGTATGGACCATTTTGAATTATATTTTTTGAACTTTATTTTTTTAAACACTTATTTTTATAAATCTTACTAATCTTACAAAATCACTTGCAACAAAGTTAAGAGAGTACAATCTCATCATTATCCACAGCAAATTTGAAGTTTCTCACTAAAACTCTATAGCGCCATCAACAGACAAAATATGCACTCATGTTTGTTCAACTTTTGAACCGTAAGGTCTAAAAGCAAAATTCTTTTTTTTCTTCTGATTCTTTGACTCAAATCGAGTTGAATGCATACAAGCATTTTAATTTCTATGGTCAAATTTTTTTCACAATTTAGAATTTTCCGAAATATCTACTTTTTCGAACTCGTCCTAGACCAATTGTCCAATTTCTACCAAAATTGACTCAGATCATCTTCAGAGCATTCTGGCAAAAAGTTTTCGAAAGCTTTTTTAAATACAAAACCAATTTGGTAAAGGGTAAAATGAATTTGATGAAGTTTGTGCAAAAAAGGACATGCGGCTATATCTCTGCAATGCTTTAAAGGTGCCATAGAATGCACTGAGAGAATATTTTAAATTGTTCTCTGATTTCTACATAGAAGGTATATGGCATAGGAACGGGCAAAAAATCTCCAGAAACGGTTTTACAGGTCCATTTACAACCCTAGGCTTTGTCCCTAGAATGAAATGCTCTGTTATTGCCTTATTTGGAAGCTTCATGAATATTAATGAGCTCTTCTCTGATTGGCTGTTTCACAGAGCTGCTCATCTCTATAGCTGGCACATTGATAAAAATATATATTTAATTAGGAGCTCTAGCCGCTTTTAAGTGATGTTTCATTAACAAATTTCAGGAGGAGCTCGCGCAGATAATTAACACGGCCAATTCATCATCAGCAATCACTACCTAACCAGCCACTCTCCCTATCCAATTACTACAGTTCCTTTAAATAACCAAGCAGTCCTACCTTCAGCTATCTCTGATTCCAGCATCCCTCCCACCCCCCCTTTTTATTTTTCTCCTGCAGAAAAGGGGGGAGCGCTATTGGGTTCGGGCCAAAGGCCGAGCTCGGACCCCTCTCCCTGGGCAGGGGGAGTGCCCCGGGCTCGGGAATGACTACCGAGCTCGGAGCCCTCTCCCGGACAGCATGCCAAACACGCTTAACTTTACGCTGTTTATTATATGCAAAAGCGAACTAGTGAATATGTGGTTTGTTGAATCTGCCGTTTTGAATCGCTGACATTTTACTCTCATTACTGTGATGCATGTGCTCTGTGTAAAGTTATAATGCAGAGCGAGTGCTCACTTACCACACAAGTTCAGCTGCTTGACAGTGATACTCGGGATCTGTAAATCATTCGCCATCATCAGGCAGTTATTTCTCCATCATTCACCATCATCAGCGCAGTCATCTCTCTGTTTATGTGGTAAGTGAAATCTTTTGTACGGCAATGTAACAGGCTACCGCTAGCATTAAGCTAACCGTGTCCCTTCAGTGACTTGCCTTGTTTTACTGATGTGCTGACGTTACTGATGATTGGGCGATGCAAATGTTGGAGGCGTTAACAATCCCGGGATGTTGCGTAACAGTCGGTGTTATGTTGGAATTGACCTATTTTTCGGTGGTCTTTTGCAAACACTAGATTTATATAAGAAGGAGGAAACGATGGTGTTTGAGACTCATGGTATGTCATGTCCATGTACTGAACTGTTATTATTTAACTATGCCAAGGTATGCCAACTATGCACCTTTAACAGATTGTGACCAAACCTGTTTTGTGTTATAACAAGCACCACCTACTAGTAAAAAGATGTAAAATATTGACGTATCTACTTATCACTTCTGACCAGTTTGGCCAAAAATCATCATAAGAAAGTTTTGTTAGATTCAGAACAGCATGCCGAATCAAACAGTATGTAATTGTCCTATGTGGGCCTTTTTGGGCATCGACCATTTTGAGTTTTGAAGTAAAATTATGCTTTAACAAATGTCTTTAACAGGGGTCTCCAACCCTGCTTCTGGAGAACTACCATGCTGCAGAGTTCAGCTTCAACCCCAATCCAACAAACCTAAACCAGCTAATCAAGGTGTTCAGGGTTACTTGAACAGACAGGTGTGTTGAAGTCTGCAGGAAGGTAGCTCTCCAGGAGCAGGGTTGGAGAACGTTGGTCTTTATGGAGTAATTAAAGACAGCTCCTTCGCTGTTCATTGTACATCTGTTGTGGCTGGCCCCTTAATTGCTGCTTGCAGCTATATTTCTATCTGGTTTTTTTTTCTGTTTTAATTTGCTTGTTATCTGAAAAGACTTTTGAGTGATGCATAAGACATAGTAACATAGTAATAGAGGAAATTAAGTATTCCAGAGAGTTTTGTCATAAAACCTGTATTAGCAGAAAAGCAGGTGAAATTTGCATTTCCTTCAATACCTTTATTAAGATAAATATTTATCTGCAGTGTTATGGGGCACGTCTCAGCTGAAAGCCATTTTCTGAAAGCTCTGGAGAGAAGCACCACCCACTCTCTCTTTTAATCAATCAGTCTCTTTTAAAGGCTTTGATGTACTGTAGAAAGCCTGCCCTACACTTTACTCAGTGCGGTGGCTGTTCAGTCCTACTGCTGCATCAGAACTCCTCCTCAACCACAGAAGAGATCTGCAGGACCATTTTGCTCTTTAAGTTCTTGTGGATCCAGACACTTTTTCAACAAAGACTCTTTTTTATGTTTTAATCAAAGCAATAATTTCCTGTTGGATACAATAAAATCATATATCCTGTTTAATCAGATTGCAGAACTACACAGGGTTGTGAACAAGATTTCATGTTAAATTTACCACAAAAACTGTGATGTCATTTAATTTAATGCAATGCTTCTCTGTTTACAAATCTTAAATATTCCATTGATTTCATTTGTGTGCTAAGTTACCCTGAAGGTCTTTTCATTTAAAGAAAGATTCTAGGTTGAATGCATTTTCACCCCTTTTAAAAGGCACACATGCTGTCGAATTACTGCTAAATTACACCTCTTTTTTTCTGTTTGTACAAACAGATGTACAGTAATGCGCTTAAAATGATTTTTTTTTCACAACATAAATGTTTAGAATACAAAACTGTCACAATGTTGTGAAAGTACAACCTTAACACTTGAGTATTACATATGCTGTATAAGTCGAAATCTTTTAATCCTGTTATTCTTAAATAGAAGAGTACAGAATGTTTAACGCCAGCAACACTAAACTAAAATACAGTTATGCATGATTATGTAACTGTTTCGCTGTGAATTATAATCTCATTAAATGGGCAAAAACATCAAATCATCCCCATAACCAAAACACAACTCTCTGGTGGGCAGTGCATCTTCAAGAATAGACCTCTATTTGCATTTGCTCCTTCCGTAAAAGACTCTGATCCCTCCCCACTGGCTGCTTGTGGCACACAAACACAAACGGAGCATTAATCAGAATTCTCTGCAGAGAGTACGATTGCGGGTGCCTCCATCTTTACTGAGGAACAGGAAAAAAACTGAGTTCATGCTGACACAGAGGCTCCCAGAATGGATTGGCTTTTCCCAGCATCCACCACTGTTAGTTTTCACTCTGGACTTTCCGATGTGAGTAAATCTGGCCTTAATCTGGGACCTGAAAAAAGAAAACATTTTTCAGTGAATTGAGGAAAAGTTAAGGCAAGACATTTGAAAAAAGTAAAAAAAAAAAAAAAAAAGGGCTAAAATACAATCGAGACAAAAATTATTCAGACACGCTCTTAAAAATAAAGATTCCAAAAGGGTGTTTTTGCAGTGATGCCATAGAGGAAATATTTTTCTTTGGTTCCCCAAAGAACCTTTCAGTGAACCATTTTGAAGAACATTTTAAAAATCTTAAGAACTTTTTTCGGCTATAAAGAAGATGTAGGTTCTTCATGGAACCATCAATGCCTATAAAGAACTTTTGTTTTTAAGTGTGCACCAGATATAATTTTTTTAATATATTTTTTACTAGTGGGTGCAGGACACTAGTTCATTTAAGTAACTGAGGATAGCAAAATAAAGTAAACTGTGACAAAATGTGTGTAAAAATTATTCATACAGTGGACTGATTGATTAATTTGGGATCAAAAATTATTCATACACTTTGACCTGACCATGTTTTGCCTAAATGTTTGTTCTTTAATTGCTAATGTGACCTTTTTACACCACAGACTGAGCAAAATTAAGCATTGCTTGGTAATTGGTCAACAAAGTACTGATAGTTGTGTAAACCCCCCAGTTGTTTGAGCCACTGCTTCTTGCCTTAGGAACATAGTAGTTATACTTATAGTTTTGCATATGACATTATAGTTTTGCATACAAAAGGTTTTGCATACAGTATTTTATCATTGTATATCCTGTTTCATCTGGAAATATGTCCCATTATGAACAGACTGCTCAGGTTTGGATATGCTAAAGCATGAGAAACATTTAAGACCTAGAATCACAACTGATAACTAAATGTCAGCATGTGTTTCAGACAAAGCCTATCACATGATTTCAGAAGTCATACAGTGTTATGGTGTTTGTCCATCTAAACCTGTTTCTATTGCCTATCCACGTTATGGGTGAAATACAATGAGGGA
Organism: Garra rufa; assembly: GCF_049309525.1. NCBI lineage: Eukaryota > Metazoa > Chordata > Actinopteri > Cypriniformes > Cyprinidae > Garra > Garra rufa. The sequence goes on along the minus strand of NC_133384.1, from coordinate 2,451,707 downwards.
AAAAATATTTGATCCGATGCTGATTTTGTTCATTTGCCCACTGACAAAGAAATGATCAGTTTATAATTTTAATAGTAGGTTTATTTGAACTGTGAGAGACAGAATAACAACAAAAAATCCAGAAAAATGCATTTCAAAAAAGTTATAAATTGATTTGCATTTTAATAAGTGAAATAAGTATTTGATCCCCTATCAATCAGCAAAATGTATGGCTCCCAGGTCTTTTATGTCTTTTATCTATCACTCTCTTAAAGGCACCTGGGAGCCAGAAGCAATCAGTCAATCAGATTCCAAACTCTCCACCATGGCCAAGACCAAAGAACTGTCCAAGGATGTCAGGGACAAGATTGTAGACCTACACAAGGCTGGAATGGGCTACAAGAGCATTGCCAAGCAGTTTGGTGAGAAGGTGACAACAGTTGGTGCAATTATTCGCAAATGGAAGTTCTCAGTCTGGAGCTCCATGCAAGATTTCACCTCATGGAGTTTCAATGAAAACGGTGAGGAATCAGCCCAGATCTACACAGCCCAGGAGGATCTTTTTATTGATTTCAAGGCAGCTGGGACCAGTCACCAAGAAAACAATTGGTAACACACTAGTCCGTGAAGGAAAGCAAGAAAGTAAGCACATGTACACGCCTGTCTGAAGTTTGCCAATGAACATCTGAATGATTCAGAGGAGAACTGGGTGAAAGTGTTGTGGTCAGATGAGACCAAAATCGAGCTCTTTGGCATCAACTCAACTCACCGTGTTTGGAGGAGGAGGAATTCTGCACGTGACACCAAGAACACCATCCCTACCGTCAAACATGGTGGTAGAAACATTATGCTTTGGAAGTATTTTTCTGCTAAGGGGACAGGACAACTGCACCACATCTAAGAGACTATGAAAGGGGCCACGTACCATCAAATCTTAGGTGAGAACCTCCTTCCCTCAGCCAGGGCATTGAAAATGGGTTGTGGATGTGTATTCCAGCAAGGCAATGACCCAAAACACATGGCCAAGACAACGAAGGAGTGGCTCAAGAAGAAGCACATTAAGGTCCTGGAGTGGCCTAGCCAGTCTCCAGACCTTAATCCCATAGAAAATCTGTGGAGGGAGCTAAAGATTTAAGCTGCCAAACGTCAGCCTCGAAACCTTAATGACTTGGAGAGGATCTGCAAAGAGGAGTGGGGCAAAATCCCTCCTGAGATGTGTGCCAACCTAGTGGCCAACTACAAAAAACGTCTGACCTCTGTGATTGCCAACAAGGGTTTTGCCACCCAGTACTAAGTCATGTTTTGCAAAGGGGTCAAATACTCATTTCACTCATTAAAAATGTGAATCAATTTATAACTTTTTTGAAATGATTTTTTTCTGGATTTTTGTTGTTGTTACTCTGTCTCTCACTGTTCAAATAAACCTACCATTAAAATAATTTTTTCCCTCACTGTAGCACTTTAAGGTGTTATACAGGCAGAATTATAGACCTGACATGAAAAAAAATAACCTTTTTATGACCTAAGATACCGCATAGTGTTTTAGTCTGACAAGAAAAAGTAATGAAGCAGCAGCATACAGTTAATCAAAATAACTTAGAATTAATTAGGTGTAGTTTCTTTTGTATGGGGTTTAAATTAATCTTTTTTTCAGTTTCTTTGGAAAGCTTTAAAGTCCAGAGACAGAGTGGAAGTAAACCAAGGGAAACACAAGCAATTTATAAAAAAAGATAGATTTCATTTACAACATTAATGGATTGGATGGAGAAGCCAACAGCTTTCCAGCTTGCACACAAACCCTTAAACGGCTACTGATGTCTGACAATGGAAAGTCATTTGAAATGCATAGAAATCGGTGCCGTGGTGGAGGGTATCTGCGGTAGTTGATATCATTTTAGATTAGTACACTGTCAGGGTGAAATTCACATGACCGTTGGACTCCCCAGCATTTCTTTTCCAGGGGCCAGATGGATATAGTGATCCCAATCACTTACCAATATTCAACAGTTAATATTTCATTACTTCCAACCTGCGTCACAATCAGTTTTTTTCACACTCCATTACTCAGTGATTTGACGCAAAGACGTAACATTCATTCAGATGCGCAATATTCTCTCCAGCAAGGCTGAGGTGTTTCCATACTGATTCAGCATTAACTTTTAGGGAGGATATTAAAGTTGCATCAGTGTAAATGACATGTCTGTGCTTCAGGAGTGCAAGGAAAATAACTTTAATGCAGGAGACCTTGAAACATCCTCCACGTCCAATCACTTAAAATAAAGACTACTGCTGAAACATATTTTCTGTTTTGACTGTAACTATTAACAATAGCTTAAAGAACATCCATCAAACATGGCACACTTTTTTAGAGTTCTCTATGCTCTAAAAATAGTCACCTTCAATTGTTACCTTAAGGGTTTTTTTTATGCACCTGCCAAAATTAAGATTTTGTTTTTTTTGGTTTTTCATTATGTGTTTTTTCAGACTAGTGAAAAGAAAACATCCAAAAGACATGGTAAAGTCTTTTATAGCACTTTATCTGTGTCAATAGATTTCAATTACAATACATATTTTTAAAGGCCGTTTTCTCAAAATGATTTTTTTTTCTACACTGAGCCATAAATCTCCACTTCAGTAGCTCTTACACACACCAAATGTTATATATTTTTTTTTATTCCTGTCTATATCCTGAAGGTTTTTACAGAGGGATTTGTTCATATATAATTAGCTTGATTTTATACAACATTTTATTCCCCCCAAAATGCTAAAAAATACATGTTTTTTTGTCAAATTGTCAAATTTCTGAATTATGGAGCGACAAAATGAGATACCCAAAATCCCCTCTGTAAAAACATTTGACTCTAATATGTAAAAAAAAATTAAACAAGAATTTTGAAACAGACTTAAAAAAACTATTCGATATAGTAATAACAACATAACAACCACACAGAACACTCTTGCAAATTCCTAGCAAGGCCACAAGTATTCAACATGAGCCCTAAATAAACTTCAAACTGTTTTAATCAAGTCCTGACATTTTTTCTTCTTCATCAGAAGCATAAAGTACAAAATAAGTATTCTGATGATTCATCGGACCTTTAAGAAAGCATTATATTAACCCCCTGGCATTTCCTTCCTTCAATTTTGCTTGCATTGTAATATTGAGATGTCACTGTGGTAAGTTTGTTGGTTCATTATTTTTATATATCTTTTTGAAAAGTACCTAAACTAAGTCCTTCTTTCATAGTCACTGCATGTCCTAAAAATAAATCAGAGAGAGCGCTGCACACTTCATAAGCGCTGGAAGTGGCACTCTGTGACAGAAGAGCTTATTTGAAAACTTCCTTCTCTGTGATGAGGCATAGCATTTCAGCCCACTTGCATAAATTACATTAAAAATAGCTGAGATATTCTAAAAGAGTTTTCCAGAACCACAAGCCCAACTGTCACGCCAACGTTATCTTATCAGACCGCACTTTAAAATGCCCCTTGTGATGATATGTATAATTTGCATAAACATAATATTTAAACATAAGAAATTTACATGATATTTAATTATTTATTACTTTCAATTACCTTTTAATCAAACAAAGTCTGAAGTTGTTGCATATGCACCTAGTGTTTCATGCATTGATTAAATCTACGGTAGCATCGCAAAGGAAATAATTATTCTCTGTTGTAAATTGTAAGCTGCAGGCTTCTAGTATGAACAGTGTGATGGATAAATAGACTTTGTGTCTCAAAACAATAGTAAGAAAACAAGTCTTTCTGCTGAGATGTCTGAATCATTCAAAAAGATGTGCAAGGCGTCATCTGAATCTAAGTTTGGACTCCTTTTTACCTTCAGAACTGCCTTAATTCTACGTCAGCACAAATTCAAAAAGGTGCTGGAAACATTTAACAAAGAATTTGGCCTATACTGACATGATAGGATATTGCAGTTGCTGCAGATTTGTTAGCTGCACATCCATGATGTGAATTTCTTGTTCCACCACATCCCAAACGTGCTCTATTGGATTAAGATCTAGTGAATGTGGAGGCCATTTGAGTATAGTGAACTCATTGTCATGTTCAAGAAAACAATTTGAGATTATTTGAGCTTTGTGGTGTGTTATCCCGCTGGATGTAGGCATATTAAGATGGGTACACTGTGGGCATAAAGGGATGGACATGGTCAACAATAATATGTGTGTAGGCTGTAGTGTTTAAGCAGTGCTCTGTAGGTACTAATGGGCCCAAATTGTATCAAGAAAATATCCCACACACCATTAAATCACCACCAGCAGCCTGAACTGCTGATACAAGGCAGAATAGATTCATGATTTCATACTCTTTATGCCAAATTCTCACCCGACCATCTAAATGTCGTAGTGGAAACTGAGACTCATTAGATCAGACCAGGCAATCTTCTCCAATTTTCTAGTGTTTAATTTTTGTGAACTCGTGCCAATTGTAGTCTCGGTTTCCTTTTCTTTACTAACAGGAGTGGCACCTGATGTGGTCTCCTGCTGCTGTAGCCCATCTTCTTCAAGGTTTGATGTGTTGTGCATTCAGAGATGCTTTTCTGTATACCTTGGTTTTAACAAGTGGTTATTTGAGTTCCAGTTGCCTTTCTATCAGCCATTCTAGCCATTTTTATTTGACCTCTGGTATCAACAAGGTATTTTTGCCCACAGAGCTGCTGATCACTGGATATTTGATCTTTTTCAGTCCATTCTCTGTAAACCCAAGAAATAGTTGCATTCCAGTAGATCAGAAGTTTTTTAAATATATACAGACTAGCCTGTCTGACCTCTATAACCATGCCACATTCAATGTCACTTAAATCATTTTTCTTCCCCATTCTGATTCAGCAGATTACCTTGACCATGCCTACATGCCAAAATGGACTGTGTTGCTTCCATGACATTGGCCTATCAGATATTTGCGGTAAAGAGTAGTTGAAGAGATATAGCTAATAAAGTGACCAGTAAGTGTATATCTCACTCAGTGAACTGCAAGTATATTTACAGTTTACTAATTACAAATAAACAGTAATTATATACAAAATATAAGACACCTCCCTCCAAAGACCTAAACACATGCTAAAACAAATCAGACGACACAGAGACAGTTTACCCCAAAATGAAAATTTCACTCACCCTCAAAACCATCCTGGGTGTATATAACTTCTTCTTTCAGATGAATATCTGGCATTATCTTAACCCTCCTGTTACCCTAAAATCCGCTAACACCTTTTTTCCACTGGGGTCAATTTGACCCCAGCAATTTAAAACCTCCAGAATATGATTTTTTTTTTTTTGCTAAAAGGTTAGTTTCAGGTAGTTGATGTCTTTGTTGACTACTTAACAGCACTCTGAAATACACCCCCCACTTTCACTGTCAAACACCTGTGACAAAATCTCACTGACAGATAACCTTTGCTAAGAGGCCATTTTCAATTGAGAGAGCTTAAATAAAAAGGCCTGGCTCTTCCAAGCTTTATAATGGCAATGAATTGCTGTTTAGCATTTGAAGTCCAATAAAATGTATCCATTCATCATAAAATTTTGAGGGGAATTTCCCCATTCTTCTTTGCAGTACCTCTCAAGCTCCATCAGGTTGGATGGAGAGCGTTGGTGCACAGCCATTTTAAGATCCCTCCAGAGATGCTCAATCGGGTTTAAGTCTATGCTGTGGCTGGGCCACTCAAGAAGATTCACAGAGTTACCGCGTAGCCACTCCTTTGTTATCTTGGCTGTGTGCTTAGGGTTGTTGTCTTGTTGAAAAATAAACCGTCGCCCCAGTCTGAGGTCAAGATCGCTGCTTTCATCTTTTCTCTCGACCTTGACTAGTCTTCCAGGTCTTGTCACTGAAAAACATCCCCACAGCATGATGCTGGCACCACCATGCTTCACTGTAGGGATGGTATTGGCCAGGTGATGAGTGGTGCCTGGTTTCCTCCAGACATGATGCTTGGCATTCAGGCCAAAGAGTTCAATCTTTGTTTCATCAGACCAGAGAATTTAGTTTCTGATGGTCTGAGAGTCCTTCAGGTGCCTTTGGCAAACTCTAGCCAGGCTGTAATGTGCCTTTTACTGAGGAGTGGCTTCCATCTAGCCACTTTACCATACAGGCCTAATTGTTGGAGTGCTGCAGAGATGAGAGATGTTCTTCTGGAAGGTTCCCCTCTCTCCACAGAGAAACACTGGAGCTCTTTCAGTGACCAACTGGTTATTGGTCATCTCCCTGTCTAAGGCCCTTCTCCCCGATCGCTCAGTTTGGCCGGACACCCGCTCTAGGAAGAGTCCTGGTGGTTCCAAACTGTGCTCATTGGGACCATCAATGCTGCAGAATTTTTTTGTACCCTTCCCCAGATCTGTGCCTCGATACAATCCAGTCTCGGTGGTCTACAAACACATTTCTTGGACTTAATGGCTTGGTTTGTGCTCTCACATACACGGTTAACTGTGGGACCTTATATAGGCAGATGTGTGCCTTTCCAAATCATGTCCAATTAACTGAATTTACCACAGGTGGACTCCAATCAAGTTGTAGAAACATCTCAAGGATGATCAGTGAAAACAGGATGCACCTAAGCTCAATTTTGAGTGTCATGACAAAGCCTGTGAATACTGTGAGGCAGCCATGGCCCATTGGTTAAAGAGTTGGACTTGTAACCCGAAGGTTATGGGTTCTGGCAGGGATTGTAGGTGGGGGGAGTGAATGTACACTCTCTCCACCCTCAATACCACAACTGAGGTGAGTCCCTTGAGCAAGGCACCGAACCCCCAACTGCTCTCCGGGTGCCGCAGCAATAGCAATATGGCGGCCCACTGCTCCAGGTGTGTGTGTGTGTGTGTTCGCTACTGTGTGTGTGCACTTGGATAGGTTAAATGCAGAGCACAAATTCTGAGTGTGGGTCACCATGCTTGGCCACACGTCACATCCTTTGCTTTCCTTCCTTATCTACATGTGATTTTTTTATTATTGTTTATTTTTAATAAATGTGCAAAGATTTCAAACAAACTTCTTTAACATTGACATTATGGGGTATTGTTTGTAGAATTTGGAGGAAAATAATTCATTTAATCCATTTTGGAATAAGGCAGTGACATAACAAATTTGGAAAAAATGAAGGTCTTTATGACCTTCATATACTGAAGTGAATACTTTATGGATACACTGTAGTATGTAGATGTATGTATATGCTAGTCTCGTGAGAAAGTTTTGTTTACAGCAAAGCTTAAATTTTCTGAAATCCTCTGATATTTTTTTTTTTTTACAAATCCTTGCTTTGTACTTCTAATTCATGACCGGTATTTTGTTTTGCTCCCTACACCACGCTTCTGCGTTTGTCACTTTCACGTTTGGATGTCTTATGGCATCCGCTGGAATGCCACTCTCTCGTTGTCACATCCCCGGACTTTCATGTTGGTTTCTCCCATTCTCCCCCGCAGTTCAGTGTGTGTTTGGTTCCTCCTTCATTGTCTCCACCTGAATGTGTAATCAGTCTGTGTATATAAGGTGTGTGCTTTCCCCTGTATTTTTGTCGGTCTTTGATGTTATCCTGATGTTTCCACTCCATGTTCCTGTGTCTGCCTGTTCCTATTGGATTTATTAAATGTTCGTTTTTTACTACGTCGTTGTTCGTCTGTTCCTGCCTGAGTTGTGACAGAAAGACCGACCGATACAGTTTTTTTTTGCGTGTTCACCTCCGTTTTGTTTTCCGTTCGTTTTCTCCAGTCTTTTGTTTCCGTAGTGTTTCTTCCATGCATCACCTTCGACCTGAATTCATCCTCCTCCAGCTGAAGCAGGGGGATTTGCCGCTCGAGGGATTTTCCGTAATGTTCCAGCTAGTAGCTAACACCACCAGCTACCCGGACGACGCGCTCTGTGCATTCTATGACGCGAGTCTAAACGCATCATGCAGAGCGCCATCGTCCGAAGACGGCCCTCGAGCGGACTTCGCCGCGTTTGTGGAGTGGACACTGGCGAGAAACAGACCTTCGTTTCCCGCCTGTTCCCAGGACTATCTCGTCAGTGCCACTCCGGACCCAGAGGCCAGCCAGCCACCCCGACCCGCGGATTATGAGCCCATCAGAGACGGGAAGCCCGAGCCCGGAGCGACAGCAGTATGGAGTGCCGACGGGGGCAAAACTGCTGATCAGGTGCGTGAGCCGACTATTAGATCTGCGACGGTGGAGTGCTTCGTGGAACAAGAGAGGGCGGTAGAGAACCCCGCCCACTGCACTATCACTGAGGGTGAGCTGGAACAAGATTATGGGGATGTCATTGACTGTGTCATGGAAATACCTATCTGCCTGGATTTCCCACCCACCCTCCCTCTTCTGCCTAGTCCTGAATCTCCGCTGGTTTCGCCCAGCCTACCTGAATCCCCGTTGTCGACTGTCTGTCCCCTTGCTCACCCTGAGCCCACCATCTGTGCGATGGGTTCGCCGCGGGTCTGCCAGTCTCCATCGGTGTCATGGCTGGAGGATCCCTCACCATCGCCTCCAGCCTCAGAGTCCTGGACTCCGCCTCGGCCCTCCGACCCTGCGGCTCCACCCCGGCTCTCTGCTCCCTCGTCTCCGCCGTCGCCCGTCGATCCACCAGCTCCACCGGGCTCCATCGCCCCTCCGGCTCCGCCCTGGTCAGTCGTCGCCCCACCTTCGCCTCTGGACTATACTCCTCCGGCTGTGCCTCGTCACTCCGTCCCACCGGCTCATTGGACCTCCTCCCTCCCGCGGGCACAGCCTCGGCCCTCTGTCGCTCCGGCTCCGCCGTGGATCTCCGGATCTCCATCTCCGCCTTGGTCGCCAGAGCCTTGGGTTCCACCTTGGCCCTCCGGATCCGCGGTGTCGCCCAAGATCATCGGCTTTCCGTCTCCGCCTCGGGCTCTCCCACCACCTGCTCCGCCTCCGTCGGTCGGCCCCATGGAGTCGTCAGCCTCTCCTCCACCATGGCTCCTCCCTTCATCGGCTCCACCGTGGGATTACATCTTGGCTGCGGCCTGGGTCCCACCTGGCTCCTCCTGCTCCAGCCCCCTCCTGTCACCTCCTTGGCTCCTCCCTCCGTCATCACCTCCATGGACTGTTCCGTCACCATTCTGGACTCCATCTCTTGCCCTCCTCCCGGGAGTCCGTCCTCCGCCGAAACCCCCTCCTGAGACTGTTTGCTGTTTCCCGTTTGTCGGCGTGAGGACACGCCTTCCGGGAGGGGGAGGTAATGTCACATCCCCGGACTTTCATGTTGGTTTCTCCCATTCTCCCCCGCAGTTCAGTGTGTGTTTGGTTCCTCCTTCATTGTCTCCACCTGAATGTGTAATCAGTCTGTGTATATAAGGTGTGTGCTTTCCCCTGTATTTTTGTCGGTCTTTGATGTTATCCTGATGTTTCCACTCCATGTTCCTGTGTCTGCCTGTTCCTATTGGATTTATTAAATGTTCGTTTTTTACTACGTCGTTGTTCGTCTGTTCCTGCCTGAGTTGTGACACTCGTGTATGCGCATATGACAATTAGCGGAAGCTAGAAATGATGATTTATTAAGTTTTAAATATTAAATATCTGACACAAACACATCAGTTCGCTTCAGAAGGCCTTTATTAATCCCATGAAACCATGTGGAGTATAGTTTATAATGGATGGATTATGATGGCAGTGCAACAGCCATGCACTGCCATCATAAAGCTTAGAAGAGCCAGCACGTTTTTTAATATGACTCCAATTGTATTCATCTGAAAGAAGAAGTCATATATACCTAGGAGAAGGTGAGTAAAACATGGGGTAATTTTCATTTTAGGATGAACTACCCATTTAAGGAAATGAACAAACTCATCCTGAAATCAAAAGACAAAAAGTTACTAAACACGGCAAAATTCTATTTGAATAAATCTGTCAAACTATGCAATCATAATAGCGATTATGATTAGTGATAAATAACTACTATACAGCATTATTTACATAATATAAAAATCAGGTTTACAACATTCAGTAGCATAATGTTTTAATTTGTATTTGTGTCTATTGTACATAAGAACATGTATATGATGAAGATGATGAAGAAATACTGCTAAAAACTGACAGAAAGAGTGAGAAGGTAAATCTACGTGCACCGAGAAACTAATTTCACCCTCTGTCACACGTTTAATCAAAAAGAGCGTATCGTATTTCATGCATCTCATTTCTGTGATGGAACTTTGAATTTTTGTTCCTCTAAAAATGCAAGTCAACAAATAATTCCCTGCAGTTGAAATAGAACTGGAGTGAATACATCAAGAGGATCTACAGCGGACAATGAAGATCCCCTAGGCCAGTCTTTTCTCTATCTCTCTCCTCTTTCATCCTCTTCCTTCCCTTCCTCTTATCAAGCTGTTTTAAAGGTTCAGCGGTTTTTGGATGTGATATTGATGAGAAATCAGAGTGTCATCACTACTGTAACGCTGATTGATGACCGTGGGAATGCAAGGGAGGAGGGGTTAAATTACACAACAACCAGTGGATGATGGATGACCATAGTCCTCATCACTTCGGTTTCTCCATTGCTTAAGCAGAAACACATGCTGATGACAGAAGAAATGAGAGCTCCTCTGTTTATATAAATAATATCACACTGTATGTGTACTGCTAATAATTTGTGTACTTAAATTACACATACACTATAAATCAAACATTTGGACACAAATCATAAATCATTATTACTGTTTTACAATAAGAGTAAATAAAACTTTTATTGTGTAATGTGTAAGTTAATCACCAACCCTAACCCTAAACCTAACCTTAATGCTAACTTTCACGGTTTGCTTTATGTAACATTTCGTTTCGATACTATGTATAAACAAGTAATAGAAATGATTAATTTTCATTATTTTGGATGATGCAATTATTTGTGTTTACTACTCACAAAATAATTCTTTTGTTTTGGTTAGGCACTTTAGAGGTGTTTTAAACTTGAATGTCTGACGTGTCAAATCTCCAACTTGAACATACAAATCTCAGTTTCCCAGCTGCAAATTAAGGCAAGTTCCCAGAGTCCTCTATCTTCTGAATGTAACTGTTACAAATCTGGCCTCTTTCATTTCACATTCACCTCCAGAGATCTCCATCAACTTTGCCTCCTGGACTCAAGCCCTAAGCCCTTGTAAATTAACTATTACGGACACATGTTTCCAGTCAGGAGGACTATAAAGGTTGCACTCATACACACTCACATTGCGAAGTATTGTTTTGCTATTGTGGACTCTACCGAGCATTTTCTTGTTTTCCTTGCTTGGTCTTGTCACTTACCTTGCCTTGTTGATGTTTTAACCCTGGACTGTTTCCTTGTTTATAATCAATAGCTGCCTGCCCTCACTATTGCCTGTTTTGTGGATTACCGGTTTGCCTTGCCTCTGCCATTGTCATTTTACATTTTTGATCTCTCTTGTTTAACCCTTTACCCAAATATAGAAAAAAATGAGCACATTTTTTTTGACCTCTCAGATATTGTTTTAGGAGGCCTCTGATGTATGAATTAAAGATTTTTCACATTTTTTACATTTTAGTAAGTTTTTAAGGAAATGTTGTAATATTGCAACACTGGGCCTAGTTGTGAGCAGAATTTCTGTATTTGTACCCACTTTGCCTAAACAGGTATACAGAGCATTTAAGCATTCATTTGCAGGGTTATTCACTTATTTAGCCCCATAGCAGTATATATCATAAGTAATAATCACACAACAATCATATTTTTTTAATGAAAAAAATATTTGGAAATAATTATTTGGTCACATTCAGTGTGGTTTGAATGAAGTCTGTGTTTACTTGCAGTGATAGTCCCTTAGTTCTTTTCATCTGAGAAGCACAGGCGAACATTACACATTGCACTCATTACTTTTCCTTGTAACAAACAATGTAGGGTCTCTCAACTTCAATGATGGTTTTAGTGGCTTTGTCCCAGCGTTGAATTTTCTGCACAGGTTCAGGTCCAGCAAAAGATGACACAAGTGTGACCACTCTGTTGTCATACCATTTGACAGCTTGACTACCAGTGGGACACAGGTGAAGTAGTTGTCTGCGTAGATCCTGTAGTTTTGACCCTCTGGAATTGTGGAGGCGAGCTTCATCACATCATCACCTGACAGTCCAAGTTCAGATTTCGCTTGTTGTTTTCCATCTACACTCCCTTGGTACACATCAAAATCACAGAGCATGCCAGAGATTCCAGTTCTCACCCACAGTTTGAACCCCATGGGTGTGGATTGCCACGCATATATTGTTTGATGTTACTGAACCACCCCTTGAAAGGAATCATCATTTCATCCACAGAGTTGTGTTCTTCAGGTACCACCTGCAGGCATCTCTCCCTAAATGAATTTAGCCATGGTCTGAGTTTCCAGAGTTTGTCCTTCTTTTCCATCTCTGACACAGTTAAATTGTTTAAGTGTAATGAAGTCAACAGAGATTGGAATCTGTTCCGGGACATCACATCAGAAACGGGTGTACCGTGTGTCTGTCTCCCAATACATACAGATTCCAGACATTTGCATTAGGCCCATCTTCAGGTACATGCCAAGCATCTTCTCAATTTCCTTATTATTGGTGTTTACAGATGTTCCATTTTTTTGCAAGCTGTACTCATTTGTGTTTCTTGTCAGAGTCTCAATCATATCTTCTATCACAAACTTTTGGAAGTACTCAAGTGGGGTGAGGAGGGAGGTGGCATCATTGATGATTTCTGAACCAGAAAAATTAGTATTGGGACTAATAAACTCCTTTTTCATTCAATGCTAATCAAAATTCCACTACATTCAAACAATACTGTCTGATTGGCCTATTATGCTCTCTACTTATCATACTAAAAGGGACACATGCATCCCCCCAGAGCACTAACAGGTTCACATTCAAGACCATTCACACCTGTCCCTAAACAATGCAACAGGCTACCACTCTGACCCAACGTTGTAGAATTACAACATAGACATAATAAGCTCTAAATCAAATTTGGGTAACACTTTAGAATAATGGGCCGTTGTTAACAAGTAACTATGCAGGAAGTAATAGGTAGTTCTACATTAACACTTAATTTAATATTATTAACTAATATAGAAGCAAGATTAACTAAGCAGTAGGTAAGTGATAATTTTGGACAAAGGTAGTCCCTTATTAGGTATTTGATAATTACTAAAGAAAAAATTGTCATTGAGAACTACTTGTGAACTGTGACCAATTCATAAAGAATAACTAATTAACTATCACAACAGTAAGATTTATAAAATCAAAAATTAGGTTATTTGTGCAAACTAATTTATGAACACCACCACCATCACCGGCTGAAATTGTGACTCTTACCAAAATATGACTGGATGTGTTCTCTGTTCATTTCAAACAAACATATAATATAATTTCTTTAATTAGGATGTAATGCCAGCAATGATTTGATGCTCATGATTGGATTATTTCACTATTATGAGCTGCATTTAGTTCAATGTTCAATGTTTTTTTTTTAGTATTAGTATTAATAGTATTCTGGGGCAGGCTTCTCTTTAGTGTGATAGTAAATAATTATGTTCTTTTACTTCCGTAAACTGCATTTATTTTGTAAAGTACAAAAACATTTTTCACAGTACAATGTCTGAATATCACTAGTGCTTCAGTGCAAGTTTACTGTAAATTACTTGTAAAATCCATCTTAACCCCTCAATAATAACTCAAGTGTTACCTTGTCAGTCCCCATGAACTACTAGTGTGATCTGGCCCATTATTTTAAAGTAAAAAACATGTTAACCCCTCAATAATAACTCAAGTGTTACCTTGTCAGTCTGTATGAACTACTAGTGTGATCTGGCCCATTATTTTAAAGTGAAAAACATCTTAACCCTTCACTAATAACTCAAGTGTTACCTTGCTTGTGGCTAGGTATATTTACTGTGCCAAATTTATTTTAAGAGTTTAATTTTACTTTAATTTTAAAATGTCCCCCAAACATAATACCCCCAAACATAAACCTACCAATTTTATAGCAAATATGCAAATTTATCATTTCATTAATAAGCGATTTAGATAGCCCCCTTAACCTACCCCCAAACCTAAACCATTTTACAGCAAATATGCATTTTTTCATTATATTAATAAGTGATTTAAAATGTAATATATAAAACGTAACGTTAACTGACCAAAATATGCAGGAAAATTCTCATTTTGATAACATAGCATAAAAAAAAAAAATTTTTATAGTCACTAATCACACTCCTACCTCTAAACCTAATGTTAACCATAACTCTCTCTGTACAGTAATAAAGAAAAACATGAAAGATGGAAACGTGCAATCGCAATCATTTATTCATTGCAAAAATGTCAACAGCCATACCAAAAAGTAATCCAAATGACTATGCGTTTGCAGCCGCAGTCGTCTCTGGCGGAATACAGTAAGTTTCTTTGAGGTACAGAGTAGGATTTAAGTTGCTGATGGCTGAAAATATTATCCTGATCCTCTCCGTGATGGCGCCTGCGCATCGTTCAAACAAATCTCACCAGAAACACGGCATGTCGTAATCTGTAGCGAATGCTGGCAAGAGCCAATGAACGTTCGATTTTCCTGCCGTAAAGCCTGTAGTTTCCTGGTGCGTTTGTATTTGAATTGTTAAATGCACTCAAAGAACTTATGATGCACTGCAGCGCGGGGGTTTATTGCTGTTGCTGCTGGAGTCGCTGCTCGGGATGGAGATGTAACGATCGTCATATAAAGGCTTGAATTTGGGTCTGTTCCTCGCAATCGTATGAATTCTGAAGATCTGGATTACAGCGTACAAATAAAATTGTTTGATTTTATGATTATGATGCGTGTTCGGTGCATTTTATGGTTGTATTGTTAGTCACAGCATGTCGGAGAAAACGCCTTTTGTGTCCCACCACGGCAAACGAAGCTAATATTACATGAATGGTTAAACGATTGCAGAAATGTCATTTATTTTAATGGTTTAAAGTGTAGTCTTGTTTAACATTTTGTAGACCTTAAAATGCTAAAAATACTAAGTATTTGTACGTTTAGATGCTGTAAATACATCAGTATTGTATGTTTTAGTGTCTGGAAAAACGTAAGTAAATGTACGTTTTGGAGAACCACATTTTATGTAAATACATACGGATTAGCATGAGATCACGTTGCATATAGACATGTTGGTGAGGGGTTAAGATGTTTTTCACTTTAAAATAATGGGCCAGATCACACTAGTAGTTCATGCGGACTTACAAGGTAACACTTGAGTTATTATTGAGGGGTTAACATGTTTTTCACTTTAAAATAATGGGCCAGATCACACTAGTAGTTCATGCGGACTTACAAGGTAACACTTGAGTTATTATTGAGGGGTTAACATGTTTTTCACTTTAAAATAATGGGCCAGATCACAGTAGTAGTTCATGTGGACTGACAAGGTAACATTTGAGTTATTATTGAGGGGTTAAGATGGATTTTGCAAGTAATTTACAATAAACAGTTTTTATCATATTTTATATGACATACTGTACAGCCATGCATTTCTTTGAAGCACCATACTGATATTCTAACAGACATTGTAATGTGGAAAATGTTGTGTTTGTGCTTAACAAAATAAATGCAGTTAATGTCTTCATTATGGAAGCAAAATAACATATTTACTATCACACTAAAGAGAAGCCTGCCCCAGAATACTTAAAAAAAAAAACCAAAAAAAAAAAACCATTGAACTAAATGCAGCTCACAATAGTGAAATAATCCAATCATGAGAATCCAATCATTGATGGCATTACATCCTAATTAAATAAATTATATGTTTGTTTGAAATGAACAGAGATTCATTCATATTTTGGTCAGAGTCACAATTTCAACCAGTACTTCAACCGGTGATGGTGGTGCATGGTTTTCATAAATTAGTTTGCACAAAGAACCTAATTGTTGATTTTATAAATGTTACTGTTGTGATAATTAATTAGTTATTCTTTATGAATTGGTCACAGTTCACAAGTAGTTCTCATTGACAATTTTTTCTTTAGTAATTATCAAATACCTAATAAGGGACTACCTTTGTCCAAAATTAGCAATTACCTACTGCTTAGTTAATCTTGCTTTTCTATTAGTTAATAGTATTTAGTTAAGTGTTAATGTAGAACTACCTATTACTTCCTGCATAGTTACTTGTTAACAACGGCCCATTATTCTAAAGTGTTACCCAAATTTGTTTAATGTTTTCCAAAATAACTAAATATGTATATGTTCTAGACATTGTAATAAACACACAAAAAATATTTAAGGACTTTTTACTTATTTAAATCTTGACAAATCCAGTCATGCAAAAAAAGGAGATCAGCTCAATGCAAATTTTACAGGTAGAGTAAGTTCACGGCAAGATAACCAGACCTATAAACACTTTTTCTATCCAATAGCATCGTGAGGACAAACAACAGGACCCATTAAATATATAAATGTGGTTTTGAGAAAGAAAAAAAAAAAACATTTGCTGGCCTTTTTTTAGAATTGTTAAAAGTGATGTTGTAATTCTGCAACAGTGGGCTTTACAGGGTTAACGACGCCATGTCTAATAAAGCCTGCAAATGGACCCACACCTCAGTTGTCACTTCCCATGTTACAGAATACTCCATCATACCTGAATCCAGTGGCTTTATGAGTGTTTCTAGACCAGCAAATCAAGTAGCACAGAGCATGCATCTCCGAGAGGAGAATCGGCAAGTTGAGGAATATGTAAGATACTTTATTGAACTGGCTCACTCAACCTGGTTTCCAGTTTGGCACACTCAACACTGGTTTCAACCAGAGCAGCTGGCATTCCAATGACCTCAACACCTATTGTCACAGAGACTGTTCCCCTTTCCTCAGTGCTCCCTGTAATAGCAGTCACCATCCTGTGTGTTTGGGCTGCTCACTGCTCTGTTATTACTCCTAAGCTTGTTCCAGTCCACGAATCTGCTCCAGAGCCAACTCTTATCCTTGAATCACCTCCAGCTCATTCCGAGGTGGCAGCTCCTGCTGCAAAACCACCCAAGTCGGCGGCGTCCACTCCAGCTCCTCGCGATGTGGCAACTTCCACAGCAGAACCTCCTGAGTTGGTGGCATCCACTTCTGAACTCTTTGTTTGCCCTGTGTAGGGATTAAGTACATTTAATTGAGCTCAAAGGGAATCGAATATGATTCAATAGGGAATTTGAACAGAATCGCTGTTTTACGGCTGTTCAGAGTCGACCTGCGATTCATTAACGAGCCGTGTAACAGAAACTCTGCAATGGATATTACTATCCAGAATATAGTGAAAACACTATATATTAGCACAGTAGCAAAATCGGCAGTTTAAGACATTAACTTGTAAGCACAAAACACAAGATACTTATCTTTTCTAATAAAAAATATGATTTTATTGGATAAACCTAACACATACAAACTAATCTAACATAAACACACGCATTCACACAGGTTGCAGAAAGAGAAAGTGAGGAAAGAATGAGTTTAAAGGAATGAAAATATGAAGTCCCAAGTTTATAGCAATATGTGTAATTGCTTAGACCTGACCAACCATCAATCACTTAATTAACCCTTGTATTGAGTCTCTCAAAGAGGTTATTAAACTTTATATCAAATGCACCAGTTCAGTTAGAACCTGGAGGTTACTTGCGTTGCCTTTTTCTGTGCCGAGGGAATTCCTTTCGCGCGTCGCTCCAGAAAGGGGCCTTCCCGAGGTTGTCGATTGGTTGGTGGTCGGTCGATGTGATGTCTTCTTGGGCGTTGCCTGATGATGCGGAGTTGTGCGCTGGTTAGAGTTCGGATCAGCACAGACGTTTGGGTCACGGCTTGCGGCAAAACTTAACTAGAACACGAAACTCTCAACGGAAAGAAATAAAAAGAATTAAAGTAAAAGACAGAAGTGTAACGATCTCCTCATGTTTCCTTTAGAGGAGCAGCTGGCATGCAGGCCAGGCAGCGTCGAAACGCGGCGGCACGAAGCCGTAAGAGTAAGAGAGCAAGAGTATGGAGTAAGAGCGTAAGACTAAGAGAGCGATTTGAATGGTGTCCTGAGTATTTAAAGTCAGCTTTTGGACACATCCCAAATGGTGTCTTGACCAATTAAAACATTGTCCTAAGTTGGGGTACTGCTGGTTCCTCCTCTCTAACCATAAATCACAATGTCATCTGATCCGTCCCGTGGTCCCAATTTTCCCGCTCTTGGCAAAGTTAAATTTGGACATGATTTCGATAACCAGACTAAAATACATTTTATAACGAATTGAATTACAGAAACATTTCAAGAATGCAATTTCGAGTTCACGCATACCAAACACCAATATAAACCATTAAACTATTCAATAGTTATCAAAAGGGACATACACAATAAGTGATTAAAACATAATAGGCAAATGTATGGGTTACAAAGAGTATAGGAAGTTATGCATAGAAATGATGAGTTGCTCATGAGTCCTTTTTATCATCATTTTAGGTGTACATGTGAACAGGCTGGGAGGTGTGTTCCGTGAGGGAGGAAAAGGTCAAAAGGGTGTAGAAAGAATTTCAGTGTCCTGTGCGTGGGGGAGCCCACCAACCGAAATCTCTAATGATTCTCATGTGATGTTCAAGATGTGCATTTCTTTGACAATTAATCTTGATTACTTGCTCCAAATTTGACAGTCTCCTTTTGTGTTAATGTTAGTTGGTTTGGTTTGCTTCTGGCTGGCTGGCACTAGGGTGTCACTTGACAAATTTTTACGACAGGGGTCTGGTCATGCTGGAGTTGCTGGAATTTGTGGAATTTGAGTCTGTAGAAGTGCTTTTACTTCTAATCGAATCTCCTGAATTGTCTGATTCGCGCTGAGATCCTACATATCCCCCTTTCGCTCGGTGATGTGTTGTTGGCAGAAGACATCGACGAGCGCTGGAGAAACAAAGGCAGAAGAAGCAGACACAAACATAGCAAACAACAAGACAACACTTCCAGGACAGTTA
Organism: Garra rufa; assembly: GCF_049309525.1. Taxonomy (NCBI): domain Eukaryota; kingdom Metazoa; phylum Chordata; class Actinopteri; order Cypriniformes; family Cyprinidae; genus Garra; species Garra rufa. The sequence goes on along the minus strand of NC_133384.1, from coordinate 2,432,786 downwards.
CTGTACTGATGCAGGGCATTACGTTATTCGGGTACATTTAGCACCTGGGAAATGGTCGAGTTCACATAGAAATTGTTGTTCAAATTTGTTTTCGTATAATGATCCTTTGATCAAATTTTGTGATTAAGTTCGTTTGTTGCTTTAAGGTTTTAAATTTAGAGACGTTCACCTTAGTTTCTGGTGACATCATCTGTGGTAAAATGATTTGACCTATCTTGCATGGAGCTCTCTGGCTCCCATTCAGTTTAGAGTGGTTTGCGGATATTAGGTGTGGCAAGTCAATCCTAATATCAGACCTTTGACCCTTGTAAGGTGGCTAGGAGTTTCACCTGCTAAAGCAAGAGGGGAAGGAAAGCGATAGGCAAGAGGAAAAAACAAAACAATTAGCTGTGGGTTTTCCTAGTCAGGGTTGCGACTACTGTTGAGCTAGGATGGCAGGTGCAGCTGATGTGTCATGTACCTTAACATAGTGTCAGGTGTTCTACCTGGGGTGAGGATAGTTGCATGTTCCTTCCTGGTGGATGTTTCCAGCTGATCCTTTCTATTGGGTTTCTTGAGGAGTGTGGCTGGTCCCATGGCTTTTCCCAGCGGTTGGGCTGATAGCTGTTGTGGCCATGGGGCTCACGTTCTCTTTGCTCTTGATGGAAGACTCGGGTGTTGTGATGCCACTGGGTGTCGTCCAGTGCATGGCTTGAGTCTTTGGTGACAGGGTTCACGAGTGTGGAGGTTTTGTTACCTTTCTTTGAGGCCATCTTTTGCTTAGTGTAGGCCTTCTGTGTTAGATCGCGCAACTGTTGGATGGTCATGGAGCGCGGACAGGCCATGACACCGAGATGACGACTGACTCCAGGGTGCAGATTTTTCAGGAAAAGGCTTTTGAAGTTCACCTCTTCTTCAAGGTCAGGGTGGTTGTGTGCACCGAAGTAGGCTTTTCGGAGTCGGTTGTAGTAGACTTGTGGCGTCTCCTGTTGGCTTTGTTTGGTCTCTAAGGCAGTTAACAGTCCATATTCAGACTCAGGGTCTGTAAACTCTTTGATCAGGACCTCACAAAGTAGCTGGTAGTTTGACTTTGTGTGACTGAGTTGTCGATCTATGAAGTTTCGTACCTCGACACTTGACGTTGCTCTTAGGAGGTACAACCTGTCTCTGTCAGTCACATGAGGTCTCATTTCTAAATGAAAATTAATATCTTGCAGGTGGGCCTGGATGTCGTGGCCCTCTTTGGAGTTTGGGTTGAACTGGCTGATACTTTTAGACAGCTTGTTGAGGACTTTGATGGTCATCCCATGTGCAGCTCCAAGGTCTGCTTGGATGGGGTCTCTGCTTTCAGTGACAGGAATGAGTTGTGTGGTGAAGGCCAGTGAGGTTTCGGGTGGTGGCCCTTCGCTTCTTTCATTGGATGCCAGTTCTTGGATGTGAGACTTAGCTCTGCTCAGCAGTGGTGAGGCTGAGATATGTTTCTCTCTTCTTGGCTCTTGTTTCAGCTCACAAGCATCTTTGAGTTCTTTTCTGACCATGTAGAGCTCATCGTTGACATCATGTAGATGTTGGGTCAGATTGTCTATTTCAGTGCTGTACCTTTCAAGGTGGTCTTCTAAGGCACTGATTTCAGCATTCTTGTCGCTGATGTTGTTCTTGGCTTTCTCTAGTCTGTTTACCAGGTCTCTCTGGGCAGCCTTCGCTTGTTGTTGGTCAAGTTGAGCTGCTGCCAGGGCTGCTTGGAGCTTCTTAACTTGTTCCGTTGTTTCCTGCTCCCTCTCGTTGGGTGCTTTGAGTTGATCTTGAACTTTCACTTCCAGCTTGTCTATGCGGCGTTGAGCACGAGACAGCTCCCCTTGGAGGTGGGTGATGTGCTTGTCGCTCAGTTTCAGCTGGGTTGTGAAGGCATAGTTTAGGGAGCTGGTGATTTTGACTAGCTCCTCGTGGTTGTTGTTCTGGCTTGAATCTTGTGTCAGGAACCTTCTCATTAAGAATAATAACAGTTCAAAGGTCTTGGGGGTGAGGCTGTCCGTCATGCCTCTCAGCTAAGTGTTCACATCTTCCCCATGGGCAAGGGGGTCTGCAGTCTGCGGCATGTTGGCACGCTGAGGAGAAGGGAGACTGACACAGATCTGTGTGGGGTAGAAGCCTATGTGTGGTGGGACAACTAAGTGTTGTGTCAGTGATTGTGAACCCCTAATGAAGTGTGGTGATGATAGTGTCTCAGGGTGTCTCGGTAGGCTAGGGATGTGAAGACTTCGTCACTCTAATGAGGAAGAGGAAAAAAGAGAAAAAAGTGAAAACAATTCAGTGAAATAAAACAATTCCCTTTTCCAATGGGAGGAATTTTACCAAGATTTTGTCAAAAGGTAAACAATATTATTATATCTCTGTTTGAGACGTGAGAATATAATAATAATGCTGGTATCTCTTTTCTTAGTCTGACAGGATTGACACCGAACACCTTACAGTTGGACCGCTTACCAAGGAGGCTTCGAAAGCGAAGGTTGTTCAACACTTATTTTCTAATAATTGATCTCGGCATGGGATGAGATGCAAAAATTTGGAATGTGTTTTCAAATGCAGGGAGGAAGAACGAAGGAGGGTTTGATTACAATCAAATTCATAAGGATGATTAGGATTCTTTGACAAGATTTTGCATTTCATTCACTTAGAATCCATTGATGGTTCTTACAGGTCTCTGCAAATGTGAGGAGTAAAGAAGAAAGAAAGCAGGAGAGACTTGAGTAGAAGGGAAAGGAAGGAGACTCAGTAAATTGAGTGGATCGGGTCCACTCTCAGGCTGTGTGGCTGTTATACCCGACTACGAGTAGAGTGTTGTTTATAGTTGCTGCACAACTAATGAAACACTAATAAAATTTGAGTGGAAGAGAGTTGTCTTTCTAATTTATTTGAACTCGTAGTGAGGGATAACAATGTCTCCTATTAAGGCTCAGGTGTGTCGTTCCCAAGCTAGGATGCAAGGAGGTAAAGGAGAAAGGTAGGGTAAAGTGAAATTAAAAGTAATAAACGGCAAAGTAATCAAAATGAAATTAAATGCAGGAGGAAATAAAAAGGTAAATAAATAAAAATGGAGGTTAGTTGTATAACCAAGAAAGGAAGAAATAGGGGTAAAAACGCAATGAAGTAATAAGTAAGTGTGATTCTGAATAGAATCTGTTGATAGGCAGAAGACATCGATAAGCGCTGGAGAAACAAAGGCAGAAGAAGCAGACACAAACATAGCAAACAACAAGACAAAATCAATTAGGTAAAATAAGTTAACCGTAACTTCCAAAGTTCAAGGCTTATTAATACCTAAAAATGACTGGTCTAAAAGAGAGAATACTAGAAATAATGATCATATGAAATGACCAGAGGAGGAAATTCGAATGATTCCAAATTAATTTAATGTTTGAATTAAATTTGAATTTGCCACAATTAATAATTCCCTGGCTGGGAGTATAGCAATTGAATGGCACTGGAACACGCAATGATTCCTTGCCCAGTCTTGTCGCTTGCCTTGCCTTGTTTATGTTTTGACCCTGGACTGTTTTCTTGTTTTTGATCGACAGCTGCCTGCCCTGACCATTGCCTGTGGATTACTCTTTTGTCTTGTCCCTGCCATTTTCGTTTGCCGTTCTTGACCTTGCCTGTTTAACTATGCCTTGTCTAATAAAGCCTGCAAGTGGATGCACACCTTTGTTGTTACTTCCCACATTACAATTACGGTGGTCGGCATATGATGCCAGGTGCATTACTGTCACCAACTGGTAAGGAGTTTAAATCAGGATTTATTCATTTATTTCTTGTTAAATGTTGAACTAAACTGTTCAAAAAATACATTTCAAAGTCTTTGTTAACTTGTCATTAATTTTCTATTTCTTCTATTTATTTATTTTTTTCTAAAGTTAGAAAGATTTTATTGTAATATTTGGGACAGATCTTCATCACACTTTATCGCTCTACTGTTTTATTTTTACACATAAGCTTATATTTCAGTGAATACAGTGTGTGGAACTTTTGCTGATTTTCATCCATCAGATTATTCATCCATACTGGGGTATATCATGTCACTTTTAGAGTGATACATTTTTCAAAATAACAGTCTTACGGTTTTTATTAAGTATGGAAAAGTTTCTATAAAACAAAACAATGCCAGTGAACTAAACCAATGCACAGTGTGTGCTTAATATCCCTATTCATGCTTATCACTATGACCTCAACACTCCAAACACATACATAACTTTTCCAGTAACAACCTTATTTTTGACAATTAGCAGTGCAGTGCAACAATTACTATTTTTAATGTTGCATTTGTATTACCTTCCTGCAGAGTAAGCAAGAAAAGCACAATATCTCATTTATAATGCTGATTAAGACTGATTTGTTTTATTAAACTGGCTTGTCCTGAACAATCATCTTTCTCTCATATGTAGATTCAACCTGTTCTTACTCCCAAGGCATCAAAATCAAAGCATGGTCAAGTGTCTTTAACATCACTATTAGGACTCTGAAGGTACCCCTAGGTGTTGACATATCGATGGACCAAGAACTCAATACACACACATGAAAGGCATGGGAATTTTATCTTCATTATATTATAGCGAGGTATTGTTTAATGTTGGGTATAAATTTCAGTTTTGGCTGGTATTAGCTGGTTTAAGCTGGAAGTAGCTGGTTTTAGCTGGTCTCCCAGGCTGGTCAGGCTGGAAAAATGGCCAAAACCCCTCTAAAACCAGCCTGCCGACCAGCTATGACCAGCTAAAACCAGGCTGGTTGACCAGCTAAAACCAGCCAACCAGCCTAGGCTGGTTTTAGCTGTTTTTTTCACCAGGGATGTTATTCTGTTGGGCTTGTTTGCCACCTTTGACACAGCGAATCAGCAGATAATTCTGTCAGCCTTTTCCACCCCAGGCAACATGGGATTTGCACGCTGCTGGTTTATGTCACAGATAGATATTTTAGGGTATCTTGGAGGAAAGCAGTGTCAAAATGACATCAAAAAATAAGGGGGGGGGGGGGGTACCTCAGGGTTTGATACCTGCCCCCCTCCTCTACTTAATGTACATGACATCGCTGAGACCTTACATCCACGAACATCGATTTTTTTTTTTCTCATCACTGCTATGACAACAAGACATAGCTCTGCTTTTACTTCCAACCTGGCTGTTTGTTAAGTAGACATCTCCAACTCTTCCTAGCCAAGACAGAGCTTTTTCAGGCAACCATTAGACCATTAGAAACATAGAACCTTATGATTAAATTATGCATGCATATGGATTTTTAGTATGTGTAAATGTGTGAGCAAGAGCATATCTTTTATAGATATATATATACATTGCTGTAGTCAGAATGATGCAAATAGTCTTGCCTTATGACAAAATCATTTCATTGATAGTCTCCAAAAGAGATTATCTACCAGCTTAAATGTTGTTTGAAGCCACATGTACCCACACAAACACACAAGCTACAGTACACTGTGGGAATAAATCCACATTCTGGTTGTTTTTACTGTCTTTCAACAAGATTCTCATGCTATGCTTCATTCAATTGTGACTCATTCATTTTAATTGTGTGAAGTGTGTAAATCCTAAACTGTCAAACCTCTGCAGTTGCCCACAGCTCCTTTTTCCTGCCAGCAGTGGTTTGTGGTTGCTGGCAATTTGTAATACAGTAAATACAACCCAGGCTATCAATACTCATCTGTGCACAATGGCATTCCCACACTTCTGCACTCCATATATCATAACATTATTGATGCATTCATCTGCTGCAACTTTGATTTCACATAAAACATCAGGTATAACAGTATAGGCAATCAATATACTGTATAAAATATTGATATAAAAACAATAATGCAAGAAATGTTCGCTCTTTTTTTTATTCCTGAGTTCATCCATATTATATAAAATGTTAGAAAAAAAGACCATGCAGTCCTATACATCTCTGCTGAAGCTGTAATCAGAATGATGAAAAGTGTTTTTGCATAAAGGATTTTGTGCTGGAAACAATGCTGGGTAGGCTTATGTGTGGGAGCACAAGGGACATCTTTGCTGAGGGATCATTTACATTTTTGACACGGCCATCGCTAAAAATAATCACGCAGGTGGGTGGCTAAGCTTGCTGCAAAAGACAGTACAAAGAGACAAGCAGGCTTTGAAGGAAGTAAGAGCCCCCTTTTTCAGTTGGGACACCCGAAAGTTCTTTGAGAAATGCTTACAAGAGATTTCCATTTGTATAATTCTGTTACTCATTCACAACATTGTCATGAATTTACCAAACTGTTATGTTAACAGACATTATCATCCCGTCCTTTAGTTTTGTTTCAAAATCTAAGGAGCATTATAAATAAATTCCTGATGCATTTGTTTTCAAAAAGATAAACTGTATACTGCCTTCCAAGTTTATGTACACTTTGCAGAATCTGCAAAATGGTAATTATTTTACTAAAATAAGGGGGATCATACAAAATGCATGTTATTTTTTTTTTAATTAGTACTGAATAAGATATTTCACATAAAATACGTTTACATACAGTCCACAAGAGAAAATTGTAGTTTTATATAAAAATTAAATGATTCTTAATACTGTGTTGTTACCTGAATGATCCACAGCTGTGTTTTTTGGTTTTGTTTAGATTTTTTTGGTTTTGTTTAGTGATATTTGTTCATGAGTCCATTGTTTGTCCTGAACAGTTAAACTGCCCGCTGTTCTTCAGAAAAATCCTTCAGGTCCCACAAATTCTTTGGAGAGACACAGAGAGACACATATGCAACTATTACAGAATGTTCAAAAGCTCACTAATGATTCAGAAGGAAATGCAATGCATTAAAAGCTTGAATTTGAAGATCAATGTAAATTTAACTTATGGTGTCTTCTTGGAAACATGTAAGTATCTTCTGTAGCTTAGCTTCTGAAAGGCAGTACTAAAGGAACAAATAAAAAATAAAGATACTTAGGCAAAATAAGAAAAATGTAGGCTACATATCTTCATTCTGTTCAAAAGTTTACACCCCTGGCTCGTTACCTTCTAAAGCAGTGAGTTTGAACCTTCTGTAATAGTTGCATATGAGTCCCTCAGTTGTCCTCAGTGTGAAAAGATGGATCTCAAAAGCATACAGTCAGTGCTGGAAAGAGTTCAAATACACAAAAATGCTGGAAAACCAAAGAATTTGTGGGACTTTTCTGAAGAACAGTGGGCAGTTTAACTGTTACGGACAAACAAGGGACTCATGAACAACTATCACTTAAAAAAAAAAAAAACAGCTGTGGAGCATTCAGGTAGAGTTAGCAGATAGAGTTAGAGCAGATATTAAGCAAACACTCTACTAATATTCTACTGAGAGTTAGTTTACATGTAGGTGCAACAATGCTTATTGTCAACAGAATGTTCAAAAGGGACTATCAAAATAGAGTGTTACTGAAATATCTTATTCAGGTCAGTACTGAATATAAAAATAACATGCATTTTGTATGATCCCTCTTGTTTTGGTAAAATAATTAACATACCTTAGATCCGCCCTCACCAAGCTGAAACAGTCGGACTCCGATCGCCATTGTGTCGACTCAGGTGCAGGGAAAGACAAGAATGTCTCCGATTGAGCGACTGAGGTGTTCTGTTGTTGGATGTAATAATGAACATAGCAGTTGTCATTTACTTCCGACATTTGAACCGCTAAAGACGCAGAGGATTAACGTTACTTTCTTTTTTGAAAAGAAAAGCGAAATCCAGATCTACATATGTGTCTATGTTTGTGCGAATCATTCGTGATGCAGCTTTATCCACAGCAAAAGTGAGTATAAGGGTTTTTTATGCATCTTTGCCAATGGCGTTTCTCAATAATGTGCTTGTTATATTGCAAGTTTTGCCGCTAAACGTGGCTACATGCGGATAAAGTAAACATTACGGCTCATCATCCCATGGCAGAGAGGGGCAGGGCGAGAAGAGCTCATTAGCATTTAAAGGAACATGTAACAGAATTGCTCGCTCCAAAAAGGGTGTAGGTAGAAAGGTAAAAGAGTGTTTTTTACACTGCCATTGAGAAATTTTAACCAAAGTATGTTATAGGCTTCTCATTAAGACTGTAAAGAATCATATCAACTTGTGGAAAATGTGCATCCGATGACCCTTTCAACATTACTTCAATAAATCTGCAATTTATAAATAAAAAGTCTGGTATAATTTTAATGTTTAAGTTACCAGTCTAATATTTTTTTATTATTATTCAGCCGAAATAAAAATGCAAAAATCATGTGAATGTATCACTGTGTGTGCAGTTTAAATGCATACTTTCACTTAAAATTACTCTGTTATTAAGTTTATTCTTGTATAAGCTAGGGATGCCAGGGGTGCCTATCCTAGTGATCGGGGTTGGATAGGTAATGTCAATGATAAAAACAGCATAGAGGTCTAGTTTATTTCAAGGTTCACTCTAATTTCTGGGCTCACCACTGATTTAAAGCACAGTCACTTCTGAGATTCCATTTGGGTTAGAAACATACTTATTGTAGTAGACAGCAACACAAGTCACTAGGCTTCAGAGCAGTACTATAAAGTCTATTTTTCATTCATGGCCTTCTGTTTTTTTCCCCGAGTTTTTCTCTGACATTTCCTAAAACTGATTCCTAAGCAGTTTATGAACAGCAGGGTCCAATAACGTGAAATCCTAATGTATTCTTATCTCTCCTCTAATAAAGCCGTTTTTTTTTTTTTTTTTTTTTTTTTTTACTCGTCTCCTGAGCTTTTCTTCCCAAATACAGATGCTAATGTATGTCTGTTAAAAAGAAGTCTGGGTGATATCAAATTGAATTTATTCATGTCCTTAATGCTTTTCCTCAGGGCTTGGATTTGGGCATCCTGCAGAGTATGTGAACACCACAATAAATTACACACAGAGGATAAACAAACACATTTGATGTTTAGTGTTTGCAGGGCACACAGTGCATTTAAAAGCAACCCTGCCTCTCTGCGTGTGCTTAAGGTACACACAGGGAGGTCTCTGATATGGGTACTGACAAAAGACGAAGGTGTCTTTTTTTTCCGGCTAGACGTTTTGCTGTGAGTCAGGCAGAAAAAGATGCTTCCAAGTACAAATAATACAAATAAATGCCTCCATCAACATGACTGTCTTTGATTCTCTCTCCCACATGCAGTGAAGGATGCAGTCTTGTTGATTTATTGAGGTCACAAATCGTATAGCAAAAATATCTGCACCCGTGAAAAGTAGAGCACTGCCACAACAAAACAAATGCAGTCTCAGAATATGCAAATGAATAACGTGCCTCACATTTTTCTATTTTTCAAGCATCATTATTACTATTTTTCAGTGCTTTGAATAAACCCCTAACCCTAATTATTAATTATATATGAGTTTGTCTCTTCCATTTGCTTATGTAAAAACAATTATGTTCGTGAAGACCAGAAGTAGCAAAAATGGACAGTATGTGAGCCCCCCACCATGTTGAAATAGCTTTAATTCCCCACAAGTGTCCTCAGTAAATTTTGACCATGTGGGAAAATTTTTTTGGTCCTTTTGTGGGATTATTTGGTCCTCATGAGAAAAAAAAAAAAAAATGCAGAAAGTTTTGTATGAAGGGTCAGTTTAGGGGTAGGGGTAGGGTAAGGGGATATAAAATACAGTTTGTACAGTATAAAAACCATTATGTCTATGACATGTCTCCTAAAAATATGGAAACCCAGCATGTGTGTGTGTTTGTGTCTATGCATAAGCCCAATTAAAAACCCCCAAAAATCTAACAATATGAATTATAAATTCAATATCTCTGTTACTCCGCGGAGAAGAGGAGCAGAATCCTTAACCTGCAAAACAAAAATGGGGAAAAGAGAACATGTAACTGTAAAAAAAAAAAAAAATATTTGGGCTGATGTGGCTCTAAATTACAATGGTGTTTTAGTGCCACGTTAAAAAAAATCTAATATTATCAAGAATAAAGTCGAAATATTACAAGATGTTTTGAGACTTTAAATCGTAGAAATTAAAGTTATAATATTCTGAGAGTCAATTGGGTAACACTTTCTATGAAGCCCGTATTTATAGGGGTATTCTTAAGGCATTATAATGAATGCATAATGCATTATAAAAAACCTTATAATATGTTATATCGTCTCATGAGTATTCATAAGAACAGTTTTAATGTATTATAATTTTTACTTATTTAGCTTTTAAGAGTATGATTACCTCCTTATAGTTATAACGTATTAAGTCTCATATCTTGCCATGTTACTCATGTCACTTTACTTAAAGCATACAAAGACAGCTTATAAGTAATTATAATAATATTTCCCAAAGAACCCTAAGACCAGGCATCAGATCAGATGAATGTGTAATATGACACATTTGTATTATCAGTTTCATTACTTTGATAGTACCCTTTAGACAGCTTTTGATAAGTAACTCTGCAACTCCATGTCAGCTAGCAGTAATTATTATTATTAGTATGCTAAATATATGCTAACACTAAATTTTGATGTTTCCCCAAAAGACAGACTATTATATTATATTTTAAGTAACTTTGCAAGTACGTGAACCTTCTACCTATCCTAACCTTAACCTAAGTCTAATACTCTACGGAGTGTTAGTTGACATGTGTTTTAGGCTTATAGTAAATAGACTAAGGGGACCATCAAAATAAAATGTAATATAATGTAAAAATAAATATAATATGATATAGTCCATTATAAATTAAGTAGATTTAATATGGCGTCCATTTTGTGTTATAAATAATCATAATCTTAAAAGTTATAACCTCAAATACTCAAGTATTATAATATATTATAATTGTTGTTATGATTATTCATGAGATGATATAATATTATAAGTTTTTTTATAATGTGTTATGCATTCATTATAATGCCTTAGAAATACCCTTATAATGTATTATTAATAGGGGCTTCATAGAAGTGTTACTGTAAATGTCTACTAGACTATTGCGCGTACAAAGGCCCAGATTGAGAGAACCGGGAGAAGTTGCCAGGCCACTGGAATTTATTTGAATATTGTTGCTGGGATGAGGAAAAGTCAATTTTAAGGACTCGCGGAAACGGCTTAATATCAAAAATATGATATTTATTAACAGACTGAACAGGGACGACTTTTTATTCAGCTCACACACCCAATAGATATTCCTTTGGGGGGACGCCAGCTCACTTATATTCAACACTTTTTAATAGGCTACAAATATATATGGGATTACTAGCAGAAATCATACCTTGTGTTATACTCGCGGGACAGTATGCTTGGAAATAATATTTAATGTCTTCGACTGCATTTGTTTAATAAAATGTTATTAAAAACAACAATGAGTTTGTGAACGCTGCCTGTTTCTATAGGAAGTGACGCAATGACTTTACTAATCAACGATTAGCTCTTTTATTTAGAAGGTGGGGCTTATTCGCCATATTGGGTGTTGCGATTTTTCTCATTTATAAGTATAAGGAGTGCACAGTCTTCCTATATATAAAGTCTTAATATACATTACATTGTTGTCTTTTCTGAGCTATATAATGTTAAGTGACTATTCACAAGCTGTTTTATTCATGGTATAATACAGTAAATTATTGAACATAATATTTAACGTCTTCCATTCATTATTTGCAGCACACCAGCAACCTATTAATCGCAATTAATTATTTTGTGTTTTGTTGCTTTTAATTTAACACAGCTCAGCTTACAAATTATGTCAATTTTAGCATGAAATACAAATTATAAATGTGTTTTTCCTCTTTTTTTTTAGCAAGATATAAAATTGAAGGAACATCAGAAGGCATGGAAAAAAACATTATGGCCTAACTTAATGAAATGAATGTCTCATTATTGTAATCGGAAAGATAATTCACTCACATGCAGCTTAAACTGAAACGAATACAGCGATCTGTACACCACATTAAAGAGTGTGTAAAACAGATTTCAACTTTAATCTCGTAATCTTATTTATTTTATTTTTTTAACATGGCACTAAAACGCTGTAATACTAAACAGAGCTGTTCTTACAGTGGTGTGAAAAAGTGTTGGCCCCCTTAATGATTTTTTTATTTTTTAGCATGTTTGTCACACTTTAATGTTTCAGATCATCAAATTTAAATATTAATCAAAGATAACACAAGTAAGCACAACATGCAGTTTTTTAATGAAGCCACATGGCCCTGTGTGAAAAAGTGTTTGCCCCCAACCCCCGCCTTTAAAACATAACTGTGGTTTATCACACTTGAGTTCAGTTTCTCTAGCCACACCCAGGTCTGATTACTGCCACACCTGTTCGCAATCAAGAAATCACTTAAATAGAATAAAAACCTGCCTAACAAAGTGAAGTAGACCAAAAGATACTCAAAAGCTACACATCATGTTGAGATCCAAAGAAATTCAGGAACAAATGAGAAAGAAAGTAATTGAGATCTATCAGTCTGGAAAAGGTTATAAAGCCATTTCTACAGCTTTGGGACTCCAGCGAACCACAGTGAGAGCCATGAATACAAGATGGCGGCACGCATAGACGCAGCGGCTGGGAGCTCTCTGAGATGGAACTACATTTTATTGGCACTTTTGTTTGTGTGCTGGGAAATCAATTTGGGGACACTAGAGACTATTTGTTACTCCCGTGAATCATTGATTTATATTGGGATGACTCAACAACAATCGGTAACGATCACCTTCCAGCATACGTATGGAATTCCAGCGGAGATTACTAGGACATCGGGGTCTCCGTGGATTACTATACCCAGTAGCAGGCGTCAGAGGCAGCGGAAAGACCGTAAACAAAAACGAGGATGCAGGGCTGGCATTTTAGCACGGCTAAAGAGGAACCCTCATAGACCACCACTCCCCAGTCTCTTCATCTCTAATGCAAGATCCTTAAACAACAAAATGGATGAGTTGAGACTTTATATAACAACACGGTCAACTACACAAGAAAGCTGCGTGATGATTATCACCGAGACTTGGTTACATTCTGGAGTCCCCAATGCAGCTATTGAGCTAGCGGGTCGCGCCGTACATCGTAGCGATAGGACTGAGAACTCCGTTAAGAGAAGGGGGGGTGGATTGTGTGTTTATACAAACAACAAATGGTGCACAAACACTGCAATTGTTGCTGAACATTGTTCTCCAGATTTAGAGCTGTTGACAGTTAAATGTAGGCCTTTTTATCTGCCACGGGAGATGTCTGTTGTTATTGTGATTGCCGTGTATATACCACCAGATGCAAATGGAAATGTAGCACTTGGCTATATGCTAACAGCTATAAATAAGCAACAGAACTCTTATCCCGATGGGGTGTTTATAGTGGCTGGTGATTTTAATCATGTTAACTTGAAGACTGTGTTTCCACGGTTTGAACAACATGTGAAATGCCCCACCAGGGGGGTGAACACATTGGATTGTGTTTATTCCAACATTCCTAAAGCTTTTAGAGCATTGCCCCTCCCTCACCTGGGACAGTCTGATCACCTGTCACTTTTTTTAATTCCAGCATACTGCCCCATTATTAAGAAACAAAAGGCTGTTGTTAAAACAGTTAAAACCTGGTCGGATGGAGCAGCTTCACAGTTGCAGGACTGTTTTCAAAGGACAGATTGGGGCTTATTTTCCTCTCAGGACCTGGATGAATATACATCTACTGTGCTCTTCTATATCAGATGGTGTGTGGGAGTTGTAACTAATGATAAACGCATCCGTGTCTACCCAAACAGGAAGCCATGGATGACAAAGGAGGTTCAACTTCTCTTGAAAGATCGTAATGTGGCATTCAAGTCTGGTGATAAAGAATTGTATAGTGCTTCCAGATGTAAACTCAAGAAAGGGATAAAATTAGCTAAAGCTGCCTATAAACAGAAGATAGAGGATCACTTTGACGCAAGGGACTCATCACGCATGTGGCAGGGTCTGCATCATATAACAAACTGCAAAGGAAGTAGAGAACATATGACAGCGAGTAGTATCACACTGGCTGAGGAACTGAACTGTTTTTTTGCCCGATTTGAGAGGAAATCGGACAACGCAGTTTCACTACAGCTGGAGTCTGTTGACCACCCGCTCATCTTCCGGACTCATCAGGTTAGGCAGGTTTTGAAAACAACAAATGCCAGAAAGGCGGCTGGACCGGATGGAATCCCAGGTAGGGTCCTCCGGGACTGTGCACATCAGCTTGAAGATGTTTTCACAGACATTTTTAATCTTTCACTGGCACACACTGTTGTTCCAACCTGTCTTAAAACTGCCACTATTATTCCCATACCTAAGCAGTCCAGTATCACTTCTCTAAATGATTACAGGCCAATAGCACTAACTCCGATCATATCCAAATGCTTTGAAAGACTCATCCTGGGATATATTAAATCTGTCCTTCCCTCTATATTTGACCCACATCAATATGCATACAGGCAAAATAGATCCACAGAGGATGCAGTAAATACAGTACTTCATATTGCATTGGAACATCTGGAACAGAAGGACACATATGTAAGGATGCTCTTTGTGGACTATAGTTCTGCCTTTAATACTATCATCCCTAGCAGGTTAGTCACAAAAATGCGGGAGGTGGGTCTCAGCGATCAAATATGTTGGTGGACCATGGACTTTCTCAGGAACCGCTCACAGAATGTGAGATTGATTTCGCACACCTCCACAAGTCTTACTCTTAGTACTGGAGCACCGCAGGGATGTGTGCTGAGCCCTTTGTTATACTCTCTCTATACACACGATTGTACAGCAGCACACCCCACGAATGCAATTATCAAGTTTGCGGATGACACAACACTTGTGGGGCTTATCTCACAGGGCAATGAAGCTGCCTATAGAGATGAAGTGTCTAGGCTGGTCGAGTGGTGCTCAGACAACAATTTGTCTCTTAACATCAAGAAGACAAAGGAGTTGGTTATAGACTTCAGGCGACATCAAGAAGAACCCCAGGCCTTGGCAATAAAGGGAGAGGAGGTGGAAAGAGTGTCCAGCTTTAAGTTTCTGGGCATTCATGTCAGCGAAGACCTTAAATGGACAGTTAACACTAATGCTCTGGTCAAAAAGGCCCAACAGAGACTTTACTTTCTACGAACTCTGAGGAAGGCCCATCTCTCTGCCAGACTATTGAAATCATTTTATCACTGTACAGTAGAAAGTATATTAACATACTGTATTACAGCATGGTATGGAAATTGTTCTGTGGCCGATAGAGCTGCACTTCAAAGGGTTATTAAAAGCTCCCAAAAGACTATTGGACTTCCACTGCCTCACCTTAAGGACATATACAGGCTTCGCTGTCATAGCAGAGCCTGTACCATCATCAAGGACAATACCCATCCTTTTCATAACGTCTTTGCACTGCTCCCATCTGGGAGACGTTATAGGGCTTTAAAGACTCGCACCTCCAGATTTAGGAACAGTTTTTTTCCAGCAGTAATACGTGAACTGAATTCCTATATTTAAGGTTGCCTTCTACAGATTCTTATCATTTGAAGGATAGACTGAGCACACTAATGAAATGCACAAGTCACTTTAATATTGGTGTTTTTTTTTAATGTATGTGAATATAGTTACCTTCTTATGAGAGAGATGCAATTTCGTTGTATGTTAACATGCAATGACAATAAAGGGATATTATTATTATTATTATATTATTATCCACAAATGGCGAAAACATGGAACAGTGGTGAACCTTCCCATCCAAGAGGTCACAAAAGACCCCACAACAACATCTAAAGAACTGCAGGCCTCTATTGCCTCAGTTAAGGTCAGTGTTCATGACTCCACCATAAGAAAGAGACTGGGCAAAAATGGCCTGCATGGCAGAGTTCCAAGACGAAAACTGCTGCTGAGCAAAAAGAACATAAAGGCTTGTCTCAGTTTTGTCAGAAAATATCTTGATGATCCCCAAGACTTTTGGGAAAATACTCTGTGGATTGACGAGACAAAAGTTAAACTTTTTGGAGGGTGTTTGTCCCATTACATCTGGTGTAAAAATAACACAGCATTTCAGAAAAAGAACATCATACCAACAGTAAAATATGGTGGTGGTAGTGTGATGGTCTGGGGCTGTTTTGCTGCATCTGGACCTGGAAGACTTGCTGTGATAAATGGTTCTGCAGCAGGACAATGATCCAAAACACACCAGAAAATCCACTTCTGAAAAGAAAAACAAAATGAAGACTTTGGAGTGGCCTAGTCAAAGTCCTGACCTGAATCCTATTGAGATGCTGTGGCATGACTTTAAAAAGGCATTGCAAGTTATCGCAAACGCTTGATTGCAGTTGTTGCTGCTAAGGGTGGTCCAACCAGTTATTAAGTTTAGGGGGCAAACACTCTTTCACACAGGGCCATGTGGGTTTGGATTTTGTTTTCCCTTCATAATAAAAAATTTAATTCAAAAAATGCATGTTGTGTTTGCGTTAGCTTTGATTAATATTTAAATTTGTTTGATGATATGAAACATTAAAGTGTGACAAACATGCAAAAAAAAAAAAAAAATCAGGAAGGGGGCCAACACTTTTTCACACCACTGTATGTGTAAAAAAAACCTGTAAAGGGATCTTTCACCCCAAAAAATTAAAATTCTGTAATTAATTGCTCACCCTCATGTCGTTCCATAACCCATAAGACCTTTTTTATCTTCGGAACAAAAATTAAGATATTTTTTAATAATCTGAGAGCATTCTGACTGTGCAGACAGCAGTGGAGATTCCGCGGGCAAGGCCCAATGACACTGATAAAATATAAAATATAAATCAGTGGTTCAACCTTAATTTTATGAAGCTACAAGAATACTTTTTTTTTAGAATTATCTTTTTTTTTAAAGTAAGAGACTAGAGAGTGGCGCCTTTTGATTTGAGTCAAAAAGCAACCATTCAAAACAGCCTAGAAACTGCTATAATCCAGACATTCCACCCTGCAAACATTTCCGAGAGACCTAGAATTAGTATTAGTGAGCCGTAAGTGAAAGTAATGCAGTCTAGTGTGACAAAATAATAGGAAAACCGAATGCAAGCGGTCACAGAATACGCACTTAAAATGCATGATAATACTAGACAAAAACTGTAACGTGCCTTGGCTGTCCATTTGTAATTGGATCACTGAAAACACATCTTAATACCAGGTGGAAATAAGGATTCTCTCTCACACTGTTTCTGGGATTTCTGGGATATTGTGTATAATTTGCGGGCATCAGGGAGCTGCTATCAATATGCTGCACTTTCTGGGAGAGATGGGATGTCTGACAGTTTAAATAGTTAAGGTTCAGATATAATTCATTTTTCATATTCTGCTCACGCATTCTCCTCATGCATTTGAACATGCAATCCTTACAAAATAAACTCTGTTGACTGTGAGGGCACATGAACATCTTTGGTTAAAGTCCCCCTGAAATCAAAATTAAAGTTTTTTGGCTTTTAGTATGAATATATTATCCATAAGATTATCTATAAGCTAGTGTGCTTCAAAACAACGACAAAATTTGCGTTTACAAGATATGGGCATTCAAAACTTACAGTCTCGTCACTTCCGCCGATATGAATCAACGATTTTGATGATATCACCGTGCACTTCAGTTTCTCATCAAACGTTCTGTCCAATCAAATGCTCTCTAGAGTCCGTATTGTCCCGCCCCCTACACAGAGACGCAATACACGGAGCAGTTCATATGCGCTCATATGTGCAATCGGCATGTATTAAACTACACAGCCTCAGCATGATTATGAGTTTCATATTGAATCTGTGGGGTAATTTATTAGTCTGTGGCTGTCATAAGCTACAAATGCAGCTTTACCGAGCTGAACGGCTCTGGCCCGAAGAGATATAAATGAAACGCTATTTGGCTATTCAAAATAAGTGGGCGGGGCTGGGCGATATGTTTTTGTTTCAGTTAAAAGCACGTCACCACATAGAATAACGCTGCGTGTTTCAAGGCACTTCAGTGGACCTTTAATGCATACTTCTATTTGGACCCTTCCATTTGAGTGTTTGATAACTTGCAAATGTGCTGTTGTCTCAAATCAGCATGCAAAAACAGAGCTGCGTCCAGACATCGGACTATGAGGATAAACTGCATCCTTTGACTGAATGTAATGTGAAAATGTAGTTCATCCTCTCTTGAGGACAGAAACACTGTGAAATTGGAGTTGCTGCAAAGATACTGTACAAACTTACAAAAATGTTAGTGCTCTCTTGTGTGCAAACCACAGCATAAGACAATCATTCTACCAATAAACTGAAACAAGCTGGACACATCAGTTGTCACGATAAACAAGAAGGAAATGTCTCTGCAGTTCAGCCTTTGGTTATTTTCCATTTGTTGTACAGCTCAGTGCAGTATGAAATGTGACCTGACAGAAGGTCTCCACCATATATGAGAATCGGGTTGAGAATCATGAATAGCATCATCAGAGTGTCTCTTGTGATGTGCGAGTTATTTGCTTTCTCTGATAGAGGTGTAGAGAGGAATAAGTCTCCAGAGTACCATAGGAATCACAACTATTTGATATTTTTGAAAACATCAGCGATTTGCTCATTGCGTGTGTGAGAGAAAAGGAAACGAAAGTTGTCATAAGCTATCAGTATATCATATATCAGTAACTGTAAATTAAATTACACAAATGCTTGTTTTCTCTAGCAATGGTTTTGTATCTTCAAATATCAATCTATCTTTCTACAGATTGCTATAACATCAATATTGTGTTGTGCTATTATCACTAACTTATCCAAAATAATGTTTTTTAGTAGAGGTGTTCAACCCTGCTCCTAGAGACCCACTGTACCAAATTTATTTCCAGACTGCTTCAAAACACCTGCCTGTGATTTTCAAGCAATCCTGAAGTTCTTGATTTGCTGGTTCAGATGTGTTTGATTACGGCTGAAGCTGAACTCTGCAGGACAGTGGGTCTCCAGGAGCAGGGCTGCAAACCTCTGTTTTATAGGTTTTTTTTATTTTATTTTACAGTGTCCTTGCAATGTTACATTCATACATGTACCTATTACAGTAATAACAGTAAATCACACATAATTGCATGCAACTAACTCAAAATGTCAAAATGAACACCGCCCTAAACCAAACCCTAATTCTGATTAATATTACTCAGTACATAATTGTATAATTACACTGGAACAAGGACATCTTATAATAAAGTCTAATCTTTCAAACAATTATTTTTAAATTTAAAAACAAATATCTTTTGCAATAAAAAGTATGACAGGTAACCTTGTCATGCTTTTTGTATAAATAATGTAAGACAATGCAAAAAATGTTGTACTATAATAAAGATGAAGTATATAAACTCATCAACAGGTACTGCCCTGTGTTATGATTTATGATTTTTTTTACCCTACAGTAGGCACCTCCTGGTGGCTTAACGAAAACAACAGATATAGACAAATGGGTCTGGCTGCAGACTTAAGGGGCATTCTCCTTAAATTCTTCCACTTTGAGGGGACAACCAGTGATCCAAAAGGTGTACTTGATGTAATGGAGTAGTGAACACATGGAGTCCCCCATGGGCATTACATGGAGGAGGTGATCGTCCAGCACAGCACAGCCCAGCCCAGCCCAAAAGCACATCTTCAACATCCTCCACAAGCTCATGCTTCATGGCATTATAACTGACTAGGTGGCAAAAAAGTCCTTCAGTGGATGATGCACTTGTTAAAGGATAGAAGTTGGTCAAATTAAATGAGGAAAGAAACAAAACACAGGTGAACAAAATCCGTAATTATTGAAAATGAAAGAGGAAAACTAATGCAACTAATGACAGGAACTAATGATGTGAAGGCAAAACACAGGAAAGGAACACACAGACTAAACAAGATGGGCAAGAACTTAGCTATTGTCACACCCCCAGACTTTCTTGTTGGTTTTTCCCATTTTCCCCCGCAGTTCTGAGTGTTTTTGGTTTCTCCCTTATTGTCTGCACCTGTGTTTGTAATTAGTCTGTCTATTTAAGGTGTGTGTTTTCCCAGTACTCTTGTCGGTCTTTGATGTTTGATGGATGTTTCCCCTGGTGTTCCTGTGTCTGCCTGTTTCCCTGTGGATTTATTAAATGTATGTCTTTTTACTACGTCGTTGTTCGTCTGTTCCTGCCTAATCCATGACAGAAAGACCGACCGAAACAGTTTTTTTTTTGTGTGTGTGTATTCCACCCCGTTTTGTTTTTCGTTCTGTTTTTCAGTCTTTTTGTTTCCGTAGTGTTTTCCCCCATGGATTCCTTCCTCTGTCCTGAATTCATCCTCCTCCGGCTGAAGCAGGGGGATTTACCGCTCGAGGGTTACACGTTGATGTTCCAGCTCGTAGCTAATACCACCAGCTATCCGGACGACGCGCTCTGTGCGTTCTATGACGCCAGTCTCAACGCGTCTTGCAGAGCGCTGTCGTCCGAGGACGGCCCTCGAGCGGACTTCGCCGCGTTTGTGGAGTGGACACTGGCGAGAAACAAACCCTCGTTTCCTGCCTGTTCCAAGGAGAATCTCGCCAGTGCCACTCCGGACCCAGAGCCTAGCCAGCCACCCCGACCCACGGAGTACGAGCCCTTCGTAGACGGGAAGCCCGAGCCCGGAGCGACAGTATTATGGAGCGCCAATGGGGTCAAAACTTCCGACCAGGAGCGAGAGCCGGCTACTACATCTGCGACGGTGGAGTGCTTTGTGGAGCAAGAGAGGGCGGTAGAGAGCCCCGCCCACTGCACCAACACTGAGGGTGAGCTGGAACAAGACTCTGGGGACTTAATTGACTGTTTTACGGCGAAACCTGTCTGCCTGGATTTCCCACCCACCCTCCCTCTTCTGCCTATGTCTGAATCTACGCTGGTTCCGTCCAGACATCCTGAATCTCCGCTGGTTCCGTCCAGCTGTCCTGAATCTCCGTTGGTTCTGCTCAGCCATCCAGAATCCTCGCTGTCTACTGTCTGTCCCCTTGCTCACCCTCAGCCCACCATCTGTGCAGTGGGCTCGCCACTGGTCAGCCAGTCTCCATCGGTGTCATAGCTGGAGGATCCCTCACCATCGCCTCCAGCCTCAGAGTCCTGGACTCCGCCTCGGCCCTCCAACCCTGCGGCTCCACCCCGGCTCTCTGCTCCCTCGTCTCCGCCGTCGCCCGTCAGTCCACCAGCTCCACCGGGCTCCATCGTCCCTCCGGCTCCGCCCTGGTCAGTCGTCGCCCCACCTTCACCTCTGGACTATACTCCTCCGGCTGTGCCTCATCGCTCCGTCCCACCGGCTCGGTGGACCTCCTCCCTCCCGCGGGCACAGCCTCGGCCCTGTGTCGCTCCGGCTCCGCCGCGGACCTCCGGATCTCCATCTCCGCCTTGGTCACCAGAGCCTTGGGTTCCGCCTTGGCCCTCCGGATCCGCGGTGTCACCCAAGATCTTCGGCTTTCCGTCTCCGCCTCGGGCTCTCCCACCACCTGCTCCGCCTCCGTCGGTCGGCCCCATGGAGTCGTCAGCCTCTCCTCCCCCATGGCTCCTCCCTCCGTCGGCTCCACCTTGGAATCCCATCATGGCTGAGTTCTGGGTCCCACCTGGCTCCTCCTGCTCCAGCCCCTTCCTGTCACCTCCTTGGCTCCTCCCTCCGTCAACACCCTGGACTCCATCTTGTGCCCTCCTCCCGGGAGTCCGTCCTCCACCTAAGCCCCCTCCTAAGACTTTGTACTGTTTCCTTTTGTCTGTTTGTCGGCACGAGGACGTGCCTTCCGGGAGGGGGAGGTAATGTCACACCCCCAGACTTTCTTTTGGTTTTTCCCATTTTCCCCCGCAGTTCTGAGTGTTTTTGGTTTCTCCCTTATTGTCTGCACCTGTGTTTGTAATTATTCTGTCTATTTAAGGTGTGTGTTTTCCCAGTACTCTTGTCGGTCTTTGATGTTTGATGGATGTTTCCCCTGGTGTTCCTGTGTCTGCCTGTTTCCCTGTGGATTTATTAAATGTATGTCTTTTTACTACGTCGTTGTTCGTCTGTTCCTGCCTAATCCATGACAGCTATAAGCACTAGTTCATTTTTCCTGAAACCACCTCCTCATACTTATTGATTATTTAATTATTTTATTTTTTAATCATAATATATATATTGTTGATTTATATAGTGCTTTTTATGTGGACTTTCCAGGAGGTAGAATCTTTTGAACAGAATGAAGACATTTTTCTTATTTTGCCTAAATATCATATTTTTTTACTTAGTACTGCCCTTTGGAAGCTACAGAAGATACTCACATGTTTCCCAGAAGACAAAATAAGTTCAAATTTTCATGATCTTCAAATTCAAAAAGTTTTCAACCCCTGACTCTATCGTATAACCATTTGTAACAGTTGCATATGAGTCCCTCAGTTTTCCTCAGTGTAAAAAAGATTGATGTTTGTTTTTGTGAATTGTGGGGACATTCCATAGACGTAATGGTTTTTATACTGTACAAACGATATTTGCTATCACCCTACACCTTCCCTACACCTAAACCTAGCCCTCACAGGAGACTGTGCATATCTTTACATTCTCAAAAAAAACGTATTCTGTATGATTTATAAGCCTTTTGAAAAGTGGGGACATGGGCAATGTCCTCATAAGTCACCCTCTCCTTGTAATACCTATGTCATGCCCATGTTATTACACAAATTTGTGTCCTGATATGTCACAAAAACAAACACACACACACACACACACACACACACACACACACACGTTGGGTTTACATGTTTTATGGGGACATTCCATAGGCGTAATGGTTTTTATACTGTACAAACCGTACTTTCTATCACCCTACACCTAAACCTAGCCCTCACAGGAGATTGTGCATACTTTTACTTCATCAAATAAACTCATTGTGCATGATTTATAAGCCTGTTTCCTCATGGGGACCTGAGAAATGTCCCCACAAGGTCAAAATCTACTGGTATTCCTATCCTTGTGGCACACACACACACACACACACACACACACACACACACACACACACACACACACAGCTGTGGATCATTTAGGTAAGAACAGTATTAAGAATCAAGTGTGTGTAAACTTTTGAATGAGAAATCGACTCAGAAAGAATTGCTATTCATTTTGTCATTCTTGGTAAAAGCATGATAAAGTTACTCGCTTTTGCTTATCTTGATGTCATGCGTCTCTCCTGAGGACCGCCGATCACCCTTCTTTTCTCGTTTAAAAACTTTGGACATTGTTGCTGTTGTATATCACACATACAAATTCAAATTTTATCATGTGTTTTAGAATGAGCACCTTCTCTTGACCTTCTCTAACAGCAGACTTAGCTTTCCCAGGAGATCTCCCATCCAGGCACTGTCCTGGCTCAGCTCTGCAAAGACAAAAACTATAGGTTTATAGCTGCTGTTACAAGTAATGGATGCTTTCAAAACAGTTCTTTGTGAAGGTTTGAAACATTCCTGATATTCCTGAAGCTGAACTGTCTTGGTGTTATACTATAATGATTAAGTGTTCAAATCCTCTCAATTAATTGTACAAACTGTATATTTCAAACTGGATAACAGATGGACAAAACTCCAAAAGCACTGAAATTTACTATAACTGCATTGAGATGTTTTATTGTTTGCATCATTTCTCTTGTCTGTGTGCATGGTGTTCGAGACCAGAGTATGTGAGCGTAGAGGAGTTGTGTGATTTTGCCTGGAGCGAGAAGTGGATCTTTTGATTGTCTGAGTGTCTGGGTTTTCTCTTGCTCCAGGATCACTCGCAGCAGGGCTTCTCTTGGGGCAAGAAATGAAAAGGAACAAAGGTCTATAATACCTGCAGAAGATTATTTGTTAGCATTTCCATTCAATGTGACGCCAGTTTCTCAGCTGGCACAGGACCCCCAGAAGGGCACACATTAAAATCTGCCAATTTGCTCATGGCTGCTCAGTTCTGGAGTTGTTTTTGAGTCAGTCACCCGAGCCATATGACTAATCACTTTGGAGCCATTGCTTTCCTTCCGAAAACTATATAAGCCCTTTTTTATTTTCCTGTCTTTCTCTGTAGCAACATGACAGTCATTTATACCATAGAACAATTTTTATAAAAGCGTATAACAGGCTACCAGTGATATGCTCTAGTTAAGATGCATCCATTTTATTTTAATTATAACTTATTTGCACAATGGCAAGTAAACTGACAGGATACTTAACAGAATGGAAATAAAGAGCTATAAAAAAAATAAAGAGAACTTATTGCTCAGACTAACAGAAAGCTCAGATAAGGAAAACAGCTACAAGTTTATTTAATAATATTTTATCTTCTAAAAGAAAAGTGGATGTTATCATATAGAATATCCTTTGGAAATTATTTCAGGACAGAACATCCAATGAAACTAAGGACACATAAAAAAATAAATGAGCAATTCACACAATTTTCTCAAGAAAGTCTATTTTACATTTGTTTCAAATATCAGGAAACAGTGTATATTTTATAGCTGCTTTATAGCTGAATCAAAATTGTTTCATAATTGATGAACTTTGCAACCCTGACACAAATTAATGTTGAATTATTGAAATAAATTGAGTCAACACTGAAGTAAATTGAGCTGAATAATGGCAATATCTGCAGAGCCGCTTTCAGATGAAATAGAGGTTTCCCTTCCGAGGGAACTCTCACCGCGTCCCCTAGGGGTCGCTATTGGGAAACGCCGCAGCGTGACTCGTGTCTGAAGAATGCATATGAAAAAACTACATGAAATGGCCGGCGACAGCGTATGACATCACTGCGGCGGGACTGCCGCTGCTGGTGCGTCACTACCGGGCGTCACTGTATAAAGAGGCGCCGGTGTAAACACACATCCTCTTCGTCGTCTTCAGCTTCTCTTTGTCTAAGAGTGCATGTAATTTCTCACCGGACGTGTGACATGTGTGGTAATCTGATACCCGCACTTTCACACTGCCCGAGCTGTGAGGGGATAACGCAAGCAACATTAGCTCTTGAGAGAGTAGAATGCAATCGGTGCATTCATTGCTTGTTTGTAACGAGAGGCACGCTCTCATACCCACTTGCACGACTCTCAGCTACATGGGTGTGGTGAATTACAGCACGTTCAGCTCCCGAGGAAACTAATGGGCTCATCGCGAAAACGCATTCGCAGAGGAGGGAGGTGAGTTTCTCTGTTCCTCATTTTGCATGAGTGTGTTTGCCTCTCGCGGCATTAACTTTCGCGGCGTCGCCAGAGGCTCCTTGCTTGCTTTATTCCTAAGGGAATTTGACGCTTGGGAACAGTCTTATTAACTGCAGCTGTCTGAGGCTAGCAGTGTGTTAATTCTTCCCCTTTAGGGTCTGGAGGCTTTCGGTCAGTTTACCTCTGGTGGTCCTTCCTACACACATAGATATCTGAGGATGTCTGTGTGTTGGCTTACTGAATGCTCCCCTTTTGGGGTTTTTTGAGCAGTTCTCTTTAAGCTCTTGCCTAGATGGTGCTGTCTCCCCTGTTAGGGTTTTAAGTAGACAGCCCAATCTGTGGGTTTGGGCTGCTTTTAGGAGGACAACCCGGAGGTCTTTCACTGATCCGTTAGTTTCCCAGGCTCATTGGCCTTTCTGGATTTATGTGACTATGGACTAGGTAGACCACTGCCTTCGAGTCCTTCATTCCATGAAGGCCCAGGTCTGAGCCCCAACAACACGAGCTCCCTGCACACTCTTTGAACCTATTACTTCTTAGTGGTTCTGGATTTTAACTCCTTAAACAGGTTTTGTTTAAGTTTGAGTTAAATGCAAGTCACTTATGGGTGAGTACGATCCATTTTTTCTTTTAATAAAAGAAAAGGAACTTTATACTGTCTCAGGCCTGTGTGTTGTGTTTTTGTTTCTCAGAGAAAATTATGACGAGTCTACGGCGGATGCTCCCCCTCTGATCCTACGGATTATGGTTACGGCAGTGTTCGCCCTCTCCACGCCACAGGTCGTGCGGTAAACCACCCTTACAGCATATGTTAGACATAGGACTTATGTCCTCTTCAAGGTAAGCTCCCTAAGTTTCTTTCTTAGGATTGCCCTTGGCAAGTTTAATGCTGTCCTTTGCAGGCCTTTTGTGAGAATCCCTCTTTCAGACCCTTTCTGTGGACTCTAGATCCTGGAGTGATCTCATCAGCTGAAGGTTCTTTCCAGCACCTCCTGAGTTTTTGTCTCCGAGGAGCAATTTCTCAGTCCACCAGTTCCTGTTCCGGGAAATGTATGTCCTGTTGAGACAGGAACATAAGTCCACCTAGACTGGGGTCTGTCGATCCCCCTGGTAGCCCGAGGGCAGGGTCGGGTTCGACCTAAGTAGTACTCCCCTTTCTGCGGAAAGGGTTTTATTCAGAGTACCGCTTTTCGCCGACAAAGCCTGGTTTTCCTCCCAGTCATCTGGGTTAGGAGCCTGTCCTTCTTGTCCAGGATGATTCTCACTCTTCAGGCCTCACGCACGAGCTGGGCTCTCCCCTTCATGAGGAAAGGGTCCCTAATGAGTGCCCCTCAGCTGGATGGGCGTTCCTCCCTGGCCTTCAGGGTTAGGAGTCTGTCCGCATGACTTCCAGGATTCTTACCCCTCACACACGAGCTGGGCTCTCCCCTTTCTGAGGAAAGGGTCCCCAATGAGCGCCCCCTCGTCAGGACAGGCGTTCCTCCCTGGCCTTCAGGGTTAGGAGTCTGTCCTCATGACTGTCAGTAGCTCCATGATTTCATCAGTCGACTAACAGTTTGCGGACTGTCTGTCCTGATTGGGGTGTAGCATTGCTCCCCTTCTCTACAGGGAGGGTTCTTCCCCTATCTAAATGCTTGTCATCTCTGACAAGCCTGGAGATTTAGCGGTGAAACCCCCCAAAAAGGGAAAAACACTGTCTCTAAAATCCCCTTTACTGGGGTAAGTGTCCCATGCTGAACCCTGTGCACTTCCTAAAATCCACATAAGTGGTAAGTCCCCATCAAGTTTCTGGGTTCTTCTCTAAAATCCTATACGGTATGGGTTACGCGGTCCTTCGTTCCCATTTTTTGAGTTGGTCTAAAAACCCCGGTCTCCCTGGGTCCAACTCCACTCGATATTACCTTAGATATCTCCTGACCATCTGTTATCCAGGGTGTGTTACCTGAGGGTAACCCCTACTAGAACGGTTTCTGTCCTAGGACAGATCTGCTAGTCTCTATCTGTGAGTCACTTCACCGAGGGAACTAGACTAGGTAGTATTGGCAGTTCCTGTTCTAAATAAGTCTAAGTTAATACTTAGCCGTTTCCCCCGAAGGAATCACTTGATTCCAAGCCTGAGCTGTGCCCTGGGTCCTTTGACCCATCCAGGTAAGTGGGTAACAGTTCAGGCCATTGGCCGTGGGGTATAACATCCCGACAGCCATCACCACGTCCTAATTGGGGCAATTCTTCTCAGAATTTATGCTTAGTGCTGACTGTCATAGCATGCCCTCAGCATGGTAGCGTGGGTATAACCGTTCCCCAATAGCGACCCCTAGGGGACGCGATCAGAGTTAGAGAACCTCTCTAGGTTACGTATGTAACCATGGTTCCCTGAGAAGGGAACGAGACACCGCGTCCCCTACACTTTCTTGCCATGCTTCAGACGAGAAGCTTCAGACTTTGAAGCGGATGTGTGTTTACACCGGCGCCTCTTTATACAGTGACGCCCGGTAGTGACGCACCAGCAGCGGCGGTCCCGCTGCGGTGACGTCATACGCTGTCGCCGGCCATTTCATGTAGTTTTTTCATATGCATTCTTCAGACACGAGTCAAGCTGCGGCGTTCCCCAATAGCGACCCCTAGGGGATGCGGTGTCTCGTTCCCTTCTCAGGGAACCATGGTTACATACGTAACCTAGAGACGCTTTTCATTATTGATGAATTTCGCAACACTTTTATTTTCCTATTTATTTTGGTTAAGCTGCTTTGAAACTATCTGTATTGTATGAAACACTACAAATAAATGCGAACTGACATAATTAGAAGTTAGCATCCACTTAAATCAAACTAATAAAGTGATGTAAAATTTCTTGGTAAGGATGCTATATCATAATAGGCAATACGGTTTACCAATATGAAAGAAGAAGCCTTAATTTTTTCCTTCCATTTTATACAAGAGCTTCATTTATCTTTATTTTGAATCTAAGAGCATATACTGATGGTTAGAACATTTATTGAGGAATAACAATCCATTTCTGCGTGAATTATCTCTATACCTGTTCCATTGTTTTCAGAAGAGCTCTTGTAGATTCAGTGGTCTGAATTTAGAGGCAGCAGTCAGTACAGGGCTGAGCTTCAATCAAACTGCTTACGAGCAGACTTAATAAATATGCCGCTGAGAGAACACATTGATCCTTCTGCTGATTAAACTTTACTTACGGACACTTCAGTAACATATAGCTCAATCAATATAAATATCCCTTGAAACAAACATTACAAATTAGATTTCTCATAGGTTATTTGACCTCTATAGCACTGAGATTAAGTAGAAAAATATTGCTTTTCAGATTTTTTTTTTTTTTTTCAGAGAAAAAGACCTCAGACTCCAAGTTCTGCAATTAAAAGTTAGACTGTGGAAGATTTCAATGCCATCAATTAATTATTTTAAATAGTTGTAACTATATAATATATTTCACAGAATGAATGAAATTAAGCTTTCAGTTAAAGGGCTTATTGGATGCAAAATTTACTTTTACATGTTGTTTGAACATAAATGTGTGTTGGCAGTGTGTGTATATAACCACCCTATAATGATAAAAACCCACCTTTTTTATTTAAATCCCTATAAATCAATGACACAAGAATGTTTCCTAAGCGATTGAGGTGTTCTGTTGTTGGATGTGATAGCAGTCATCATTTACTCCTGATGTTTGAGCTGCTGAAGATGCAAAGGATTAATTTTGTTTTTTAAGAGAATGTGCCCCCAATCTACCTAAATGTGTCTATGTATGCACAAATCATTCATGATCCAGCTTTACCTACAGAAGAAGTGAGTATAGGGGAGAGTGGGGACGGTTGCAACACTTTTTGCATTTCCTTTAGTTTCTCAGAGACTGTTTGTATTAGAAAGGCAAAATTTTAATACAATACAGCCGCATCTGTCAGCTACTCACCCGTATTGCTGCAACATGTGTACATACTGTATTATAATATACGTACACTTTACACTTAAATAGACAAAGTGAAATGTTGCATTCAATAAAATGTAATGAAATCATTCTTAAATATAATTTTGCAATTTCTTTATTTTATTTGTTCACAGTCACAGTCTTCAATAATGTAAATTGTCTGTAAAACAAAACAAAACAAAACAAAACAAAACAAAGAATAGTAAATTAAAAACATTGTTAAGTAACAAGTAGATTTTTTAAGGAGAGATAACTAACTATTAAAGGGGTTCATTAGTATTATCATTATAAAATTACAATTATGTAATGTTATGGCAAGCTTTTAAATCAATATTGTGGTAAGGGACAGCATGTTGGGATGGTTGCAACAGTGTTTTGCAACTGTCCCTACAGTGAAAGCCATGATAAAAATTGGTATATTAGCTTGACAACATATCATTGGCACACGCTAGCTATGCCTATTAGAAACTAATTGCCTATTAGAACGCACAGATTAAAATGTTATGTTTTTTACAATTCATCACACAAACAACTTAGACACTATGACCAAAAATCTAATCTTTAAAAAATTTACTTTTTTTTACCAAGATAATGATTTTGGGTAGAAGGAATTATCACATGTGACTAATTTCTTCCAGGAAGTATGAGGGGCCAATAAAGCATGTGCAGTATGAATATTATCACTGTATCGTATTCCTGCTTGAAGAAATAAGCAATGTTGCAACTGCCACACGTTGCAACTGTCCCCACTCTCCCCTAGTTTTTTATGAATATTTGCAAATGCCTTGTGTTTGTCACAGCCGGTGCTGGATTGACGAGGCGAAAGTCAAAGTCAAATAACGAATACTTTTAATCTTGATTTCCAAGGAAGAGACAGGGGATTTCCACACACACTGAACACATTCGACATCAAAATAACATCCTGGAACATTGAGGAGCATTGACATTAAATGACCGACAAAGGACTGAACTCAAAGACTGACTTATAAAGCAAACTAATCAAGACACACAGGTGAAAACGATAATCACTTAACAAGGGCTAAACCAAATCATACAAACTGACAGGGGGAGACAGAGGGAGAAACCAAATTTCAACAGTGCAAACATAAGGCAAAAGACAGGAAACATAAGGAGACATGTGACATTATCTCCCCCTCCTGGTAGGCGCGTCTCGCGCCGTGATAGAAACACCAGGGAGGGGGGGCGGGCGCCCTGGAGGCCGTTACGGGGCAGGACCTTGCTGGGTTGAGGAGGCCTCCAGGGCGGAACAGGAAGCCGTGGCGGGTCAGGCGGCCACGGCCGGACAAGCAGTTCGAGTGGCCATGGCGGGTCAGGCAGCCACGGCCGCACAGGCAGTTCGGGTGGCCATGGAGGGTCAGGTGGCCACGGCCGCACAGGCAGTTCGGGTGGCCATGGAGGGTCAGGTGGCCACGGCCGCACAGGCAGTTCGGGTGGCCATGGAGGGTCAGGTGGCCACGGCCGCACAGGCAGTTCGGGTGGCCATGGAGGGTCAGGTGGCCACGGCCGCACAGGCAGTTCGGGTGGCCATGGTGGGTCAGGAGGCCATGGCCGCACAGGCAGTCCGGGTGGCCATGGTGGGTCAGGAGATCATGGCCGGACAGGCAGTTCAGGTGGCCATGGCTGGGCAGCCCACGTGGCCTTGGCCTCCGTCCTCGGCCCGGCCACGTTGGCTAGGGGTATATAGCGCCCCCCCCAAAATTTTCTTTGGGGAATTCAGGGGTTTGGCAGGACCGTTTGACAGAGTGGGCTCTGTAAGGCTGGACAGGGCCAGCGGAGGCTCTGGAAAGTTGGGCTGGGCCAGCGGAGGATCAGGAAGGCTGGGCGTAACCAGTGGAGGTTCAGGAAGGCTGGGCTGGGCCAGCGGAGGCTCTGGAAGGCTGGACGGGACCAGCTGAGACTCTGGATAGCAGGATGGGACCAGCGAAGGCTCTGGACAGCTGGACGGGACCAGCGAAGGCTCTGGAAGGCTGGATTGCACCAGCGGAGGCTCTGGAGGACTGGACGTAACCAGTGAAGGTTCTGGATGGCTGGACGGGACCAGCGAAGGCTCTGGAAGGCTGGATGGGACCAGCGAAGACTCTGGACGGCGCTCTTGAGGAGCGGGCTCTGGGCGGCGCTCTTGAGGAGCGGGCTCTGGGCGGCGCTCTTGAGGAGCGGGCTCTGGACGGCGCTCTTGAGGAGCGGGCTCTGGACGGCGCTCTTGAGGAGCGGGCTCTGGACGGCGCTCTTGAGGAGCGGGCTCTGGACGGCTGGACGACCCCAGCGGAGATTCAGGAGGGCTGGGCGTCTCCAGCGGAGACACTGCAGGAGCTAGCTCTGGGCGAGCGGTCACAGGAGGGCGCTCTGGCAGCGCGGTCACTGGAGGGCGCTCTGGCGGCGCGGTCACTGGAGGGCGCTCTGGCGGCACGGTCACTGGAGGGCGCTCTGGCGGCACGGTCACTGGAGGGCGCTCTGGCGGCGCGGACACTGGAGGGTCAGGAAGGCTGGGCGGAACCAGCGGGGATTCTGGACGACTGGATGAGACTGGTGGAGATTCCGGATGGCTGGGCGGAACCAGCGGGAACTCAGGACGGCTGGGCAGAACAATCTCTCCAAACCAGTCAATCAAATCCTCTTCAACATCGTCCATTCTGTCGACCATCTTGGCCGGGGAATCAGGAACTGCGGCCATCTTGGCCGGGGAATCAGGGACTGTGGCCATCTTGACAGGAATAACAGAAACCTCGGCCATCCTGGCCGGGAATTCAGGAACTGCGGCCATCTTGGCCGGGGAATCAGGAAATGAGTCCATTTCGTATGCAGCCTTGGGATTTGCCGCCCTCTTGCGTGCAGATTTGTGTGTAGCAGCCGTTTTGGCTTTAGGTGGTGGCGTGGCAGCCATCTTGCGTGCTGGCGTGGCAGCCATCTTGTGAGCTGGCGCGGCAGCAGTCAGCGGAACAATGCTGAGGAAGGCCATGGAGCTTTGGAGGGTTGCCGGATGTTCAGGGCGAGGCAGGCGGTCTGAACTGTTGGACCGGCATGTAGAGGCTATTGGCGTTGGGTGAGCTGGTGCGAGGCATTGTGCTTCTGAGGGAGTTGGACGTTGGATCGGACAGGAATACTCTATTGGCTCCATCTTAAAGGTGGAGCCGTTTAAATAGAGAATTATGCTAACCAACTCGAAAAACGGGACATCATGGACAGAGAGATTACAACGAATAACATCCTTGTCCAACCCCAACAGAAACACAATGCCAATAGAGGGGTCGGGCAAGCTCACCCGATGATAAAGGTCAACAAAATCCTCCACATACCGCTCCAACTCCCGACCGCTCTGCCTCAAGTTCCACAGGCGTTCCTCAGCACTGCAGTCTTGGTCGGTCATTCTGTCACAGCCGGTGCTGGATTGACGAGGCGAAAGTCAAAGTCAAATAACGAATACTTTTAATCTTGATTTCCAAGGAAGAGACAGGGGATTTCCACACACACTGAACACATTCGACATCAAAATAACATCCTGGAACATTGAGGAGCATTGACATTAAATGACCGACAAAGGACTGAACTCAAAGACTGACTTATAAAGCAAACTAATCAAGACACACAGGTGAAAACGATAATCACTTAACAAGGGCTAAACCAAATCATACAAACTGACAGGGGGAGACAGAGGGAGAAACCAAATTTCAACAGTGCAAACATAAGGCAAAAGACAGGAAACATAAGGAGACATGTGACAGTGTTAAACAGATCTGGGTTTTTTTACAAAGTACAAAGGGTGTTGTTTTCTTAAACAATTTCTTTAAAATTATGCTCTTTTTCTTTTGGGGGTGCACTAGAACATGCTCTCATGCATGGTGGTTCGAAAAACGCATTATTTTTCACATAATTTACATTATTACAATAGCTTTCTCCCTAGGCTGGCACAAATGGCTCGATTGGTTCCGGGTTTGATGAAGGTCCACCTTCTGAATAAACTAAATGTGTTGTGATTGGTTAGCAGTCCCAGTGCGTTGCAATTGGTGAACCGCTAGGCAGCGTTTCAGTATTGCCACAAAGCAGCAAGTTCTATGTACAACTGCGCAAGCTAGATTAAAGTGATTCTTACATTTTAAATATGTGTATTTTTCTTACAAAAACACATCGGATCGCTAAAGGAGGCTTTTACTGACCCCTCTGGAGCCACGTGAGGCACTTTTTTATTATGAATTCATATACAAGTCATATACTCTTAGGATGCATGGAGGGTGAGTAAATAATACGCTACATTAGTGTTGGTCCTATCATCATCCTGCGAGATCGCTGATACATTATATTATCACTAATGTGCCATTTTATTTAATTATTTACATGCCGGAAACCAGCTCCAGCATAAGGCTAGTGAAGCTATCTACACTGTATGATGAATAAATCTCTTACCACACACTGCACACGTCTACGGCGTGCCTCCGACCCGGCAACCAATGATCGTCACTCTAGTCAATGCTTGTGTTTACGTCAGTCGCTTTCTCCACATGTGTTTCAACCCTCGATACCGCACACGTCAATGGCGCGGCTCCAGCACGGCTACCGGAGTATTTTGCGGACACTTTAGTCAATGCTTGCGTTTGTACGAGCCCCCCTGCGGCATACTGAAGCATCCCATAAGCGGCTGTCCATGCTACATCACTAAAGTTAGGCGAATCCCCCACCTCTTCCCTCCCCATCCACCAACGATTAGAATTTACGTAAGCAGGATTTATTTGAATGACATTCTAATGGATCGTGTTGTGCATAGCATCTGGAAAACAAAAGCTGTAGTCCAAAAGAGCCATTCATTGTAGTTATTGAAAAGGGATTTTTAAAAACTAAATATCTCTCTTTGGAGTGGACTTTGAGATTTATAACTTTGTAGTTGTTTTTTAAGCCCAAACATACACAACACACACTGGCTAAAATTCAAAAAGTGAAAAAGCATAATAGGACCCCTTTAAAATAAGCACCTGTCTGAGGGGAAAATTAAGGAATTTGTTGACATATTTTTAAACATGCTTTTTAAAAGACATAAGACATTTGATAACAGGACTTAGAAAAATGCATCCATCTTGCAATTAAAACTTTTGTAAAACAAATTTAAATTAAGTTGTTCAGTCAAATTGTGGAAAATGGGCATCCGATGACATTTTTAATCTTTAAAAGACACTTTAAAATCTACCCTAATAATATTAGGCTAGACTCTGTTCTGAATGTAACCAGTGTTAAACTTGTATTAATTGTTTACCCACTAGCTATTCCTGTTAACGAGAAGCATGTACACTTAATTCTTTGTATTTCCTTTTTTTTTCTTATTTAGGTTTGCCTTTCTATTTTTATGCTCTTCTGTATCTTTGTACTTCTCTACTATACTTACTTCTGTGTGACTTTGAATGATCTTTCATAATGTTTTTCATTTAATAAAAATTCTGGAAAAAAATATCATTATGTTCATGAGCTATGAACGAGCAACCACTGAGCAATAAAATTACCCTTTGAGTTTTGCCAATGATCCTCTAGTCTAGTGTCTGTTCTTAAAGTTATAATGAAACATGTAAAATGATGTGTATTCCTCCATAAAATTAAAATGGTTTGCTTCTTGGCTGTGAGACCAGATGAGTTTTGTGGAAAATCCACTTTTGTGGCAAAACCTTGCACTAAGTATGTATACATGCACCTAAACAATCTGTTAGGAACTGGATAAAAAGCTTAGAAAAGCCTTCATTCTGACTCAGCTTGATCTAAATTAAATTTTAATTTTCAGATTTAAAGGCGTGGTGCAGACTGATATCTCAGATTCTTCAAAATAATGATAATAATTGATCAATTTATTTGGGTATACTCACAGATTCGATAGACTGTAAATGTAATAGTAGTGCCTGTTAACCAGCTCAGATCTAGTGCAGCACAGCTGGATATTTGTTAGAAACTTTCAGATGATTTGTTGCCTAGATACCATCCCAGTCAGTGTGAACAGCACGAGTCTAGCTTCCCTAAGGAGTGTGCTCCACTAATTGCCCCCCACTATATTGAGGCCGGTATTGACATTTTTCAGTAAGTTAATTTAATCAGGAAGAGAGCATAAAGAAGTGGCAGCACTTCATGCCTGCATGAAGTTTTAACAAGGTTTACAAAAAAGAAATCAAATGAAAAAAAAGAGTCTCTAAGCCCTTGACCTGATTAATCACTCCAATTCAAAGCTGAATTTTAGCTCAGCCAGGGTTTAAACATGTCTAAGCTCACTTTATTAGAGACCACATCAAACACCTCAACAAACTCCATCCGGCCCTGGTGTTAGCACACTTCCATCAGATCAGTGAATCTTTGATGTTGAATTTAAACCAGCCTTTACCTTGAAGTGTTTGATGCCTGAGATATATCAAATCATGTGAGATACAGTTGCAGGAAAATAAATATATTTACCCGCATTTATGCATAAATTGGCCATTTTGATCTGATCTTCAACTAACTCACAACTGACAAACACAAGCAAATCAGACAAACATAACACATTTTCATGTCTTCATTAGGATGGAGAAAGTTTTTGAAACAGTTGGCAGTAAACAAACTCCATTAGATGTCTTCTGTAATTGTGGATAAAACTTGTACAATAGTTAAAAGAGACGTTTATGCATCCTTCATTTTCACAATAGTCTTTCAGTGCCATATTCTTGGGATTTGGTTTGAATGATCATGTCAACGCATGTCAATCAGGTAGAATTCAAGACTCAGGACTGCAGTCATTCGATTGACTTTTTTGATTAATTGTCCTTTTTGATTTTCTGCAACTGAGCTATATGTCAAATATCAGCAGCAGACACAGCATGTCAGTCCATCATAATCAAATAATGTATCTGAGTCAAGTTAAAATTTTACTTTATTCAGTATGGGTATGTCTGTTAATACATCAAACATGTTTGGAGCTTGTAGATTTTGGACTTACCCATAGTCTGGCTGTAAACTTCCAAATGTTAAAACCAAAGTATAAAGCTATTATGATATTATTTTACTGAGATTTTTATTTGAAATAAAGTACAACAATGAATTATGCACTATAATATTTTGATTTCATGTTGACTTTAATACCATCTATGTTTTTATCAAGCACACACCCAACTTAAATTCCAATATGAGGTATAAAATCTCTTTTGACAAATGTCAAGGGAAAAGAAAAACTGCAATAAAGGAGAAAAAGTAGGTACATATTAAAGGTTGAATGCAAACACGGTATTGAGCTGGCATCACATAAAAGGTTATTTGTTCGATTGTGGTTTGCCTTTTGTTGACATTTCATTCTGAATCCGGAGCGTAATAGGTTTTACGTGGGTGTTGTGCTGTCCTGTTTTTCTGAACTCTAAGCAAAAGATGTCATGGATAGACTCAGATAAAGACGCAGACAACTGCACTTAAATGTCGCAATAGCAATTTTAAAAATGTCAAAATCATTTTTAAAAATAATCTTAAATCCCTGTAGCATTTGACAGAATATGTATGCATTTGTCTGTTTAGTATTTAAGCTCTGTTTCTTATGGTAAAAAAAAAAAAGAAAAGAAAAAAGTTCATTTCACTTAAATATTACTGAAAGTTCATTGCACTTAATGATTGCAAGTTAAGTAGATATCTAATTCCCAGCATGCTTTGCTTGGAAAAAAGGAAAGAGGGAAATAAAATGAGAGCAAGTTGAATTAAAGGCCCATTTTCACACCAAAGATTATAATTATAAAGAAAAAGTTTTATAATTGTTCTATAAAATTGGGAAGTCTGCTCCACCATTATAATGACAAAAACACAGAGGAGCAATGTGTTGGAATCACTTTCAGAACCAATTTATTTAAATATATTGTGGCGGGAGGAGCAAACGACAGACACAGTGGGTGTGGCGTCAGGCCTCGGAGAGGCTTTTATTAAACAGAAAATGAAAGAAAAAGTGTCCAAAGGGGGGATAAAGTGTCCAAATAAAAGGGGGATCTGGTGTCCTCGAGTGCTGGGGTTTCGTGAAGGATGGGCAGTGTCCGATAGGGAAGGGTCCAGGTAAGGGGCGGAGTCCGGCGGCCGCACGCGCTCCCTGCGCTGGACCGGGGTGCTAGGGGCGGCGGCATCTCTTGCGGCTTCGTCCCTCTCGAGCTGTCCGGAGCTTCCAGCGGGGAATCTACGGCCCGGCATCCTGGCCCATCGGCCGTCTCTGGTGCGGTCTTCAACCGGACCGCGGGTCCGGCGGCTCGTCCTCTTGGCGGCGCGGGATTCCCTCTTCACCCCTTCCTGGACCCGCGAGGACACCAGCGTGCATGCACGGGGGGAGAGACCGGTCTCCTGAGGAGAGGCGCGCTCGGGATTTAAACAGCGGCGGTGATGAGGCTTCATTTCCTTCACGTGTCCTCATCACACGATACCAGCCCGAGCCGATTACTCGCCCCTCCTCTCCCCTACACACCCACTCCCGTCGGGAGCCTGGAGAAGGGCGGCGAATAAGGGACGGGGTGGTGATGATAATTAGGAGGGGGAGGCAGCCGACTCGTCACAATATATATATATATATATATATATATATATATATATGTGTGTGTGTGTGTGTGTGTGTATGTATATACAGTCAAGCCCGAAATTATTAATACCCCTGGCAAATTCTGATTTAAAGTTACTTTTATTCAACCAGCAAGTTTTGTGTTTTTATAATTAGAAATGACAGACGCCTCCCATAAGATAATAAGACGAAAATAAGACGATGTACAAGAGGCATCATTATGGAAGAAATTAAAATTTGAACAAAAAGTGGCATGTCCAAAATTATTCATACCCTTCTCAATAATCAATAGAAAAGCCTTTATTTGCTGACCAGCTTTTTGCATGTCTCCACTGGTATTTTTGCCCATTCATCTTTAGCGATGAGCTCCAACTCTTTCAGGTTGGAGGGTCTCCTTGCCATCACCCTGATCTTTAGCTCCCTCCACAGATTCTCAATTGGATTTAAGTCAGGACTCTAGCTGGGCCACTGCAAAACGTTTTTGTCTGCTAACCATTTCATCACCACTTTTGCTGTGTGTTTTGGGTCGTTGTCATGCTGAAATGTTTCACTGGTGCCCAAGCCCAGTTTCTCTGCAGACTGCCTGATGTTGTTGTTGAGAATTTTAATGTATTGCTCCTTTTTCATGGTGCCATTTACTGTGATTAGGTTCCCTGGTCCACCGGCTGAAAAACACCCCCACAACATTAGGTTCCCACCACGATGTTTGACAGTGGGGATGGTGTTCTTATGGTCGAAGGCTTGTCCTTTTTTACGCCAAATGAAGGCTACATCATTGTGGCCAAACAATTCAATTTTTGTTTCATCTGACCATAAAACAGAAGACCAGAAGTCATCTTCTTTGTCTTAGCCATGACTGTCCACAAGCCAACAGCAGAGAGCTTTTGTTTTTCACCTGTTGAGTTGATTAAAATAGCTGTTCCCAATGAATCAGGGTAATTAGGATGCTTTAGAACAGCTTATACTATTTGGAATGGTATAGAACTTTGGATTTTCCCATAGAATGTGACAGTTTGCAAAGGGTATGAATAATTTTGTTCAAATATAAATAAAAGCTGAAATATTTTTTTCCACAATGATGCCTCTTGTACATCGTCTTATTATCTTTTGGGAGAAGCCTGTGTCGTTTCAGGTCCAAAAAAACTTGCTGGTTGAATAAAAGTAACTTTAATTCAGAATTTGGCAGGGGTATGAATAATTTCGGGCTTGACTGTATATTGTGACGAATCGGCTGCCTCCCGTTAATTATCATCACCACCCCATCCCTTATTCGGCACCCTTCACCAGGCTCCCGACGGGAGTGGGTGTATGAGAGAGGAGGGGCCCCAAAACAACCCGGTCTGGCGGCGTGTGATGAGGCACACCTGAATTGAATACAGCCTCATCATCGCCGCAGCTTAAATGCCAAGCGCTCCTCTCCTCGGGAGACCGGTCTCTTCCCTGTGCATGCACGCTGGTGTCCTCGTGGGTCCAGGAAGGGTGTGTAGAGGGAAACCAGCGCTGTCAAGACGATGAACTGCCGGACCCGCGGTACGGACGATGACCACACACGAAATGGCTGACGGGCCAGGATGCCGGGCCATTGAATCCCCTGGAAGTGCCTGCCCCTCGCGCCCTATATACAGTATATATATATATATATTAATAATATTATTATTATTTATTTTTTTTCAGCTGATTAATGACAAAAACAGTCACAGCCAGAATCAGAATCCAGCTGCACTAAACAGAATGTTATTGTGCATCAGTGTGGATGCAATATAGTTATCATTTTGGTTATCTTAGTCAGCATTCTTGGTGTGAATAGACCAAAATTATTTCATATTGTTTTTGCTCACGATTAATATAGGAAGAGATATATAAGTGTTGAATGTAATGTTTAAGGGTTTTTGTTATGTTTGAGTTTTTTGGGTTGCATTGTGCTAAAGAGCTAAGATTATCTTAAGAATGATTTGAAGAATATGACATGTCACATGTAGTCTTTTAAGTAAATTACATTTAAACGGTTTTAAGGCCGTCAATTTTCTTAAATGATGCCAGTTAACCTAATTTGGGCATTTTGCAAAGAATGGACTGCAAATAAAAGTGCATTGAATAAAAGTGCAAAAACTGAATCAATTAATTATCTGTAAAATGATCTGTATATATTTGTTGTTTTTGCAGTTATCTGCACACAAATTCAGAATTACTCACCAACAGTAGATTTTGGTGCATTTTACTGCCTTTTTTTGTTGTTGTTGCCTGTAACTCATTATATATTAAATATTACATTAAACATTAAATCTTAACAAATATAATGTTCAACTTTGAGAATGAAGAGAGAATACAGGATGATTTTAAAATCAGTTCTATCCATTAAAGATAATCTGTCTGGGGTGACAGATGACACAGATAACAAACCTCTTTTCTAAGCCTGATTTTTATTTATTTATTTTTTTCCTGATAATGTTGATTAGAAGTCATGAAGCGTCAAAAAAGAGTTCTCAAGACAGTCAGCTCTTCTTGAAAGATATCATATTTACATTCCAGCTGCTGACTAAGCAGATGCATTTGAAATTCCATTGATTTCATAATAAGATGGATGTACTCTGTAATAAGCAATTCGACCAAAATATATTTATTTTCTCCTTCCATTCTTTAAAATCAATTATTTTAAGAGCGTCCACAGATTACTTATTTATTTAATACTTTATGTATCTGTTCTAAACTTCTATTTTCAGTTCCCTTCCGGGAACTCAACACTGCGTCCTGAAACGCTATGGGGAACGCCATTGGCGGGCCGCACTCTGAGTCATAGTCCAACATCCAATAGAAAGACGGGAGTGACGTCACAGGCGCGGTGACGTCGGCGACCAGGAAGTATAAAAGCACGTGCGTTTGAGGCCGCCGTCAGCTTTTGTCATTCAGCGAGAGCGCTCTATGTCGATTGTCTGTCCACATACTGCTGTTTTTTCGTGCCAGTTTGCACAACTTTATTTTGAGCAGTATGCCAAAGGGGGGAAAAAGAACTTTTAAAAGAAAAGCGGTTGAGCAACCCCATAGAAAGTGTGTCCCTCCCTGCCAACGTTTCATTGTTGGTGGGGATACACACGATCTATGTGTGGTCTGCTTGGGAGCGGAGCATGCTAGGTCAGCTCTTGAGGGAGCTGACTGCCCGCAGTGCGAGCGAATGCCGCTGCGGTTGCTTCGTTCCCGGAAAGCCCTCTTTGAGGAGGGGGCATTCACAAGCGTTCCCCGCGGGTCTGGCCCCGCTTCCGTTGAGGCGGAGCGGCAGCCGCACTCGTGGGGTTTGCAGCTAGATCTGCTGGAGGGAGTTGAGACGGGTGATCCCCTATCTCTCTCCTCACCCAGCGGATCGATTGACCTCCTCTTGGATGAGGAAGCCCGCACTGCGGTTCCTTCCCTCCGAGAGGAGGAGTCAACGCTCCTTCTGTCTTCCTCTGAGGAGGTTGACGTAGAGAGCGTTGACAACCCACAACCGCCCCCCCGTTCACCCCAGTATGAGGAGCTAGTTGAGGTGCTGACGAATGCGGTGGCCAAACTTAACATCAGCTGGCCACCTGCTCAAGAACATGAACCGCAGGGAAGCAGGCTTAATGAGCGCCTCCTGCGGGCGAAGTCAGCACCTCCTAAACGGAGCCTTCCATTTTTCCCCGATCTCCACAAAGAGATCTCGAGATCGTGGGAAAAGCCGTATTCCTCGCGTCTTTTCTCCCCCTCCTCTGATTACTATGGTAATGTGGGGGGGATGGAGGAGTATGGCTACAAGGCGATGCCACAGGTCGAGCAGACACTAGCGAGCTACCTGTCTCCCGGCCTGGCATCGTCTTTGAAGGCTCCGTCCTTGCCCACCAGGCCACTAAAAGTTACATCCGGTTTGATGGGCAAGGCATACGCAGCAGCAGGTCAGGCTGGTGCATGCTTACACACCATGTCTGTACTCCAGGCGTACCAAGCCGACCTGCTGAAGGAGTTCAGCGATGGCGAGGAAGTGAGCGTCACAGAGATGCGCAGGACCACACCATGGAGACCGCCCGTGCCATTGGGCGGTCTATGGCAGCCCTGGTGGCCGCGGAGAGGCATCTCTGGTTGACCCTGTCCGACATGAAAGAGAAGGACAGGGTCACGCTCCTGGACGCCCCCCTGCATCCCATCGGCCTCTTCGGTGACTCTGTAGACACGGTTGTCAACAGGCACCAGGAGGCCCGCAAGCAGGCGGCGGCGTTCCAAAGATACCTTCCTCGCCGCGCTTACTCCTCTGGGGCTGCTGGACGGGAGCAGCCCCAGCCGCACTCTAGCTCCTCACACCGGGAAGCACAGAAAAGGAGTGTTGCTACCCGTACCCCTCCGGCAAGACCTAGAGGGCGGGCTCAGCAACACTCCAAGCCGGGGTCCTCTAAGACGAGTCCGGACCTGAGGGTCGTGGCCCAGGGCCAATGAGGGCAGCCCCTCTCGAAGAGTTAGGTGCTCCACCGCCTTTCACGGTGGCCACCTCTCTTCGGGGCCCTCAGGAGATTCATCAGCTAACCCTGCCAGTGTTACAGGGCGCGGCAATCTCCCGCGAACATCATTCTCCGGTTTCTCCGCCCGGAAACGTAGCGGAACCAGAGAGTTCGCCACCCCCACGGGGGTATCTAGAGCGCGTACTTCAGGTGCATCATGCCAGTTCGCTGTTACAGGTCACCGAGTTAGCTCCTCAAATAAATCCAGAAACCAGTCTCGAGAGGCTGGTACCCTTAGTAGAATTTCTGGCAGCGTGGAAAC
The DNA here is from genome assembly GCF_049309525.1 of Garra rufa. Lineage (NCBI taxonomy): Eukaryota > Metazoa > Chordata > Actinopteri > Cypriniformes > Cyprinidae > Garra > Garra rufa. The sequence goes on along the minus strand of NC_133384.1, from coordinate 2,390,475 downwards.
TACTGCCAAATATTTCTACATGGGTCCTGCACACTGTAGAGAAAGGCTATTGCATTCAATTCGGCGCCAAGCCGCCACCTTTCAGCGGGGTATTTCCTACTCTTGTAAGCCCCGAGCAGGGTCTGGTAATGGAACAGGAAGTAAAAACTCTCCTGAGGAAGGAGGCCATAGAGGTGGTCCCTCCTCAACACAGAGAATCCGGATTCTACAGCTGGTACTTCATTGTTCCCAAGAAGGATGGGGGGCTGCGGCCCATTCTAGATCTCAGACAGCTAAACCTCTCAGTCAGAAAACTGAAGTTCAAAATGTTGACTGTCAGACAAGTCGTGTCTCAAATCAGGTCCGAGGACTGGTTTGTCACGATAGATCTAAAAGACGCATACTTTCACGTCTCCATCCTTCCTCAACACAGGAAGTTTCTCAGGTTCGCTTTCAGGGGAGAAGCTTACCAATACAGAGTTCTTCCGTTCTGCCTAGCGCTCTCACCCCGAACTTTCACGAAGTGTGTGGATGCTGCTCTGGCTCCTCTGCGACTCCAGGGCATCCGCATACTCAACTACATAGACGACTGGCTCATCCTAGCCAGTTCAGAACAGTTAGCGGCTCAACATCGAGATGTTGTTCTTGCTCATATGAAAAAGCTGGGGTTGAGGCTCAACACCAAGAAAAGTGTGCTTTCTCCATTACAGAGAACCACTTATCTAGGTGTAGTCTGGGATTCAACCACGATGCAGGCACGAATGTCACCTGCTCGGATCGAGTCGATCCTTACTGCAGCAAATGCGGTCAAGCTAGGCCTGCTACTCACTGTCAAACAGTTCCAAGTACTGTTAGGTCTTATGGCAGCTGCATCCAACGTGATACCTTTTGGTCTGCTGCACATGAGGCCACTACAGTGGTGGCTCATAACCAAAGGGTTTTCCCCGAGGGGGAACCCATTCCGCAAGATCAAGGTCACGCGGCGCTGCCTACGTGCCTTAGTCATGTGGAAGAAGCCCTGGTTCCTATCTCAAGGTCCAGTGCTGGGAGCTCCTTGCCGCCACGTCACGCTAGCGACAGATGCATCCCTCACCGGGTGGGGAGCGGTCATGAGTGGCCGCTCGGCCCGCGGCCTATGGAACGACCACCATCTCTCTTGGCACATAAACTGCCTAGAGATGCTGGCTGTATTCCGGGCTCTGAAGCATTTCCTTCCAGACCTAAGAAACCGCCACATGCTGGTCCGTACAGACAACACTGCGGTAGTCTATTACATAAACCACCAGGGGGGTCTGCGTTCACGCCCCTTATACAAGCTGGCGTACCAGATCCTCATGTGGTCTCAAGGGAAGCTTCTCTCATTGAGAGCAGTTCATATTCCTGGACGCCTCAATGTGGGAGCAGAGGTCCTGTCGAGGCAGGGGCCGAGGCCCGGGGAATGGATGCTTCACCCCGATGTGGTGAAGCAAATTTGGAGAGTGTTTGGGCAAGCCCAAGTGGACCTCTTTGAGTCTCAGGAGACATTGCAATGTCCCCTTTGGTACTCTCTAGTTCCTCTAGCTCCTCTTGGACTGGATGCCATGGTACAGACGTGGCCGAGGCTTCGTCTGTACGCTTTTCCCCTGATCGCTCTGCTCCCGGGAGTTCTGGAAAGAGTACACCGGTACGGTGTACGGCTGTTACTAGTAGCCCCGTACTGGCTGGCCCGAGTATGGTTCTCGGACATAATCGCCCTCCTCGACGGCTCTCCATGGGAGATTCCTGTCAGGAGGAACCTTCTCTCCCAGGCTGGGGGCGCAATTTGCCACCCCCACCCAGAGAGGTGGAAGTTATGGGTGTGGCCCCTGAGGGGGTACAACTCATAGAAGCTGGTCTCCCAACCGAGGTTGTCGAGACCATCCTTCAATCCAGAGCTCCCTCTACGAGGAAACTTTATGGCCTAAAGTGGAACCTGTTTGCTTCATGGTGTCATGAACGCCGTTTAGACCCAGTTCACTGCCCGGTCGGTACAGTGCTGGAGTTCCTGCAAACTCGTCTTTCCGCAGGGTTAGCTCACTCCACCTTGAAGGTGTACGTGGCGGCTATATCGGCTTACCACGCCCTTCATGGCGGCCTTTCAGTGGGCAAAAACCCCCTGGTCTCACGTTTCCTCCGCAGTGCACTCAGGCTGAGGCCTCGTGCAAAACCGAGAGTCCCCATGTGGGACTTAGCTGTGGTGTTGGAAGTGCTATGTAAGCCTCCCTTCGAGCCCTTAGAGGAGGTCTCTGATCGGATGCTTACCTTAAAGACAGCACTGCTGCTTGCACTGACCTCACTTAAGAGAGTCGGGGACCTGCAGGCCCTTTCGGTGGCCCCTTCTTACCTTGACTTTGCCCCTGGGCTGGCCAAAGCATTCCTTTACCCAAGAGCTGGGTATGTCCCTAAGGTCCCGTCATCAACACCACAGCCAATAACGCTTCAAGCGTTTTATCCTCCTCCATTCGTGGAGCACGACTATAGGAAGTATAACTTAATGTGTCCAGTAAGAGCACTAGACACTTACGCCCACAGAGCTGCCCTGTGGCGTAAATCAGAGCAACTCCTTGTTTGTTACGGCCCCCCTAAGAGGGGGTGCCCGGCTTCCAAGCCTACTATCAGTAAATGGATCGTTGATGCCATTTCTACTGCCTACGAGTCCTCTGGTCTCCCATCTCCGTTGGGAGTCAAGGCTCACTCAACTCGAGGCGTCTCGGCCTCTAAAGCTTTGATGGCAGGTGTCCCTATCCAGGACATCTGCAGTGCGGCGGGTTGGTCCTCACCCTTAATGTTCGTCAGGTTTTACAAACTTGACCTCAGAGCCACTCCTGGCTCGTTCGTCCTCTCGCCCTAGCAAGGCTAGGCCCAGAGGTCAGAATAAGGCGCTTTCCTTCTATCAAGGAAAAGATGTTTTACCCCTTTGGTCTGGCAATTTCCCCAGACAAAGGCGTATTACTCGTGTCCTGGCACCTATAATACCAGGCACTCCTCACCCCTCAGTGTTCTGGCTGCGTCCTGACTGAGGTGGATTACTTACTCCTCCTGGTCTGGCAGTTCCCCAGACAGGAGATGCATTTCTACCCCCTTGGCCTGGCAGTTCCCCAGGCAAGTGGTGTCTTATCTCGCCTCGTGTGCCTGAGGGCCGAGGCTCATATCCCTCTTGTCTGGTGATTGATCGCAGACAGAGATCTATTACCACTCACGTCCTGGCAATTTCCCCAGGCGGAGCCATTCCAGTGTCCTGGCAAGCTCACCAGGCACTTCTTGTGTCCCTCTTGTTCTGGCTGTCCCCAGACAAAGGACTACCACTTTCTCCTCGTGTGCCTGAGGGCCGAGGTTCATATTCCCTCTTGTCTGGTGGTTGATCACAGACAGAGATGTATTACCACTCACGTCCTGGCAATTTCCCCAGGCGGAGTCATTCCAGTGTCCTGGCAGGTTCACCAGGCACTTCTTGCGTTCCTCTTGTTCTGGCTGTTCCCAGACAAAGGACTAGCACTTTCTCCTCGTGTGCCTGAGGGCCGAGGTTCATATATCTCTCCTGTCTGGTGGTGGATCACAGACAGAAATGTATTACAACTCGCGTCCTGGCAATTTCCCCAGGCGGAGCCATTCCAGTGTCCTGGCAAGTTCACCAGGCACTTCTTGTGTCCCTCTTGTTCTGGGTGCTCCCAGACGAAGGACTACTACCCTCTCCTCGTGTGCCCGAGGGCCGAGGTACATCTATCTCCCTCTTGTCTGGTGGGTTCCACAGACAGAGATGTATTACCACTCATGTCCTGGCAAGTTCCCCAGGCTGAGGTCTGTTCCTGTGCTCTGGCAAGATTCACCAGACACAACTTTTTCCACCCTTGTCCTAGCAGACACTAGGCAGGGCTTCGGAATTATGGGGGCGTTGATATCTCGTTCCCCATAGCGTTTCAGGACGCAGTGTTGAGTTCCCGGAAGGGAACGTCTCAGGTTACGTATGTAACCCTGGTTCCCTGAGGGAACGAGACACTGCGTCTCGGACCATAATTCCCGCACCCCGCGGCGCTCGCTTCATTCCTTTGAGCTGACGCCGGCTTCAAACGCATGTGCTTTTATACTTCCTGGTCGCCGACGTCACCGCGCCTGTGACGTCACTCCCGTCTTTCTATTGGATGTTGGACTATGACTCAGAGTGCGGCCCGCCAATGGCGTTCCCCATAGCGTTTCAGGACGCAGTGTCTCGTTCCCTCAGGGAACCAGGGTTACATACGTAACCTGAGACGATAGTTGAGGTCAAACGTTTACATACACCTTGCAGAGTCTTCAAAATGTAATTATTCTATACCAAAATAAAAGGGATCACACAAAATTAAATTTTTTGTGCAAATTTTGTTACTTAGTACTGACCTGAATAAGATATTTCACATAAAAGACGTTTACATATTGTCCACAAGAGAAAATAGTTGAATTTATAAAAATGACCTCATTCAAAAGTTTACCTGAATGATCCACAGCTATTTTTATGTTTGTTTTGTTTTGTTTAGTAATAGTTGTTAGTGTTAGTGATAGTTGAGAGTGATGAGTCCCTTGTTTGTCAGTTAAACTGCCTTCAGAAAAATCCTTTAGGTCCCACAAATTTTTTTGTTTTTTGTTTTTTAGCATTTTTGTGCATTTGAACCCTTTCTAACAATGACTGCATGATTTTCAGATCCATTTTTTTCACACTGAGGACAACTGAGGGACTTATATGCAAATATTACAGAAGGTTCAAACACTCAGAAGGAAAAACGATGCATTAAGAGCCAGGGGTATTAATTTTGAACAGAAAGATAATGTGTACCTTTTTTCATATATTTCAAATGTCATTTGTTTTTGTTTTTTTTGTTTTTTTCATTTAGTAGTCCTATTTAGAAGCTACAGAAAATACTTACATGTCTCCTAGAAGACCAAATGAGTTAAACTTACCCTGATGTTCAAATTAAAAAAAATTCACCCCTGGGCTCTTAATTCATTGTTTCCTTCTGTAATCGTTCAAAAACACAAAAATGCTGAAAAACCTGAAGGATTTCTGAAGAACTGCAGTTTAACTGTTCAAAACAAATAAGGGACTCATGAACAACTATCACAAAAAAAAAAAAAACTATAGCTAAAAACAATTGATAAATTCTAAAACTATTAAAACTATTATTTTCTCCTGTGGACTATATGTAAATGTCTTTTATGTGAAATATCTTAGGTCAGTACTAAATAAAAAATAACATACATTTTTTGGTATGATCCCTCTAATTTTGGTAAAACATTTTTTTTTTTTAATTTTGCAAAGTGTATGTAAACTTTTGACCTCAACTGTGTATATTTTAATAATATATTTCCCTCTTTCGTTTCAATAAATTAAAAGAATGTCAAATGAAATTACATTTGTGTTGCAGTGCAGTTGCAGTGATTACATCCTGACACATAAAATTATCATGTGTCTCAAGAAAATCAGACACATTTGCACTCTTCAAAAATGGCACTGATTGCTGACACACTGAAATATATAGAATGAAACCGTTAAATATTCATATGGAATGAACAGTGTAGGATGTACTGCATGTAAGTCCACTTGTCTTACTAACAATAAACTGCTTTTAACCACAGTCCAAGAGAAGTACAATTGATCCAACCATGTAAGTTTGTAATGCTGTTTGCGAATGTTCATTTTAACTCTGGTTTCTGGTTTCAGGAAACACTGATTCCCCCCCCCCTCCCCCCTCCCCCCTCCCCCCTCCCCCCATCCCCCCCTCCCCTCCCCTCTCTCTCTCTCTTCCTCTATGTCTCTTCACAGGGCCCCAGAACCAAACCCTGATTTATTCAAGATTTTCAGCTCTGAAACTCTTGCAGATCCCTTGACACTCTCACTTGCCTTCCAGCACTGCTTTCCTATCTGTGGGTGGATAAAAGACTTAATCCAAAATTCCCAATAGTTACGCATGCTATTAGGATGTTAACAGTTGAAGGCATATCTTCCAGAGGCACGTCTTCAAACTTTCTGCTTTTATTTAATCAAGACTAATGTCTCAATGAGATTTGATACTTTGGCATGGTTTTGTTCCCATAACTATTCCCAGAGAAGGGCAGCAGAAGAAACACAGGCACATTCTCATGGGATTGTGTGCTGTAACCACAGGCAATCGTGTCTTTTTACAATGTGATTTAAAGTTAATCCAGTAGGATTGCAGGATTATACACAAAGTTTGGAAAGTATTAAAAAATTCACACCTGATTTTGAAAGCTTTTACACGACTGGGGTGGTACTATACCTCTAAGCATTGAGACGAAGCTTGAATAAGCTGTTTAAGCTATTGAAATCTGGTACCGTGTGATCATAAGAAATATTTATAAGATATTTCATGAATACAAGAGCTTGTAGTCTATATGTTAAAACAAATAACATTTTTAAATTGAATACCTGTTTATGATACACTTTCTATTGGACACAATATAAATTTCCTGTCAGACTAACTTGAATCACCTGAAATAATTTGATATTCTATGACTTTGAGAAATGACACTGTCTGAAACAAAAGGCAGAATAAATTAAATATGAAATAACTGTAGAACAATTCAGTTAGCTTTGTGCAATGAAAACTGTAGCTCACTAAAAATAACATGAAGAAATGATGCAATAGTAATTTTCACAAAGTCAGATCCACACCCAAATGCTCATGTGTCATATGTTTATGCCCCCCAAAAAGATCATTTACCAGTTTACATGCTTAGTGAAATATCGCTAGAGAAATTGCCCAGTCGTTTGACAATTTCAGAGACATATGACATTCCAATGTTATGTTAGTAACTTAGTGTAATTAACATGCTTGTGTAGCCAAAAAATAAATAAATAAAGTAAAAAAATTATATTTCTACTACGAATATTAAAGTTTAGGAATAGTTCACCCAAAAATAATATTTTGCTGAAAAATTACTCACCCTGAGGCTACAAGATTATTTTTTTATTAATTTGTAGTGCTTATTTTTTGTTTTTGGTGAATTTTGTGAGATTTTGTATTGGCAAAAATGCCTGTGTTCCTCTCAGCAGTATTCTATACCTGCTTTCTTTTACTTCCTTTTTACCTTCTTCTTTCAGTGTTTGCCGCACACTGATTTTCTGTGAAATAATTGATTCGCCTCCCCTATTAGTTGGCTTGCCGTCTTCAAGGTGAGTTATTCTGTCACTCTCCGTCCCTCAACAATTTCTTCATGAGTCTCTAATGGCTCCCCTGAGACTTCTAATGGGAGTTTGGATGAGCTGCGATTTCCACATTCATTCATCCTCCACTTACTTCTGGAACCTGAAGTGACTTTCTTTTCACAGAATGAGAATTTGCCACAGTCCTTTTTGCATTTCTGATTCGGCCTAGTGAAGGAAGGGTAGAGGACCAGTTGTGCTGGATTTGAATATTAGTCAGTTGTATGGAAATGATCTGCTCATTGGCCATCTGTTGTATTTTAGTAACTCTAGTTTCTGCCATCAACTTTTTATTGATAACTTCTAAATCGAGGCAGTTAATGACATGCCTAACAGAGGGTTCATTAATAAACCTCAAGAATACAGCAAAATCTTATGAGAAAAACAGCTGTGGTTATTCAATAACAGTGTCACAATAATAAAAACAAACTCAAAGGACAAAAGTGACATTCGGTCATATTCACTAACCACATGTATGCATGTATTTGAACCTGTGGTTTTACTCTGAACCTAAGCTAGTGTTTTCAGCAGCAATACTGACAGTAATGCACTCAGATTTTTACTGCTAATTGTTTAGGCACTGCTCTACAAACATGTAAAGACCTTTAATCAACCTCTACTTTCAAGCATAGTCATATGTGGCTGAAATTACTGTTTTATTTTTAAAATAAAGTAAATGACTTTCACATATTTAAAGATATTCTCACAAAATAAGGTAGTTTAACTCAAATATTAGAGTAGTATGGTGGTTAAAATCTTTAATGGTAACTGTAAGAAATAAACTATAAACTTTCATTGCTATTTGAACAGGGCACCTACTGTAGAGTATAAAATCCCTTAACCTACTATTTTCCTTCCTTGCATCATACTGTCAGGGTTTTGAACTTGTTTTCTGTGTTTTCCCTGTGTTCCTGTTTCTGTCCCTGAGTTTCCATAATTTTCATGTTTTTGTTAAGTTGATTGTTAGATTCCCTACACCTGTTGTGTTACAAACCTTTGTGTATATTAGTTCCTTCCTGTTCAGTTTCCCTTCGTCTGGTCTACTTGGTTGTATGTGTGTTTGCCTTATTGCCTGCTCCTGAGTTTGAGTTCTTCATTGTGTTTCTTTTATTAAAGACTGTGTATGTCAATCTCCACATCTCCTGCATGCTCCTACTATGTACACTGTGAAAGAAGACCAGACCATTTCAAAATGAACTGGGCTGAGGATCTTCTTTTGGACTTCCAACAAGAGGGAAGGCTGTTGGAGCAGTACATTGAGGAAATTTTGAGCATTTTACATCTGGTGGGCTGGAGCGATTCAATTATTAACGCTTGCTTTCGGATGGGTCTAAATGATGATCGTCCTGACGATTGCCGCAGAGCTGTAGCGGCCAAGATGGCCACCAAGCCAGAGGCCTTGTAGATCTCATGGACATGGCACTCCCTTCAGAATTCTCCAGCCCTATCCTCTCTCCTTCGCCTCCTGAGTTTCCTTTGTCTCCCCTGGTCCCGTCCAGCCTCCCCTGAGTCTCTTTCATCTCCGCTGGTCCCGTCCAGCCCTCCAGTGCCCACTCCTCCAGAGCGCCTTCCAGTGCCCACTCCTCCAGAGCACCCTCCAGTGCCCACTTCTCCAGAGCACCCTCCAGTGCCCACTCCTTCAGAGCGCCTTCCAGTGCCCACTCTTCCAGAGCGCCCCCCACTGCCCACTTCTCCAGAGCACCCTCCAGTGCCCACTCCTTCAGAGCGCCTTCCACTGCCCACTCCTCCAGAGCACCCTCCAGAGCCCGCTCCTTCTGAGTGCCCTCCAGAGCCTGCATCTCCAATGCACCCTCCAAAGGCCGCACCTCCTGAAATTTTTTGGGCATGTAGAACCCTAATTCCACCCAAGAAAATGCTGCTCTGTCATGGCTTCCTGAACTGCCTGATCCGCCATGGCTCCCTGAACTGCCTGCTCCACCATGGCTTCCTGGACTGCCTGATTCACCATGGCTCCCTGAACTGCCTGATCCGCCATGGCTCCCTGAACTGCCTGATCCGCCATGGCTCCTTGAACTGTCTGCTCCACCATGGCTCCCTGAACTGCCTGATCCGCCATGGCTCCTTGAACTGTCTGCTCCACCATGGCTCTCTGAACTGTCTGCTCCACCATGGCTCTCTGAACTGCTTGATCCGCCATGGCTCCTTGAATTCCCTGATCTGGCCTACAGGGCGGCCTACAGGACATGCCTTCCGGGAGGGGGGAACAATGTCAGGGTTTTAAACTTGTTTTCCCTGTGTTCCTGTTTCTGTTCCCGAGTTTTCATATATGATTATTTTCCTGTTCTTGTTAAATTGATTTATAGATGCCCTACACCTGTTGTGTTAGTTGCCTTTGTGTATATTAGTTCCTTCCTGTTCAGTTTCCTTTTGTCTGGTCTACTTGGTTGTACGTGTGTTTGCCTGCTCCTGAGTTCTCCATTGTGTTTCTTTTATTAAAGACTGTGTATGTTAATCTCTGCGTCTCCTGGGTCCTCCTACCACGTACACCATGACACATATATTTAAAAATAATTTACACACTGTAAAAATACTTGTAATATTTACAAAAAAAGTGACAATGCTACAGTATAAAACCAGTTATTTGGTTTACTGTAAGTTTCCTTACAAGGAATGGTGAAAAACTGTAAATAGCTTAACAAATACTGTCAAATGTTTTTGCAAGTAAAAACTGTGAATTATCATAGAATTTTCTGTGAATAACAACAAAAGAACATTCCCCATCATATTTGGTTGTCCTTGTCATAAATTTAAAAAGAAAAAAAAAATGTGATGAGGAATCTCTGAAATGAACGCTACCGCACTAATAAAGCAGTGTCCCAGCTTTTTGTGTTTCTTGTGACTCACAGATTTAAAACCAACCAACAGAGATGACAGATTCTAACGGAATATCGGATTGTCTGCTAAGAAATCAACACGCAGACATTCTTATGTCAAGACAAACATCATTATTCATCTTTAATGGTTTCCTCAGGCTCTCTCAATAGCTTCCTGGAAGGGACACTCTTCCCAGATGCCTTTGCACACAGATGCATTAGGGGGCTGAGATAATTACCAGACATTTATCAGGATAAACTTCCATGAGTTTCCACTCAGTGGGCACAAATCCATCAAGCTTTGAATTAATGGAATATGAGATGTGTTTGCGACAGGTGAATAAATAAATGAATGCTCAGTGAAACAAAGCAAAGACAGCAGAGCTGGTGGTGACTTGATATTGTGTGTCAGACCAAATTAGGCTTTCCAGTTAATGGTGTACTGTTCTTCATCTGCCATCACATAATGGTGTGATTTTGCATTATGATCTAGCCAGTGATCTATGATTATTAAAATTACCATTAAAGTTTATGGGCAAAATAAGTATTCAAACTCATTATTGAAAGAGGTCAATGAAGTCACAGCCTTCCACCTCTGTTAATAAGATAGCTATCCTTTATTGTGTTTTTCATGGTTTTGAATGGTTCAATCAAGCACCAACTCATTTGAAAACCTCTTGGTTCTGTGACTCCAGTTCTGAGCACTACTGCACCTAATAGCTCATCTAAGGAGATTCGCTTGCACCTCATGGCTACATTTTCCATTACACTTTACACTGTGTTGAAAATCATATATTAATCTGCATATTAAAGAGTATATACCAGGGATACTCTGTCTGCCTAAGAGGCTAATTTGACTGGGCCAGTCAGCATTTTTGTTAGAATTCAGTTAGCTGGTTCTGTCTACACTCCAAATGCTTATAAGGGAGTAATATATTTTGGTTGTGCTATGCAGTATGACTTGCGTACGATGGCAAATTTATGTAACATTTATTCACAAAAGGTCAAAAGTGACAGCTTTGCATTAAAATACTGTTGAGTTTGGACACAAAGCTTTTAGCATTAACCATCATTTTCTCCATCTTTCTAAAAGTTGACAAGCTGAATATTGTGTTTTTTGGGAAAGTACCCATTATGCTTTGCACAAATAACAAGTGTAATTTCTGTTGAACATTTGCAAATATGGGATACAATGAGGTGACATTATTCTTCTTACTTCTCAACCATCAAAGAATCAAAAAGAGACTTAAAAGTATAAACATATTAACAAATTACTCTCAGCAGACCAGAAAATCAGATTAGTCTTTGCAATATTATGGACATTTTAATAATACTGTAGTAATCTGTATAAGTCATTTTATGTATCTATATTATGTAACATACACGTATGTTGTGTTAATCAAAAGTGTTCCATTATTAACTGAAACTTTCACAGTGCTTCCCTTATTTTGAAAGATAAATTCCTCAGTATAATAATAACAATAACAATGATTCAAATGGTTCAAAAAGTGTGTTTTTGGTGCCACAGAAGAACAATTTTTTGGTTCCCCAAATAACCTTTCAGTGAACAGTTCTTAAAAGAACCATTTTGAATAACATTTCAAATATAAAGAACCTTTTTGACTATAAAGAACCTTTTTTGCATTTGAAAGGTTCAAGATGTTCAAGTTTCTTCATGGAACCATCAATGCCAATAAGGAACCTTTATTTTTAAGAGTGTAAACACTGCTTATAAGGATTTGAAGAGAAAAGAAAATTACACTTTAAAGCATGTGAAAAACCAAGAAAAGAAATTTGGGGAAGAGAAGACCACAGCTCTACTGTGTCTTTTGTCTTTTAACATATAAGTATGTGGCAGTATAGGAATTTGCCACAGTGTATTTCTTTTTCACACTAGTGTTTTTTTAATAAAAATAAAAAAATAAATAAAAATAAATAAATAAATAAATAAAAACTTTCTAATCGGAACTACCCCGTGAACCGGAAGTAGAGGACAAGAGGCGGTTAAAAGGGAGCCGGACGCGTCCGGAAGTGCTGCGCCATAGACTCGTGTATTGCCGAGTGAGTACCTGTGTGGCCTACCTGCCATGGGACGGAATGGTTGTTTTGCACGCTGTTGATATACCAATGTGGAGTTTGGAGAACATTGCGACACGAAGCTTTGGTTTTGGATGTGTTTGCAACGATCACGAACTCGCTGTAGTTGGAAATGGACCGAAAAGAGTGAAGCTTTCGTTGGCCTGGTAGCCCTACGTACGCCTCTCTACGGATTCGGGTCAGTGCCTGGTTATTCTTGCCACACACACACACACACACACACACACACACACACACACACACACATCCACATTTACATACACTGACACAGTGTCATAGTTTTATGCGCATATTTAATGTATGTGTATAATGTTAACTATGTATATTCATGTATTTACGTGTTATTACCTTTCATTTTATGTGTTGTGGACGTGGATCTTCAGGATCTATGGCACAGTCTCTGGAGGACTGAACACGCTTTGATGTCCGTTTGTTCACATATATATATATTTTTTTTCCTCCCCCCCCCATCACTTGGATTAAACGTTTACCTTGCACTTCAACATCAAAATTTGGACTTGTTCTTGTAACTTTTGTATTTTGTATAATTTTTGTTTTATGTGTGTTTTGAATAACGGATGGAACTTTCACGCTATACCGGGTTTAAACCATGTTCATAAATGTGACAGGATTAAAGCCTGTCTGGCGCCCGAACTCCATCATTAATTTTTTTTTTTTTTTTGTGAAATAATTTTTGTTACGTGACTTGGCAAACTAAGAGACTGTTTTTTTAAGCGGACCAGTAGGCTGGCGGTAAGGACATGGGCCTGAAATGCGTCGAACCGGGGTTCGAATCCCGTTGAAAAGTTTTTTTTTTTTGGGTGTGTATTTTTCTGAGCATGGCGACCACGGTTACAGATTGGCGCCCGAACAGGGACTTGAAACCAAAAGTTTGAACATTTTTGATACTGAATGTGTTCATTTTGTACATTAGGTTGTACCTGTATTTTGGTATTGGGACATTTTGTGGTTGACATGGCTGGTGACACTGTGATTTATTGATGATTGTTTGGAGTTAATCTGAGTGTACATAGGTAATTAATGAAAGTAATTGCTTTACACTGTGTGAATGAATTGTGAAGTGTGAATTTTGAATTGTTAAAAATTGCTTATAAATAATACACTGACCTTCACACATACTTTTGACATACTACATTTTATTATTTTTTATTTAATATTTCTGTGCATTCACAATATACCATACACAGTTCCACGATGGCAGAATCCAGCACTCCACAGAGCACTCTTCTGGACTTGGAGGTACCAGATCTACCAGAAGTAGCCACTCCTCTTTGGCCACCCCAAGCTCCTCAAACAGGTATTCCTACTTTTTGCCACACCCCAACGTTTTTCAGTAATTCTACACTACCTAGGCCTCATGTGCAGTTTGCATCTTCTCCATTGCATAGCAGCCTTCCAGCCCAGATTCATTCAACAGAACAGCAAAATACAGTACCAATACCTATGCAATTATGTACCCCAAACCAATCCTTTGACATGACCTCCACCTCTCATTCTTTGTCAGCATGTCAGTATGAGCTACCAGGAACTCTCCCGACACCTAGCAGAGAAATGGGACAGTTAACTTAGCAAGTTAAGGAAAACTGGAAAACTATACATGAGTGCATGAACAAGCATGAGAAGACTGTGTCTGAACTCACCTAGGAGTTACGATCCAGTACATCTACTCATAAACAGGAGACTACTGCTATTGTTGTTAAATTGGAGGAAGTCAAGCAGCTTGTAACGAACACTGTATCTGCACAGAAACAACAGATTGAGAGTGAGAGGGAGAAAGCCATTGAACGGATGGTTACAGATGAATTAAAGACAGTGGAAAGTACTTTAACATCACAAATGCAGTTTCTTGTTCGGCAATTACAGTTGGAAGTGCAACAGAACATCCACACTCTTCATAAGTACTTCCAAGACACTCATGAAGAAATGCTGAAAGAAAATAATCAGGTGATTATATGCACAGACAAACTTGCTGCAAATTTGTGTGACCTACAGACGAAAATGGAGACCAAATTTGACATTCAGGAAAAAAACATTGCTGACTTGAAAGAAAAAGGCACTACTTCCATCAACATAACTCCTGGTACAACCACTCCAGTACTCAAACCTATGTCAACTCCCATACCTGCAACCGTTGCAAAAACTGACCACATCAGAATAACATTTCCCACTTTTGGAAGACCAAGTGATGATCCTGATCCATTACTCTATGTTACCCGTTGCCAAGATTTCCTTGCTTTACACCCACTTACAGATGAAGACATTCTAGCTACTTTTAGAACTGTTCTATCAGGCACTGCTCGTGACTGGTGGGAGGTCGCCAGAAGCACAGTTCACAGTTGGACAGACTTCCAAACTGCTTTCCTCACTGCATTCCTTGCTGAAGACTATGAGGATGAATTGGCAGAACGTGTCAGGAAACGGTTACAGGGAGACAAAGAACCCATTCGAGACTTTGCTTTCAGTTACCGTGCATTATGTAAAAGATGGAAATCTGACCTAGTTGAAAAAGACATAGTTAAAATGATACTCAAAAATATCAAGCCATATCTTGCCAGTCACCTCCGTGGACATGGATGAAATTGTACGTCTTGGGCATCAACTCGAAAGAGATCACGAACAGCAACAACAAGGTGAAACCAAACTTACAAGCAAAACCCGTTCAGTATCACCCAAAAGAACACCACTCACCCCACCCATTGTCCAATGTTGGCGCTGTAAAGAATTTCACAACCCAGGTAACTGTTCACACTATGCAACCTCCAATCAACCAAGTCAGTCTTCACAAGCAAGTCATCAGCCATCTCAGGCACATGCAAACCGACGAACCCACTATCCACATAAGCCGTCCAGTAATGCAGTATCGGCTATACCTGCAAAAAATTCAATTACCAAACAAAACAATACCACAAATTTCCCAGGAGCCAGTTCTTCAGGAAATTCAACCTGCATACCCCAACAACTGATTGTACCCCTTAGCCTTGGCTCATGGCAAGGTAAAGCTATAGTTGATACTGGAGCAAGTTACACCCTGATTCACGAGTCTCTGTGGAAAAGTCTGGCACCTGTACACCCTGAACTTCAACCTTGGACACGTGGACCCCTCTACCTAGCGAACGGAAATGCTGAAGTCCCACTTGGATGGGCCAACCTTGAAATACACCTTCACGAACAAACTTTCACTATACCTGCTGCTGTTCTTCCCACGCATGCCCTAGCTTATGCTATAGTTTTAGGATTGGATTTCATATTCTTCAGTGGATTACAACTCAATGTCATTGACCAAAAATATTCATTTAAAAATGCTCCCACAGTTGGATATCCATTCCAGCCAGGAGATGCAAGCAGGCCACCACCCAATGTTGGTTCATTACCCAAATACACCAAACCAACTTTCTCACTGATGACATCTGTTCTCCCTCCTGCACCTCTACCGGTACTACAAGCACCTGATGATCTGACATTAATCAGAAATGCCGTGGACTCGGCTCAGTTATCACCAGATGGAAAACAGACATTACATTGCCTTATTACCAATAAACCCCAAGTATGTACACTCACTCTGGGACGGACCAACATCTTACAGCATACCATTTATACAACCTGTCAAGTACCCATCAAACAGAAACCCTATCGCCTATCACCGGTTAAACAGCTTGCCATGGAAGAGCAACTGGGAGAAATGCTGAGCCAAGGAATCATCGAACCTTCACATTCCAGTTGGGCTTCACCGGTTGTCCTGGTTCCTAAAAAAGATGGCAAATTCAGATTCTGTGTTGACTACAGAAAACTCAACTTGGTCACAGAAACTGATGCTTACCCACTACCTAATATCACAGAAATATTACAGTCACTATCAGGAGCAGCGATGTTCTCTACAATTGATTTGAATAGCGGATACTGGCAAGTCACCATGAATCCCACCAGTAAGGACAAAACTGCATTCATCACCCCTGCTGGTATATATGAATTTAATGTTATGCCTTTTGGTCTTAAGAATGCCCCCGCCACATTCCAGAGACTCATGGAGAGAGTCCTGGGAGAGCTGAAAGGAAAAATTTGTTTAGTGTACATTGACGACATCACCAGCAGAGCTCCAGCTTGGACGAAAGCTCCAAGGTCCAATGGACAAAATCCTGCAGGATAACACTCTGTCACCGAATGCTGCTGCTTATGATGTAGTTCATCACCTCCACCAATTACAACTGCAAGCAAAAGAAAACAGTCAAAAAGCAAAGAAAAGGCAATTAACCCCCTGGGGTCCAAACACGCGTATACGCGTTTTGTGGCAGTTTCCCAAAAGGAACTTCAATTACTCGGTCATTTCTGATTGTACAGATAAAAGCAGTACATCAATCGAATCAGTAAAGGGTCTACTTTTATTTGTATATACTCACAAAACCAAAAAAAATTGTGATTTTACAAAATAAAGAAAACAAAAAGGGTGTGCTGTCTGCCGCGTTGATCTCCGTGATCTTCATTCAGAAACGCGTCATTAAAATAGACTATAACTCAGCCAATACACAACACAGAGACATGGGCAATATATCTAGAGGAAGCTTGATATCTATACTTTCAAATGAAGTAATGTAATATCGAAATCAAATATTCTGTGATAAAGTAATCCGTATGAAACCAACACGATGTCCAGTCTCTCTTGTCTGCTTCATTAGTTTTAATTAGATCACGCCCAAGAGCTATTCTCTTTTCAAATTCAAATCGTCCACGTGAGGGCGCCGCGCCAAAAGTAGACGCCCACATCACAGTAAACAAAGGAGAAAGCAGTTTCTTTTCTTTCAAGTTAGTCCTTTCTGGAAGAAGACGGGCTGTCAGGAATAAAACTTACTTCAGAAGATGAACATTATATGAGACACAGCGTGAACCAGCAGAGGAGATATTTACACAAGTAAGTTTTTTTCTTTTATTAGCCTGCTTGTTAGTTGTTACTGTGACAGAATGTGCACACATTTTACCAGTTAAGAGTTTTTGCCAACTGTATTTCCTGACTACAGCAAGTGAAACATTATAAAATATGTTTCATTTCACTGCATCTAAATGTCTCATGTCTCAGGATGTTTCGACCCCCTTTGGTCGAAAAACGCGCCGGCGCGTTTTGAGGCACGCTTTTGTAATAACACCGAAAAGAATGTAAAATTCTCTGTCAGTTTTGATCGTACAAATACAACCAATACATCATTCGAAACTGTAGAGTGTATATTTTTATTTGTATACACTGTGCTTTTATGAAAATAAGAAAACAGACAGGGCACGCGCTCTGCCTTCACTGTCTCTGTTATATCTTTTCACTGACACATAAATGAAACAACCTAAATCTCAGTGATTACGTGCCTCACAAACATAATGCATATACTTGTAGAAAGCTTGAAATGTTTACGTTTACATAAACCAATTCAAATAAAAAACTAATATTCTCTTTTTAAGTAATCTGTATGAAAGGTAGAAGATGTATGGTTTCTCCTGTATCACTTCATTACAAACCTCACACCTGTATTTATCTTGCACTGTTTTTATTTGCACCTAACTGTTATACACCTATACACTTACCAGTCAAAGGTACTTTTTTAAAGAAAAATAATTATCTAATTTTGTGAAATAGGTTTACTATGTAAAAAAAACTGCTCACTTAAAAAAAAAAAACTTTTAATAATAAAAAAGTTTGGCTGGTAGTGTATGTATTTTCTCCATGTTAGCTCTGTCTTTGTCAGATCATTGTGTTGCTCACATCTACTTGTTTTCTTTGCAGTTTCTGCTGTTCCCCGTTTTCCTGTGTTCAAGTTTCCTGCGAGTGATTTGGATATTGCACCCACGACATCTTGACTTCTGTGTTGTTTATTACTTTTGTTCCTAATAAAAAGTTTAACTGCACTCACAAGTGAATCTCAAGTTATTTTACGTGATAGTTAAATATATTCAAAATACGCTTCAAACAAAATATATATTTATTTTGTCCTTTCATTTTTCCTTTATTCTTTCTGTTGTTTCCCTTTAGTCAACATCTGACTGAATGGCTCATTATGCGGCTCATTATGCAGGTCTTTGTCTTCTCAGGTGTAAATCACAGCATTATTCATGATGATTCACGCCTTCTCGCATACAGCCATTCGAAACAAAAAGTGTCTTCAAAAATGTAAATCTATATACTGTTTTGTGAAAACAAGTGAACTAGATGATTTTCACATCATTTGGTAGAAAAAAACCAAGCCTACCACATCAAATTCTCGAAAGTCCCGAGAACAAATATTCTGTATGTGTTAGATGACCTTATTTCAGTGACTCCAAAAATTTAGTTTTTCACTATGCACGCATAAACGTTGTTTTCTCAAAAACTTAAAAATGTACATTCATGCTGCTTACATATTTTTGTAGTCCAATTTGTGCTAATTACAATGTATTTAGATTTAGGATATTAATTTGTTTTTAACATACTGAAAAAAGCACAAATGTCAAGGCATGTCAAAACTTTTTCAGGGCCCCAAAACACCCTC
>NC_133384.1:2190786-2371328 GCF_049309525.1 Garra rufa | reverse complement strand
CGGAAGTGCTGCGCCATAGACTCGTGTATTGCCGAGTGAGTACCTGTGTGGCCTACCTGCCATGGGACGGAGTGGTTGTTTTGCACGCTGTTGATATACCAATGTGGAGTTTGGAGAACATTGCGACACGAAGCTTTGGTTTTGGATGTGTTTGCAACGATCACGAACTCGCTGTAGTTGGAAATGGATCGAAAAGAGTGAAGATTTCGTTGGCCTGGTAGCCCTACGTACGCCTCTCTACGGATTCGGGTCAGTGCCTGGTTATTCTTGCCACACACACACACACACACACACACACACACACACACACACACACACACACACACACACACACACATCCACATTTACATACACTGACACAGTGTCATAGTTTTATGCGCATATTTAATGTATGTGTATAATGTTAACTATGTATATTCATGTATTTACGTGTTATTTCCTTTCATTTTATGTGTTGTGGACGTGGATCTTCAGGATCTATGGCGCAGTCTCTGGAGGACTGAACGCGCTTTGATGTCCGTTTGTTCACATATATATATATTTTTTTTCCTTCCCCCCCATCACTTGGATTAAACGTTTACCTTGCACTTCAACATCAACATTTGGACTTGTTCTTGTAACTTTTGTATTTTGTATAATTTTTGTTTTATGTGTGTTTTGAATAACGGATGGAACTTTCACGCTATACCGGGTTTAAACCATGTTCATAAATGTGACAGGATTAAAGCCTGTCTGGCGCCCGAACTCTATCATTAAATTTTTTTTTTTGTGAAATAATTTTTGTTACGTGACTTGGCAAACTAAGAGACTGTTTTCTTTTTTTCAAGCAGACCAGTAGGCTGGCGGTAAGGATACGGGCCTGAAATGCGGAGGACCGGGGTTCGAATCCCGTCGAAAAGTTTTTTTTTTTTTTTGGGTGTGTATTTTTCTGAGCATGGCGACCACCGTTACAAGTACAGTAGCAAAATCAATCTGAATCAATCTTTTTTTTTTTTTTACAGATAATCTTGTAAAACAAATCACATTGAAATACCAAGAGTTACATTATTTTCCTGATGGATAAAAATAAAGCACCCCGTATTCAGTCAGACTGAAAGTTGAGGAATATTTATAGCACAACTTTATTATTTGAAATTATTTTTATTTTTTTATTTTTCCCCAGTTATTTTGAGTAGAAGTTCCCCAAACTGGAAGTGCAATCCATCATTTAAACCACTGTATACTTATTCAGAAAAATATAAATATATATATTAGAAAATTTAAGCAGTATGTTGCTACAGTCTTGTCACATTTTGACCATATTGCATTTTCACAGTGGTAAGTGCCATCTATTTAATAAAGAAAATAAATACTTGTATTGTTTGCAGCTGGCTTGCAAATAACATGCTGCTTATTGATCTCAAACTGCTGTAACAAAATTATCTGTATTTGTATCTTTACAAAAACATTTTTAAAGGTTAAGATTATATTTTGCCCACAGCAAATCTAGAGCTTAGAGCTCCCCAGCAAGAATTGGGGTTACTTCAAATGTATGTCACTAATTGATATCCTCTCTGTTTTATGCCAGATAAATACTTATCTGTATTTTACTTTTCTAAAGAATTAATTATCTAGCATAAAACACTTACACTGAGTAAACAGCATAATATACTGTATAACCCCCCCCCCCCCCCCCAAAAACACTTTTGAACAGAAAATAAGTCAAAAACTTTCAAAAGAACAAAATTAAATATTTCATTACAAAACAGAATATATTAAGTGCACTACAGGGTGCTTAAGTAGGTGAATATTTTTAATGATTAATTTACATGTATCATCCAAAATAAATTGCTTGACTAAATTATAGTCATTCAGTAACATCCAGACCTATATCACATGTTTTCTACTTCCTATTCCATTTGTACTTAGCAAAGTATTGTGTGTCTGGTCTACAATTTTCTTATTGTTATGTCTCAACTTGTTTTTGGATTATATGTCTTGTTTTATTGTATGCTCTCTTGGATTTGGTTGCCCAATTGGATTTTTTTAGGTGTTTGGCCCTGGACTGTGTTTACCTGGCCTACAGCTCCGTCAGTTGCCCTTTTGCTACTGATACATCTCTACACATAAGTCCTTCTGCCCTGCCTGAGTCTGCTGTGTTACACAAATAGTTTATTCCAACTGGGTATTTTGAAATTTAGGATGTCTGATTAGATGTCCAGATTATTTCTGACACTGTATTTGATTTCACATTAGTTTATGGAGAAAATTAAATGCCACTGAGGGATAATTCACCCAAAAATGAAAATTCTGTCATTAATTACCAAAGCCATAAGATCTTTGTTCATCTTCAGAAGACAAGTTAAGATAATTAAAAAAAATGTATGAAATCTGAGAGCTTTCTGACCCTGCGTAGACAGCAACGCAGCTACCACATTCAAGGCCCAGAAAGGTAGTAAGGACACTGTTGAAATAGTTCAATTCAATTCAATTCAAGTTTATTTGTATAGCGCTTTTCACAATACAAATCGTTTCAAAGCAGCTGTACAAAAAAAAAAATATATATATAGGCTACTACAATATATTTAGTAGCTTATTAGTGGTGACTACTGTATGTTAAGTCGATGTACATATGGTATAAATATTAAAAACAGTAATGGTGTAATCAAAAACAGATGATGAACACTAATAGTAATCATTATGTGTTGCAATCAAACTTGTAGAAAAATGGTGTAGTGCTGTATGTTGTTTCAAGGCTGGCATCATCGGCGGTCCTCTGGGGGGTTGGCATCATCTCTTCTTCTGAATACAGGCTGAATCTTGTGTAATTCCTAGTTACCACGGGATGGAAATCCCGTGGCAGAAACAGGAAAACAAATAGAGAAATAATTAGCGTAGCTGCTGTTCCAACCAAGCAAAAATTATGTGTTTTGCCCAAGCTGAAGAATTTTGATGTGCATTTGATCAGATGTAACTGAAGTACAACGTTATGAGATAAATTATGTGAATGCTTGGCTAAAGAGATGAGTCTTTTATCTAGATTTAAACATACAGTGTGTCTGAACCCCGAACGTTATCAGGGAGGCTATTCCAGAGTTTGGGAGCCAAATGTGAAAAGGCTCTCCCTCCTTTAGTGGACTTTGCTATCCTAGGTACTACTAAGAGTCGAGAGTTTTGCGACCTTAGGGAGCGTGAAGGATTGTAGCGTGGTAGGAGACTAGTTAGGTATGCAGGAGCTAAACCATTAAGGGCCTTATAGGTAAGAAGTAATATTTTGTAAGTGATACGGAACCTAATAGGTAGCCAGTGTAGAGACCGTAAAATTGGGGTAATATGATCATATTTTCTTGATCTGGTAAGAAGTCTAGCGGCTGCATTTTGGACTACCTGTAGCTTATTTATTGAAGAAAATATAGTCCATGTGACTTGGTTCAACCTTAGTTTTATGAAGCTACCAGAATATTTTTTGTGCGCAAAAATAACAATTTTATGCAACAATTTCTTGTCTTCCATGTCAGTCTTTGATGCACGTTCACAAGAGTACCACAACGCATGGATGAACTCACTTTCATCAAAAATATCTTAATTTGTGTTAAGGGTTTGGAACAGCATGACAAAACAACATGAGTAATTTTTTTTTTTTTTGAGCTATCCTTTTAAATCAAGACCATTATTAAAAATGGCAGTTTGTAACTTAAGTGTAAATGTTTAAACAGTTCCCCTCCTGTATGTTTGCAGCATTGTTAGCTCTAGATTGGCAGCAATATACACTTTGTGGTGGTAATTAAGTTGATGGTTTAAAGTTTTGTTCTAAAAAAACGATGTTGCTAAATTGGGAAACTCAGCTAATAGGTTGTTCTTGTGAATGAGTTGAATGAATCAGTTCAATAATATTAACCTTTTCACACGTGAGTTTAAAATATTCTATCTAACCCCAAAGAGTGAGTTTTTTTAGGGGACCGTTATTTTAGAATGTTTCGCATTACTGTTTCCATGGCGACGCGTCATGTGACACACCGCATCCACAACAACACTGTAAGACACATGGATCGCTTTTATTTCGTTTCCTCTTTTTTTATTATTGATATTCACAAGCATGCTCGCTATATTATGAAATATCTGATATTCCGATTTCGAAATATGTGCAAGTAAATGTATTTAAAAGTTGAAACACTTTTATAATGACCGCGTTAGTTAATCTATACCGGGTGATGGGCGCCGCCATGTTTGCTCGCGCTGAATCCAAGCTGTGGGATTATAACACGCAAATTCATCCTCTCCTCCCGAAAGACATTAAAGGGATGGTTCGGAGTAGAATTGACTTCATTGCTATGCACTCCGAAGCCCATGTAAATACCCCATCCGAAGTTTTTTTTTACCTTAGTCGAACATTTATGGAGATATTAGAGTTTTTCGAATTGCTTGTTACAGGAGTGAATGGTACATGTGATGTATCTCGTAAATTGCACCACTAAACGTGCAAGTAATCTTACCAAACTTGTACAGTTTTGTAAATAGGTTATGTACTCACAAAACGCTGCAACAGAACATTTGTAAGTCCACCATGAGTGTTTTAAAAACACGTTTTACCCGAGAACTACTAGTCTCAAAAACTACAAGTCGACGTCACTTCCCTGGTTTGAAAAAAGTACGTAAAAGTCCTCATACTACATCTGTGTGCATGTCAACTTGTAGGAGGACTTTTACGTGCTTTTTTCAAACCAGGGAAGTGACGTCGACGTGTCGCCATTTGTAGTTTTTGAGACTAGTAGGGATCGGCTAAAACGTGTTTTTAGCGTAGCTGCTGTTCCAACCAAGCAAAAATTATGTGTTTTGCCCAAGCTGAAGAATGTTGATGTGCATTTGATCAGATGTAACTGAAGTACAACGTTATGAGATAAATTATGTGAATGCTTGGCTAAAGAGATGAGTCTTTTATCTAGATTTAAACATACAGTGTGTCTGAACCCCGAACGTTATCAGGGAGGCTATTCCAGAGTTTGGGAGCCAAATGTGAAAAGGCTCTCCCTCCTTTAAGTTCAAGTTCAAGTTCAAGTTCAACTTTATTGTCAATCAAACCATGCAACAGTACATTACACAGCAGACTGAAATTGCGTTTCTCCCATACTCCAGTGTGCAATTTTGAAACAAGATATGACACACATTAAAAATAAACTAAACATTTAACTAAACATAGTGCAAATAGATATTTAACAGACAGACAATGAAAGACTTTAGTGGACTTTGCTATCCTAGGTACTACTAAAAGTCGAGAGTTTTGCGACCTTAGGGAGCATGAAGGATTGTAGCGTGGTAGGAGACTAGTTAGGTATGCAGGAGCTAAACCATTAAGGGCCTTATAGGTAAGAAGTCAAGACAAATCACACCGGTGTGATCGTACGTTCTAAAGGGTTAAAAGTACTTTTGTTCGACCTGGCCAGAGCAGGCCTTGAACAAATGATTGAACAGCATTGTAGTCAAATGAATGAAAAAGCACACTAAAACTGTATTCTTGTGCACCACCTGAGGCCAGGGGAGTGAGGTTTATCTGCAAAGCTATCTGTACCAGCTGGCTTCAATTACACTCACCCTTCCAAACCTCACTGTCCGGGACATGGCACCACTGTAACAAAAACGCTAAAAGTTGCAGTATTTTTAATTTATTAGGCTTTCATTTAAATCTAATCCACCACATCCAGTTCTCAAAAGTCTTGTGAACAAATCTTTAGTATGTGTTTAATGGCCTTGTTTCAGTGACCTAACAATTTTTGTTTTTCACTAATGACGCATAAACCTTATTTTCTCAGATATACAACTTTGTGTTTACGTGCTGATTACATACTATTGTAGCCCAGTTTGTGATGAATACAGTGTAATCAGACTTTAGCCATTAATATTTTTAAGAAATTGAAAAAAGCACAAATATCAGGGCATGTCAAAACTTCTCCAGAGTTCCGAAACCCCCTCAGAGCCCAGAGGTTAAGATGCATTACTGTGTAAAATATGCATCATAATTATTAAGACATTCTCCACATGATAAAATCTAAACATTAATTTTATACTAGTCAGTATGCAATGACAAGAGTTCTCACTGGACATTTAGTTTTTATTTTCAACCAAACTGACTCCAATTATGTGTAACATAATGACTTGGCTACTTCTGATTACTCTTTGTCATGACTCTTGAGCAATCTTGAAGACATAGCAAAGTCTAACTATAAAATCTAATTGATTGATTGATTGATTGATTGATTGATTGATTGGAATGTTGTTCCAGCAGTATAGAGCTCTGAAAGAGAGCATTTCTATTCATCTCAGTGGCAGTTGTTCACCAGGTGATTGGAACCCTAAAACCATGGAACCTGGAGGTTATATCTTTGCTCACCTGCACTCAGTTTTGAGCACATTTTTTGAGCCAGTCATATGAACTCCAAAATACTGTTGTCACATGACATTTATGGCACAGGTTATTGTCAGAACTAAGTTCCTGGAGGTAACATTTCCTGCACTTGTCAAACTGCTGCTATGAGTGGGAATGCTAAAGGTTGTTCTCTTTACATAACCGAACAACTCCTTGAACCAAACAACAAATCATGAATCTCTAGGACCTATAAGGATGTTTATACATGAACATTATGAATAACAGTAAATTAATTCTCTGACTGGCCATCTCTAAGTCTATACAATTTCACTTATCTTAATCATCTTATCTTAAAATTTACTTCAAAAGTGATAGAGTCCACCCTCAATATATATATATATATATATATATATATATATATATATATATTTGGAAAGCACCCAAGCAGCAGCAGTCTCCTGCCAAAATGTTTACAACAAAGCAGAAACTAGCTTAAATACTGTGTGGGTTTCAATGACATGGAATGTATTACTCTATCCATAAAAATAACCTGTATAATCTTCAGGATAGAAACAAACATGAATACAGAGTTCGTATATATTTCATTATCTTATCCACAGTGTTATGGAGAATCTTTAGTTTTCATTATGGTTTCAGCATAATCAAAATTTGCATGACAAAGTTATGTGGCCAGTTACTCCATTTTCTCCTTAAATAAGGCTGAGTGCAGAGCATTTACCTGAATGGAAAGAAAGTTTGTAGTTGTAACATAATTTTAGCAGACAGAGAAGATGGAAAGATTTCCTTGGAGTAATCGTTTAGATTTGAGCTTATTCCACCAGCAAAGCTATTTTATAGATTCAAAAGAACATGAAGCATTTGGGATACCTTTTATTGGGATACCCCTGTTAAAAGACTGAGCTGCATTTATTGTTTCAGATTCTTAGCTCGTCAGCAGCTAATTTATAGCCGATTAGCTGTATCTTACCCACAAAGACACTTCTTTAAATCCTGCAGAGTAAATATAAAATGTGTATAAAATGTGTATAAAATGTCACCATAATGGTGGCAATGATAATAGTTCAAAACATTTAATGTCAATAAAACACTAACATTACTTAAATAGCTAAACCTCATTTAACATTTATGCATGTGGCAGCAACTCAAAATACACAATATACAATTTATCAGTTTGTGTTTACTGAATTGAACATTTGACAACTGCATCAAGCTATAGAAGTTGAACAGGAACCCTTTTTTACAAAGCAATTTAATGTTCCGAGAAAAAAAAATATTGATTTTCTTAAAATTCTGAGTATTTAATAAAATAAGTGTCAGTAATAACCCCCATGCTACCATTGCAACTCTGAAGAAGTTTAGTGTTGGGTATCCCAAGTCATTGTGTCAGGGTTCTGTCACTTCAGTCAATTTGGTGACACAGGTGACAGAGTCTTGACACTCCTATAATCAAGTCTTTGTGTGAGTGTGCGGTTGTAAGTTCACTCAGGTTGTGAACCCTTTCGTCTGTGTGCTATGTTATATGTTTGGATCGTAATGTTCGGATCCTGGGACTCCTGTCAGTTCGGTTTTGGTTCGGTGTCAGGCATTCATGCAACATGTCTAGTCTTTTTTGTGAGTGCATTTATTGAGTGTTCATTCCCACAATCTCTGCTATTGTCTCGTGTGTTTTTGTTGTTTCTGTAGTCTTGGGTTTGGTATAGCACAAGGCTTGTGAGCGTTGGCTGTGTGCTGACATGTGACATGAGTGTTTTTATTTGCCGCATATTTTTGTGTTTTTATGTGAACATGGCTTTTGTGTTTGTATATGTTCTCATGTCTATTGTCTGACACTGCCCCTCTTGTTACTTTATTATTGGTTCATTTTTCTAACCTGTCCTTTCTCATTATCCCTGTTTCCTTTGCTATTATTCTCGTTGTGTTTTCAGTCTTGTGCCAGTTTGTCATTGTTCATACCCTTGTGTTTGGTGTCATGTCCTGTCCTCCTCTCCTGGCTTTTTTTTTTTTTTTTTTTGCACCTTGTTGTTTTGGTTATTTTTGTTTCTGTTTTGAATTGCAATAAAAAAGCCTTTGCTTTGCACCTGAGTCCTCGTCTCATCCCTTACCTCAAACCTGACACACAGGGGACTTTTCACATGACTTTGCTGTGAATTCTTCAATAAAATTTTAAGTCCTTCCAGAGCCAGAGTGGTGCTGGTCCACCAAATCAAAGCTCCCAGACAATACCAGTAGTTTGGAAGTAAAATGAAATTGCTAAATACTCAAAAGCTCCACTCTATTCTAACAAGACCCCCCTACTTGTTGATTTCTAGTTTTACTAATGGTTCCTAGAATTCGTAGCAAAACTAAACAACATATTCCAATTTTAAAATACAGACTGTTGTTGTAATTTATAACAGAGCAATTATGATCCATGGTAGCAGCTCCCAATAGCTACAATTCTGAATACTGGTGCACCACAAGGCTGTGTGTGCTTTAGTTCACTGAACATCCTGCTGATCCACAGCTTTGTTTCCAGACACAACAGTAATCATATCATCAAGTATGCTGATGATTCCACAGTGGTGGGTCTCACAATGATCAATCAGCATACAGAAATGAAGTAAAGCAGCTGGCTTCCTGGTGTACAGCCAATAACTTGTCTCTTAAGAGATGTTTTTTTAGATATTTGACAGTCACTGGCATCTGAACTTCACTGCAGCATGTGGTGAATATAACCCAGTCCATCACTAAGACTTTTCTGACCCCATGCAAAATTTCTACAAGCTCACAGATATCCTGATTAATCTTCTTGTAATGTTTTCATTAATCTACATAATGTCTTAGGAGTTTCAAATGGCTCAGGCAAAGTGATTTAATGAACCCAAGTTGTGCGAATTATATTGAGAGAATAAGCACTAAATCATTCAAAGAAACGGAAATATAAAAACAGCAGCCTCTAGCAAAACATAAGGTCAGAAACATATTTTAAGCAAATATGTAAATACTGAATGCTGGTCCCAAACTTCAAACCTGGATTTAAAATTTTGGTAAACAACAATAACAGCATATGTTTTTAATATACTGTTTATGATATGTATATTTTCTGTAAAGTAGACATTTTTTTGACATTATGGACCCTGAGTCCATAGAGTTTAATGCATTGGGCTCTGGGCCCCCTGTACTCATGCTGCTTTCATATACTATCGTAATTACAAGTTTGTCGTATTCAAAAACTTTGTTGTCAGAAAGAATAGTTAGTAGAAAGTGTTTTTTTTTTTGTTTTTTTTGGAATCGTGTAATTGTCAGGATCATAGACCTGTCTTGTCTTGTTTTGCCCGTGTCTCTGTTCCTGGTTTTCCTTATTTGGTCATGTTCCTGTCCTCATTTATTTTGATTATGAATTGCATGCACATGTGTTTCCTTTTTTACCCTGTGTATTTAAATTCCTGTCGTTGCATTTTGTTGCTGTCGGGTCTACCAGTTATGTGCGTGTGATTGTTCCTGCTCCTGAGTGCTTCCTAAACAGCGTATCATGACAGAAGACCTGACCCAATACAGTTACCTCCGTGTCTACCCTCCATTTTTGTTTCTTGAGATCGCGCAGTTTTTTTTTTTTGTTTGTTTGTTTGTTTCCATAGTGTTCCTCCTCATGGATCCCCTCACCGTAAAGTTCACCTGGGTGAATCCCAGCCTAGAGAGGGCTGCGGTTCCTACGTCCAGCCCAGAGAGGACTGCGGTTCCCGCGTTCTGCCTAGAGAGGACTCCAGTTTTCTTGTCCAGGCCAGAGGGGGCTCCCTTTCCAGAGTTTAGCTCAGAGAGGGCACCTGTTCCTACATCCAGCCCAGAGAGGGCTTCTGTTCCTACATCTAGCCCAGGGGTGGGGAGCCTTGATCCTCAAGGGCTGGTGTCCCTGCAGAGTTTAGCTCCAACCCTAATCATAGATCAAGGTCTTCAGGATACAAGTTGGTGTTTTTATTTCAGGGTTGGAGCTGAACTCTGCAGGGACACCAGCCCTTGAGGATCAAGGCTCCCCACCCCTGATCTAGCCAAAGAGGGTTTCTATTCCAAAGAGCCAGGAGGCTCACAAATTCCCACCCGCTCCTGCCTCCTCCTCCACTGTCGTCTGTCAGCCCCTCCTCTCACCCTCAGCCCTCCATTAGTGTTGTGAGCTCTACGCTCTGCCAGTCTCCATAGGTGTCGTGGTTGGAGGATACCCTTGTGTCCATCTCCATTCTCAGAGACATGGCTCCTAGCTCCCTCCTCTACGGCAGTCCACATGCTCCACCAGGCTCCCTCGTCCCTCACGCTCCGCCTTGGTCTGGTGTCGACCATCCTGTGCTTCGGGACTCCACTCCTCCAGCTGCGCCTCGTCCCTCCATCCATCAGGCTCCGTCGCTCCGGCCTCCACCGCAGCCTCCTGGATCCAGGGGAGCGATATGTCAGGATCATAGACCTGTTTTGTCTTGTTTTGCCCCACCTCTGTTCCTGATTTTCTTTATTTGGCCATGTTGCAGTCCTCGTTTAGTTAATGAATCCCACGCACCTGTGTTTCCCTATTACCCTGTGTACTTTAGTTCCTGTCCTTGCATCTTGTCGCTGTCGGGTCTACAAGTTATGTGCGCGTGCTTGTTCCTGTGTTCCATTGTGGAATTACCCCTGTGTTATGTGGATTAAAGGCTGATTTTGTTTATTCGTGCCTCCTGCCTCCTTACTTCCTTCAGGAGAGCTATATCGCTCCTGTCATATGAAATGTAATGCCAGTTCTCTATTGATAGACTCTTTTTCTGTCAGTTTTAATGCTATTAATTTTTTAACGTGGAAGTAAGCTATTTTCTGTGAATGTGCAAGACTTCTGATTTATTAACCACTATTGGTATGTAAGATTGTGATAGGGATTAATTACATAATAATTTAGCTCAAAGGGAATCGAATATGATTCAGGGAATTTGAACAGAATCGCTGTTTTACGGCTGTTTGAGTCGACCCGCGATTCATTCAGCAGCCGTCTAACAGACGCTCTGCAATGGATATTGCTATCCAGAATATAGTGAAAACACTATATATTAGCACAGTAGCAAAATCAGCAGTTTAAGGCAGTAACTTGTAAGCACGAAACACAAGATACTTATCTTTTCTAATAAAAATATGATTTTAATGGATAAACCTAACACATACAAACTAAACTAACATAAAACACACGCATTCACACAGGTTGCAGAAAGAGAAAGTGAGGAAAGAATGAGTTTAAAGGAATGAAAATATGAAGTCCCAAGTTATAGCAATGTGCATTTGCTTAGACCTGAACAACCATCAATCACTTAATTAACCCTCGTATTGAGTCTCTCAAAGAGGTTATTAAACTTTATATCAAAATGCACCAGTTCAGTACGATTCTGGAGGTTACTTGCGCGTTGCCTTTGGGAATTCCTTTGGTTGCGTCGCTTCAAAAAGGGGGCTTTCCCGAGGTTGCTGATTGGTTGGTGGTCGGTCAATGTGATGTCTTCTTGGGCGTTGGCTGGATATGAGAGTTGAGCGTGCGCTGATAAAGTTCGGGTCAACGAAGACGTTTAAGTCGGTCGCGGCTTGCACAAACTTAACTAGACACGAAACTCTCAACGGAAAGAAATAAAAAAAGATTAAAGTAAAAGATAGAGGTGTGGTGATCTCCTCATGTTTCCTTGAGGTGAGGAGGCTGGCATGCAGGCCAGGCGGCGTCGAGACGCGGCGGCGCGAAGCACGTGAAGAGCGTTGTAAGGAGTGAGAAAAGTTGCAAGAGATAAGAGAGATTTGAGGGTGTCCTTGAGTTTTAAACTCAGCCTTTGGACACCTCCCAAAATGATGTCTTGACCAATTAGAACATTGGCTGAACTCCGGTGGGCTGCTGGTTTCACCTTCCAAACCACAAATCACAATGTTATCTTATTAGTCCCGTGATCCCAAATTCCCGCTCTTTGCAGAGATAAATTTGGACATGATTTCTATAACAAGACTATAATACATTTCGCAAAGAATTGAATTACAGGAACATTTTGAGAATGCGATTTCCAACTCGGACATATCAAACATCAATATAAACCATTAAACTATTCAAGAGTTATCAAAAGGGACATACACAATGAGTGATTAAAACATAATAGACAAATGTATGGGTTACATATATGAATAGGAAATTATGCAGAGAAATGATGAGTTGCTCATGAGTCCTTTAAGCATAATTTTGGGTGCATATGTACATCAATGGACAGTTTTCTGTGCCCTTCTGTGAGGGTCTGTTCTCTAAGCTGGGAGGTCAAAAGTTTAGGGAAGGAATTTCCGTTGTGTCCTGTGTGTGGGGGAAAACCAACCATATCGCTAATGACTTTAATCATGTGATGTTCAAAATGTGCATCTCTTTGACCATTAATCTTGGTTACTTGCTCCAAATTTGACAATCTCCTTATTCGAAGGATTTGATTATGAAGAAGTGTCTTTGTGTTAATTTTAAGTTCTTGGTTAGTTAGGTCTGCTTCAGGCTGGCGTTCTGGCGCCAGCTATGAAACGTCAGATTTATGATGGGGGGCCTCTTGTGGAATGTGAGTCTGTAGTGTTTTTACTTCTAATCGACTCTCCCAAATTGTTTGATTCGCGCTGATATACTACAGGTATATAACCAAAAGAATAACAAATTGAAGTAAATGGTAAAAAAATTGCACATTCAGGTTACAAGCATGTTAGAAACATGATGGATACACCAGAGTCAGAAATGACCCAGGACTGATTGCAAACATGCCACAAAAGTGACCAAAGTGCCCCAAACATTTAAAGTAATAAAGCAACCTTGCTTCATGAAGCTTCATGAATCCATCTTAAAGTGCCCCTATTATGCCATTTTAAAGATAGCTAATATTGTTTTATGAGTCTCTTAAAACAGGTTTACATGTATGCAAAATCAAAAAACACTTTAGTTTTCTCCAAAAATAGATTTAATTTTACCCCGTTTCTAAATGATTCGTAAACGACTCGTGTGAAGCAGTTCGAAGAATCAGTCTCCCTAAACCCCTCCTTTCCGTGAGCCCTCACTGCTGTGATTGGTCAGATGGTGCAGTCCTTCATGATTGGTCTACCGCTACAGCGCAAAACGAAACTAGTGATGGGAAGTTCGAATCATTTTACTGACTCGGATCTTTGAGTCTCGTTCAGCAAAATGAACAAATCTTTTTGAGTCATTTCGTTCATTTTACCAAAATATAATTAAAAAGCTACATGTTACTTTCATAACACATATACTGCTTGTACAAACGTTGATTACACTACAAACAAGACTTAATTCATTGTTTACCTGGGTCTTCAGTCTATGATTAGCTCCTTCACCTCTATCTGTACAGGTTTGAGTCGTTCGTTCATCACGTGACAGCCCCATACGCTTTACTTATGCTGCCTGAGCCGGAAACAGAATTGATTAGTTCATCTCTCGAGTCATCGGGTTTGAGTCGTTCGTTCATCACGTGACAGCCTCATACGCTTTATCTATGCTGCCTGAGCCGGAAACAGAATTGATTAGTTCATCTGTCGAGTCATCGGGTTTGAGTCGTTCGTTCATCACGTGACAGCCCCATATGCTTTACCTATGCTGCCTGAGCCGGAAACGGAATTGATTAGTTCATTTCTCTAGTCTTCGGGTTTGAGTCGTTCGTTCATAGTTGCGCAATTGCGCATGCGCGACTGAACGAATCACTACCCGAGACGACTCGTTCTTCCCGAGTCACATTAAAGATTCGTTCAAAATGAACGAATCGTTCAAGAACGACCCATCACTAAATGAAACGCCCATTGCCATAACTGAATGACAGCTGTGGAGACCTGTCAAAACTGTTTTGCAAGCACTACTGGAGCAGGACGTTTCTCAGTGGTAATTGTCATATGTTAACTGTGGAAAGTGCTTGCAATTTGCTTTTGTAAGCGAACCGGGCGCACCTCTACGTTGTGAACTTCAACATTGTATAATGCATAACACTGCGTTAAGCCATCGTTTATCATTATCATTACTTAAACTAATAAGGCAGACAGACAGTCAAGCTGCATCAATCACAATTTTTAGACTACATTGCACTCACAGCTGAACAACAAAACTACAGAAACGCAAGTTAGCCGGTTACCAAGACATGTGCGGGGTTGTTACACACCATAACGTACACAAAGACGCATTTTGAACGATCGCTAGAAAATACAATCATCAATTATTAATCATAAGTTCAGAGGAGCAAGCCGGTCCAAATAAACTGGGCGCTGATCCATTTTTTAAAACCAAGCGTTTGGTGAATCCCGCGTTGTAACGTTACTCCCCAAGATTGGAAAAGCAGTCATCAGTAAAATGACGCGAACACAACACAAGATTGGAATTTTACTGCTGAGGTGTTGTTGAAAAAATGAATGTTAACCACTCATTCTTTGTAGATTACTCTTTCAGAAGCAGTGTTGTTTTCGTCAACGATGACGATGACGAAATCATTTCGTTGATGCCACTGATTTTCATGACGATAACGAGACGATGACGAGATAAAAATGGCTCGTTGATGACTAAAACATGACGAGACGTGTGTGAGTTTTCGTTGACGAGACGAGAATAGACGAAAATGTTAGTGGGTGGTCCGTCAGACGTTTAAAATGCATGACATTTCCGCTTATTGTGCATGCCAATTAGTATCTGACGCTATGGCAAGCCGTTTTAACAGTAACAGTTATATACTCTTTGCTATACTAGTATGGCAAGCCGTTTTAGCATTCCATCCTTGTTTGTCTTTTATGTTCTAAAACATTCCTTCATTATTGTAATTATTGGTGAAAATAGTCGATCCGGAAGCTCACATTGTGTTGAACTATAGATCTGCTATTTTCAGAACTTATAAGTGACACTACCCAACAGCAAAATACTTACTGACCTACATTCATTTGTTAAAAGACTACTTTTTTCCCTTTTTTTTTTGACTAAAACTAGACTAAAACCTTTTTGACTTTTCGTCGACTAAAACCTTTTTGACTTTTCGTCGACTAAAATTGGACTAAAACTATCACATATAGAAGTGACTAAAATTTGACTAAAACTAAGAAGCATTTTAGTCCAAAAGACTAAGACTAAGACTAAATCTAAGATGGTTGTCAAAAACAACACTGTTCGGAAGGGCATATAAAACAAATTTACTCTCACAGCGCAGGATACAGCGTCTTCTTGACATGATGTAATCCACGTGAAAATTGTACTGTTTGTGGGCGGGCAAGTTGTTCGCGACATAGAACGTGGGCGGACATTATGCAAATGTATTAGTTCGTGACATGTGGCCGTAACAGAAAAAGATTCGAATTGCTGACGACTCGTTTAGGCGAATGTGAGCCTACTCTTTTTTTTTGATAGACAAAAACTTCATTTATCGTGCACTGTCGGCGTCACAACTTTGCAGATAGTTTATGTTCACATACAGCTACATGACACACTACATAAAATATCATATTTGAAAAGGCATAATAGGGGCACTTTAAGCTTTTAAATGTGTTTTGGAACATGGTAGATGGTTTGTACCTGGTCCAAACCAGTCATTAGCTGATGACTGTACCATCTTGTAAGAGCAACGTGCTGGCTACCAGCTGGTCACACTAGCTTAAACTGGTTAAGCTGGTTTTTGGAACATAATGGATGGTCAGCCAGCCAATGGCGAGCTAGAAACCAGCTATTATATTCCAAAACACAGCTGCCAGCTTAAGCTTGGTTTTCCAGCAGGAAAACATCCCTGTACTGATTAATTGTGTTGTATGTGTTGTCTGTAGCAGCTCTTCTATTTGATGTTTATTTAATTTTAGTATTATTATTATTTATTGCTTTAAAAAACTTATTATTATTGCTAACGTTATATATGAATATATGACAAAGAACTGCAGTATATATTTTTTTAAACCACATTCATTTCACATCCATTAAGACTAAAATATTACTTTGATTGAAAAGCTGTGATACTGTCATACTCATACATGGTGGGCCTCTCAAATCATCATGAGTCACTGAGTGCCCAAAGGAATGCAACCGGCCTGAAATTGAACATTCCTGGCTAATATGACAGACTTACACATTAAAACAAATGTGACAGTTTTGCATTTAATAGAATCTCATTTAATTTGCATTACAAAACAAATCCTGAATAATTAATTTACATTTTAATTTAAGCGCCCGTCCTTCGAGAAAACGCAAGATAGATAGCGACAAATGAAACATTCATTTGGAATTAAAAAGATCTATGGATCATCTCCTGCGAGAGGATTTGTAATTAAACCTTTTTGAGCTTGCTAGACAAACATCACAGCTCAGTACAAGAATGTTCCTATCTCATGAAATTAGTGTAGACAATAGACAGGGCTGTCACACCATGAACAATGCTCACCGCCTGTCTCTTACCTCAAATGAACCATGTGGCGACTGATCTAAATCGTAATATGTGGAGACGTTCCAACCTGAAAAAGAAAGACAAATGACCAAACTAACAAACAAATGAGATGGACCAGTCCATAGGGAAGATGACAGCCAAATTGATTCCAGCAAACTGCAAACACTTCCCAAGGGTTAACAGATGGTGGTCAGTGCTTACAATGCCAAGCAGAGCTCCATTGAATGCTTTTGTGTGTGTGATGGGGAAGGCAAAACTGGATTTGAGACTTCTGAGAGAATATGGTCATAATTATAAGGAAACAAGAGCCAAACATAGAGTTTCTTGTTAATATTTGTTTAAAAAAGAACAAATAATTAAGTATTGTTTAGTAAAATAGAATCATTACTACTGTTTGCTAAAACAAGCCTTCCCAGCTAACAAAAACATTAATGAAAGTTGTCAGAACGCTCTCTGTTAGCTGGGATACTGTTACTCTTTTTCGGGTATTTGAACAAACCCCTTACACTGGGGGATTTACTAAGAATGAGTTATTAGGTTGTCGAGAATGCAGCCGATTACTGTGATCTGGATGCTTTGCACTGTACACTACTTTAATCTTATTAAACATCTACAGTAGATATATGTACACAAACACCTCTTTTAAATTAATTGTCCATTTATTGCATGCTTTCCATGGACAGTAATCATATAGACACTGACAAAAATAGACACTGTTTTGCAATGTGGCAACTAGGGTTGCACGGTATACCGGTACTACGGTAGTATCGCGATACTAAAGCTTACAAATACCCGCGGTGCCATTGCATTTTTGAAACGGTAGTATCGTCCAAACGGTAGCACCATAAGATATGTTGTATGCACGGCAGGAACACTGTTTAAAACGTTCATGCACGCCAGCAGAAACATTACAAGTTGACTGCCAAAATGTCTTTCTGCTGTGCTTTGTGTAGTACAAGCAGTGTATAGGCTTTATATGCTATTCAGTGTTTCACCATGCTTCAGTTCAGTTTGAAATGAGAAGCTGCACGCGCACGTCCTTGTTCACGCTGCAGTTTCAGAAGAGAGGGTCTGATTCAGACGACTGTCTAATGTTATTTAAAAAATATCAGCCCAAGAATCAATTATTAAACATCAAAATATTTTACTAGACAGAATTTTCGTATTTTTATTCATTTGCCCACTAGAACATGTGTAATAATTTGTTTCTGGAAGCATCTTTGCGATCACGAATGCAATTCCATTCATTAACATAGTGGTTTTGACCTTGGTTCTTATCAATCATTATATATATATAACTTGGACATTTTAAGATATGGCAGCAAAAATGCCCGTGACAGTTCAGCAATAAGACACGAGCAAGATGTTTTAGTTTCGTTTCTGTGTTCGAATCTGAATTCGCATTAGTTTGGGCAAATCACTGATTCACTAAGCCATTCATAAAAACGAGTCATTTGATTCACCCCTGAATGATTCAGCCGTTTTGAAAGAATCGTTTGAACAACTCAGTGATTCAATCATGAACACTGCTGCCATCTGCTGGCGGTTTTAAGTTTCCCGTCATGTTCCATTCTTTTCCAACATATTTCTATATTCAGAGTTTTGTATTTAAAACATTTATCTTATATCATTATTTATGCAATTATAAGTACAGTCTAAATGCATAAATACCACATCTAAATGTCACTCTATGAAGCTTCTGTGCAGTGCTCAGATGACTTTTGTTGACATGATTTCATGGATAACAATAGCCAGTCATTTATTCACATTAGTGAAGTATTCAGAGAAAAATCTTGCCTGTTTTCATTTACATCTTTTTATTCATGAATTTTTTTATTCATTTTGTAGATTTGAATTGTAAAATAACAGAATACTGCATGGTATCGTGATACTACTTGGTATCGTGATACTTCAGCTGGTATAGTATCGTAAGTCATTTTTATGGTATCGTGACAACCCTAGTGGCAACAACCAATAACACTAGTAACCTAGCATAGTGACAGTGTGATTTACACAGGGAAGAATCTCTAATTTTCTTTACAAAATATAAAAATAAAAAATGTAGCTCTCTATGGCTGAGGGAGCTAAAGTTAATTAGAGAAGCATGCACCCTGTGCCCTGCAGAACTGAAGCTGAGCTCCAGTGTATACACTCTTTCTTGCTTAATTCAGAAGATTAACACAACCCAGGATTATGAGACATTTTATTTTATTTATTTTATTTTTTGGACCACAATATCAATTTATGGCAAAACTGTAACCATGGAGACTTCCATACGTTATCTATGGGGACATATTACTTGACTCAACACTTTGTATGATGAATAAATCAAATGTAATCCTCATTCTGATTACATTTACTGGATGTGACCAAACATCAAGACATGTGAGAACCAATACAGTTTTGGCTCTGTATAATGTTAATTGTTATGATTTTGTGGGACACTTGGGAGAGAGATTAATTTACTACTATTATACTATATAAATATTGATTTTCATTAGTTTGAAAGCCTATTTTCTGTGGTGTTGGATGATAGCATGCTTTAAATCACCAGTGTTGCTAAAAAGAGCATTATTTAGTGTATTTGTTGTAATGCAATGTGTTTATGCAGTTGAGGTAAAAAAAAACATAATATTTTCCACATACTGTACATTATTGTTTTTCCTCTCTACCCCGCCTTTCTGAAACACTTCGATTTTTACAAAACTCAACGTTGATGGAAACCGAAGTGTTTTCTGATTGGCCAGCAATCCGGTGAGTGTTTTTACGTGTTGCGTTGCGTTGTCCCGTATAAACAAAACACCATGTCTGCATTTGCAATTGTAGAACGAAAAACAACAAGCACTACCCTACACTAGGGATGTGCGGTATACCGGTACTGTGAAAATACCGGTATTTATTATTTTTTAAATGGTACAATATCAAAAGTTTGCTCAGTTCGGTATTTCATCCGCTGTTCCGATTTTCACCACTATGCGGCAGTGTTCCGCAAACTGGCGTAAAACCGGCAAGCGTGATAACAGACAAACGGTGATGGATCACACAGATGAAACGCGCTCTGCAGCTATCAAAGGAGCTAGCAAAAAAATAAAGACTGAAAAGATATGTATATGTGAACCCATTTTATTCAGTCCCAAAATCACAATCCAACCTGTATCCTCTACTCTGTAGGTTTTTTTTGTTGTTGTTGTTGTTGTTGCATTCTGGTTGCATTCACATTTTCTTTGTGATAAAGACTGAAAATATATTAAGAGATTACTTTATTTTAATTAGATCTCTTCAGTTTTGTTTCTTCTAAAATCAAAATTGTAGTTTTTATTATTTTTTTGTAACAATTTCTTTGTACAGTTGTTCATAGAGTTTCAAGCACTGTGTTTAATAAAACTGTTTTCAATTCACCTATTTTTGCCTGTTTCCTTTTTTTTTTTTACCTATGGTATCGATTTGGTATCGATACCAAGGTATTAGATCCTAGTATCGTACCGAAGTCAAAATTGTGGTATCGAGCCATCCCTACCCTACACTGCTCAAAACTTGCGTTTAAATAGTCAGTACTGAATTCTTTAAATATGAAAAAGTACTTACAGGCCGTCAGTCAGTAGCGCAGACTGTCCTTGCAACATTGGAATTGCCCCACTTTATAGCCTTAACCCTTTGTGTACAGCTAGCATTGGAAGCTGTTCTCCCAGGTTCAGGAAACATTCCTCCGTGAAATGTGCATCACCCACTATTTGCGTTGCACTGTTCCGGAACAGCAGTGTTTCCCACACATAGACGAATCTGTGGCGGTGCGCCACAGATTAAATTCCGACCGCCACAGATTCAACACCGACCAAAAAAACAAAAAAAAACAAAAAAACAATACCGACCGTCACATATTGCGTTTCTTTATTCTTTTGTACGCTATTTAAAACAGGCAGCGAATTCGTTCAACTGCATTTCCTTTCCCTTCTCTCTGTCCATCTCTGTCACTCACGGCACGCGTCTCTCCCTCAAACGCACACACGCACACAGCCCCTCCCCTCCGTGCATACCACATCTGTCTGGATCATCTGTGGAGAGAAGACGGCTGGCGAAAGGTTGGTATCTCGTGAACACTTTTAGCACACAATCACAGATTAAAAAGTGCTATAAAAAATATTTTATATTCTGAATACAATAGTTTCACTGTGTTGATGTTACTGTAAGTCCCGACCCTTAGCAAACGCGATTGCGCCTTCTTTAGAAAGTTAACTAGTCGCAAGTTTGCGGTAAAATGTAGGCTAGCCTAGTTGGGTTGTCGAGGTCAAAACACTATATGTAGCAGCTGTGAATCAAACAAACATATTATAAATTATGTCGTTTCTTTACTCTTACACTGAATGTTTGCTGCTTCAATCCAGATGAGTATTGAAAAGTATTTTCCGCGACTGAAAAAGGCACGTGATGAGGACCATCCTGAACCGGAGGTATCAGTCTGAAACAGAGCTTAGTCCAACCAGTGTAATTAGTAATGTTATTGTTTACAATATTTTCAGGCTTCAACTAGTGCTGCTCAAGCAGAAAGACAAGGTCAGGGAGAGAAAGAAATAGATTTGTTAAATATCAATAATATGTCGCAAAATAAGGTGCCCTAACAAAAGTTGCAGACTGTGCAGCAAGTAGGCTGTTGTATATGGAGTTAAATTAATGTAATAAAGTGCTGTGTAACCAATTATTAACAGTTTTTTTTTAATTATTAACATTTAGGAATTAGGAAATCTCTTTAGGGGATCCAATCGTATCCCCTATCCAATCGTTCTTTTTATCTGCAACCATCCCCCCCAAACAGCCCCCCCCCCCACCCCCGGGCTGACCACCACACATTGCCGTCAAACCTGTGGGAAACACTGAACAGTGTTGTAAATATAACTTAACCACTGATTTCTAGTCGTCTCCTTGTAGCAGGCTCCCTGGTGCTATACGAGCATTAAACTTCTTTGAGGTTTGAAGCTACTCAACAGTTCAAGATCTTGGACCAGATCAGAAGACTACACTCGCTCATGAGCCAGCGTTGCAACGAGACAAGGGAAATAACCACCGACACAGGTTGTAGTTATCAAAAGTTAAGGATTTTCCTTATTTGTATTTGATTGTACAAAATAAAACAAATAAAAATATATCGGTTTCAACTTAATTGATTCCTGAGTGTTTCTTTCTGAAACTGCTTAATTAAGATCAAATTTGTCTTTTGACTTATCTTGTTTCACTTTTTTTTATATAAAATCTGCACACCAAATTATACTCTGTATCAGATATACAAATTGAATTTACCCTTTGAGTTGCTTCTGTTCAAAACTTCTTATTTTTGTGAATAAACCCGAAAACAGAATAGCAATTATAACAAAACAATGATCAAAACAAAAACAGAAATAACAATTTTCCAAACCCTTTCAATTGAGCGTTATGAGGTAAATTAGCTTACTGTGGTAAGCCTAACTCAGTTCAAAGTCCATTTACTGAATGTAAATCCATGTAGGAAAGGGAAACCGATCCTGTCTTCCGCAACAATGTCCAATGAAAGTGCATGAAATAATCCTACCACTCTGATGCTTTACAACGATTGTCCAAGTTCAGAAACAGCCTGGCTCGCCAGTCTCTGCCAACGTGGTGCTCCTTGTAGATGGCAGAAACAACATACACATGCATTAAGAAGTCCTGGAACTTCTCATCCACTCCAATGATGCACTCAGATACAGGAACTCAATTGTGGTGAAAAGAAAAGGAGAGGGAAAAAACCCAACCTTGCAAAAAACAAGGCAAAAGCACAATTAGAATTAAATAAATCCCATTTGACAACTTTAACATTTAAACTATACATTTTCCACATGTAAAGCACAGTAATATGCAAATATCAATACTCACTCTGTTTTTTCTTTAAAACATTCTTTTAACAGAACATCACATTAATATTGAAAATAACACTTTCAATTAATCCAAGGGCACTCAATACACACTTACAGCTAATAGCACATGGAACCGCATGATTAGCTTAATCCCTCGTGTGTACTACATTACAAACGTCACATTTATTGCCCAAGTAATTTAACAAAACACCTTTAAAGCAGCAACTCGTAAATTTAACTAATATATAAACTCATATTATACCTCTTTGCACGTTTTTTTGAACACTTTTACAGAACATATAAATCGTGATGTCCTTTGAATTCAATCAATCCATCCAAAAGAGTGAACAATATGGGACGTTCTAAAACACTTAACGTGAAAAACGCTTAACGTACGTAAAAAACGACCAGGAAACCCCAAATTTCTGTCAAACCTTACTTGTAACAAACACTTACTACTGTCAAAAGAACGAGCCCTTATTCCACAGATAAAGTGAATAATATCACGTTAAGCGTTTTCTCCCCCATAGAAGGCCATTATAAGGAAACAGCTTAACGTGGTTTAACGTACCTCAACAGCGATCAGGGAAGACCAAATTTATGTCAAATGTTACATATAATAAACACTTGCTGCTGTCAAAAGAATGAGCTCTTATTCCGCATATAAAGTGAACCCTGCTGAAAAAAACAGCTAAAACCAGCCTAGGCTGGTTGGCTGGTATTAGCTGGTTTAAGTTGGAAGTAGCTGGTTTTAGCTGGTCTCCCAGCCTGGCCAGGCTGGTCAGGCTGGTTTTAGCTGGTGGTTTTCCAGCCTGACCAGCCTGGCCAGGCTGGAAAAATGGCCAAAACCCCTCTAAAACCAGCCTGGCGACCAGCTAAAACCAGGCTGGTTGACCAGCTAAAACCAGCCAACCAGCCTAGGCTGGTTTTAGCTGTTTTTTTCACCAGGGAATATATCAAGTTAAGTTAACATTACAAATTTCTGGAGAAAATGTGATGGCACGCAAAGTTGGTCCAAATTCATGACTTCTTTATTATAAGTAAAATTTGACAGAAGGTACGCTAAACCAGGCTGAGTCCTTATGGACTATGGGGAACGTGTAGCTTGATATTATTCTCTTTATGCTGCTCGTTCTTACAAAATAAACACTAGCTGCTGTTAAAAGAATGAGCTCTTATTTAGCGTATATTGAATATGTTATGCGTTATTCCCCATAGAAAAAAAAAAAACACGTTCTGCTGTCAAAAGAACTAGCAGCATAAAAAGAATAATATCAAGTTACGCGTTCCCCATAGAAGTCCATTATAAGGTCTCAGCTTAGCCTGGTTTAGCGCACCTTAACCACATCTTCTGTCAAATTTTACTTATAATAAAGAAGTTATGAATTTGGACCAACTTTGCGTGCCATCACATTTTCTCCAGAAATTTGTAATGTTTTACGGTAGAGAAAAAAATTGAATGTTCATTCTATTCTATTGGGACTAAATTTATTTTTAAAGTCTGCCAAGCAGGGTGGAGAGAGACATCACTGCCTCGAATT
This sequence comes from Garra rufa, assembly GCF_049309525.1. Classification (NCBI taxonomy): domain Eukaryota; kingdom Metazoa; phylum Chordata; class Actinopteri; order Cypriniformes; family Cyprinidae; genus Garra; species Garra rufa. The sequence goes on along the minus strand of NC_133384.1, from coordinate 2,347,174 downwards.
GTTTTTGTTATTTCTAGGAAGGGGAAATATATTTAACAGCACAAATCGAGCACAAACAAATGATAGTTTTGGTGAATATTTCTTTTTTTTATGCGTGCCAACTTCACTGAGGTCTGCGCAAAGGACTGATCATTACAGACAGCAGGATAAAATGTAGGCTACCTGTCTTAACTTTCATGCTTATTACAAAAATTAAACTGAACAAAATTACAATGTTCTCAATTCGTCGAAGTGTCCACGTTAAACTTACTTCTATGTGAAATAACGCTTAACGTGATATTATTCACTGTATATGCTGAATGAGATCTCATTCTTTTGACAGCAGCAAGTGTTTATTATATGTAACATTTTACATAAATTTGTTTTTTCCCAGTCGTTGTTAAGATACGTTAAACCACGTTAAGCTTTTTTTGTAATTGACTAGGGGAGCGATTACTTTATATGCGGAATAAGAGCTCATTCTTTTGACAGCAGCAAGTGTTTATTATATGTAACATTTGACATAAATTTGGTCTTCCCTGATCGCTGTTGAGGTAAGTTACGTTAAACCACGTTAAGGGTCATTCCAGAATTGGAGGACATTTAAAAGCTGTTTCCTTATAATGGCCTTCTATGGGGGAGAAAACGCTTAACGTGATATTATTCACTTTATCTGTGGAATAAGGGCTCGTTCTTTTGACAGTAGTTAGTGTTTGTTACAAGTAAGGTTTGACAGAAATTTGGGGTTTCCTGGTTGTTTTTTACGTACGTTAAGCCACGTTAAGCGTTTTTCACGTTAAGTGTTTTTCACATTAAGCGTTTTAGAACGTCCCAACAATATTAACTCATACGAAATAAACTTAACTCACTTAGCTACCAAAGAAAAGTGATATCAACTAGAAAATCCTTGATGCAACACACACAGGTTGTTTTACACTGGTTTCAGACGCAGTTTCTCAGCTCCCCGATTACTTTATGGAAATAATACAACTCATTAAACAACTTCTTTCTAATAACAGCGATTTTAACTGAAATAACAGCATTTAAGTTAATTCTTACTGTTCTCTTTGTCATATCCGCTCCAGAATCACAATTTGAGACGAAACACTTCTCTGTCCACCATTAGTTACGTGAAAAACACCGTTCTCCTTCGCTTGAACCATTGCGAAATGTGAATGATGCAATCAGCAGTGGGCGGGGCTACATTCGTTTTTTCTCATTTACATATTTAAATATATATGCAATTTCGATTTCATAAATGTGAAGATTTTAATTGTTTTTTTCGTCATATTTAAATCTAAAATTATAAAATAAAATGTATATAAAATAAATATATAGACATTTAGAAGGCAAGTACTTTCGCTTTCGCAATGAAACACACTGTGTCTCCACAACATGGCGGTTGCAACACTACTACAGCCGTTAAAAGTTACGCCTTCTTTCTTTTCATATATATATGGTCGGTGTAATGCTAATCTATTCACCCCATGACGTGGACAAGGTGTGGCTGAGTCTTAACTTTTATTATAAATATCTCTTTGGTTTTGAGACTTTAACCCTGTAAGACCCAAATATAGAAAAAAAAAATGAGCAAAATTTTTTTTGACCTCTCAGATATTGTTTTAGGAGGCCTCTGATATAGGAATTAAAGATTTTTCACATTTTTTCACAGGCGCAGTAATATCACGCAGCGCCTGAAATTAGTTCCCAGCTAGGTAACTTCCAATGAGAAACGCTCCCTGTGCATGAAGTTGGTCACATAGGCCTATTTCACAACGTGACGTCAACAAGCCGGAAGTAGGGAAAACTCTTTTCCGGTAAAAGCGCACCAAGAACAATGGCGGAGACTAAAAGTAGTCAATCTTGTTGCGTACCGTTGTGTTTCAATTCGAAAAAGAAACAACCGTACTTATCGTTTCATAGCTTTCCAAGTGACGAAAATATGAAAAAACGTTGGATCTGGGCCATACGAAGGGATGAGGGGGGTGGCATTTACAGTGAAGAAGGGCAGCACTTTTGTGTGTGCTATGCACTTTACGGAGGATGAAGTCTGCGTCCATCCACAGTCCGGTCGAAAATATCTCACACCGCAGGCTGTGCCTTCCAGGTTTTCGTGGAACAACTGGGGAGACGTTAAATCACGCCAGACACGGACGGCAAAACGAGGTATCTGTGGTGAGCAGGAGGAAGCAAATGTTGAAATGGAGAGCGTTGATACGGCGCTGCCGGTGCAGGACCACGATTATAACAGCCGCCCTCCGCCAGGTGAGTGTACCATATTAGCTAATACAATAACTAACGTACAAATAGTCCAGAGTCGACAAAGATAAATACTTGAACAGTAGGTAATTATTAATAAAATAGAGATTATATAATTTTCTAATATATACAATGCTATGAATATAAAATTATGCTCACAGTTATGCTAACAATGTGAGGTGAGAGTGCGAACCAATAACACGATTTAAACCCAGTTATAACTTAATTTTTACTCATGTCAGCTCCAGTTTATGCTGCTCTCTGTGGATTTACTCAGTGGTTTTTAATCATGTTGCTGGAGCATTGATGTCCAATGATAGAAACATTGCAAAAACAAATGAAATACAGCAAATTCAGATTTGTTATAATAATGGCATGTGAGAATATTGGGGTGAATAAAGAATTTACAGTGATGTTAAAACTATTGTATAATTGCACAAATCTGTAATAGTTATTTTACCAAATTGAGTTGGGTGTTTTTTCCGTCAGAAATGTACTCTTATAATGAATTGCCATGTTTAACATTATACTTTAAAAAAGTTTTATTTTGTTTATGTTTATTTAGGTGCTCTGGATGAGGCATTAGAGAAAATAAAGGAGCTGGAGGAACTGGTGTCAAGCCTTACCATCTCACGATCTTTGCTGGATAGATGGTGTGTGTCTGATGAAGACTTCAGATGTTTCACGAGGTTCTCAAACAAAAACATCTTTTTCGTTTTCTGGAGATCTATTGAGCCCTCTGCTTCCAAAATTGTTTACTGGTCCAAAGCCAAGAGGATTGGAATTTCAGCTGTAGAGAAGGAGGTTGTGAAGCCAAGCCCCCAGCGCAAAGTGCAGCTTATTGATGAGTTTTTCATGTTTTGTTTGTGTAACGTTTGGGAAATAAACAAAAGGGAAACAAGTGCAGGTTATGATGTTTATTGAAGAATGAAGTAACAGATGGTGAACAATATCCAGATGTGGTGAAACGGTGATTCTGTGGTGGTGAGATCTCTCGACTGACTGACGCAAGGACTGGACGGCAGAGTGTCAAAGTGAAGTGATGTTTCCTGTGAAGTGAAGACGATCCAACGACGAAATACAAATCCACGAAAAACAAGATACAAACCAGACACGAGCACGAACATCCAACATCCAAGACGAACTATCGGACAGGGGAGAAGAGAATGGCGTGAGTATATGTAGCAGTCTGTAATGATTGACACCTGGTGCCGGACTGATTAGCAGCTGCGCTGAATGAGCATGACGAACAACACAGACAGACACATGATTACGAGACAGAGCACATGGCATAATAAACAACACTGACAAGACAGAGCACATGTCATAATAAACAACACAGACAGACACATGATCACAAGACCTGAGAACACGGCAGATGCATGAACCGTGACAGTTTGAGAGTCGTTGTTGGTCTTAGAGAGAGAGTTTTGGCCGAGGTATTTCAAGTAAGCACTTCTACAGTGAGCCGAGTTATAATAACGTGGGCAAACTACTTATATCTTGTGTTGGGATCAGTTCAAATCTGGATGTCCCAGGAGCAGGTGAGACGGACGATGCCTGTGAAATTTCAGCAGTACTGCCCAAATGTGAGGGTCATCATTGATTGCACAGAGTTCAGATGTGAGTGCCCAGAGGCAATTACCCTCCACTCTGAAACATTCTCAGCCTACAAGAGCCATACCACCTTTAAAGCTTTGATTGGAGTGGCACCTTGTGGTGCAATCACATTTGCGTCAAAGTTATTCACTGGCTCTTTCTCTGACAAGGAGTTGACAAGGCAGTCAGGAATCTTGGACTTACTGGAGCCAGGTGATGAGGTTATGGCAGATAAGGGCTTCCTCATTGGAAAGCTGCTGGAGGATGTTAGGGCAAAATTAATCATCCCCCCTTTCAAGCACAGAGACCAGTTTAGCAGAGAGGAAACTGAGAGAACCCAGGCCATTGCCAGACTCCGCATCCTTGTTGAATGTGCAATAAGACGAGTAAAAGAGTACCACATTTGGGATTCCCCTGTTCCCCTCACTTTAGCAGGCACAGTCAATCAGATGTGGTCATGCTGTTGCATGATGGCAAATTACCAGGGTCCTTTAGATCTTGAAGGTGAGATAAAATATTGGATGGAGTGAACATTCTGTGAGCCAGTAACATCGGCCTCCACCTCCTCCTGCTCACCGGCCAGTAACATCGGCCTCCTCCTGCTCACCGGCCAGTAACATCGGCCAGGCCAGTAACATCGGCCTCCTCCTGCTCACCGGCCAGTAACATCGGCCAGGCCAGTAACATCGGCCTCCTCCTGCTCACCGGCCAGTAACATCGGCCAGGCCAGTAACATCGGCCTTCACCTCCTCCTGCTCACCGGCCAGTAACATCGGCCTCCTCCTGCTCACCGGCCAGTAACATCGGCCAGGCCAGTAACATCGGCCTTCACCTCCTCCTGCTCACCGGCCAGTAACATCGGCCTCCACCTCCTCCTGCTCACCGGCCAGTAACATCGGCCAGGCCAGTAACATCGGCCTCCTCCTGCTCACCGGCCAGTAACATCGACCAGGCCAGTAACATCGGCCTCCTCCTGCTCACCGGCCAGTAACATCGACCTCCTCCTGCTCACCGGCCAGTAACATCGGCCAGGCCAGTAACATCGGCCTCCACCTCCTCCTGCTCACCGGCCAGTAACATCGGCCAGGCCAGTAACATCGGCCTCCTCCTGCTCACCGGCCAGTAACATCGACCAGGCCAGTAACATCGGCCTCCTCCTGCTCACCGGCCAGTAACATCGACCTCCTCCTGCTCACCGGCCAGTAACATCGGCCTCCTCCTGCTCACCGGCCAGTAACATCGACCTCCTCCTGCTCACTGGCCAGTAACATCGGCCTCCTCCTGCTCACCGGCCAGTAACATCGACCTCCTCCTGCTCACCGGCCAGTAACATCGGCCAGGCCAGTAACATCGACCTCCTCCTGCTCACCGGCCAGTAACATCGGCCAGGCCGTAACATCGGCCTCCTCCTGCTCATCGGCCAGTAACATCGGCCAGGCCAGTAACATCGACCTCCTCCTGCTCACTGGCCAGTAACATCGGCCTCCTCCTGCTCACCGGCCAGTAACATCAACCTCCTCCTGCTCACCGGCCAGTAACATCGGCCAGGCCAGTAACATCGACCTCCTCCTGCTCACCGGCCAGTAACATCGGCCAGGCCAGTAACATCGGCCAGACCAGTAACATCGGCCTCCTCCTGCTCACCGGCCAGTAACATCGGCCAGGCCAGTAACATCGGCCTCCTCCTGCTCACCGGCCAGTAACATCAGCCAGGCCAGTAACATCGGCCTCCTCCTGCTCACCGGCCAGTAACATCGGCCAGGCCAGTAACATCGGCCTCCTCCTGCTCACCGGCCAGTAACATCGGCCTCCTCCTGCTCACCGGCCAGTAACATCGGCCTCCACCTCCTCCTGCTCACCGGACAGTAACATCGGCCACTTCTTAACCTTGCCACTCAACAAGAGCAGGTACAGCGTCTTAAAAAAGTTTAATCACCCTGTTTAATAAGCGAAGCCCACTACATAATTTTATCAATTATGTACCTTAAATTATTTGTGTACTAAAATCTCTGTCTGTCTCTCTCTCTCTCTGTCAAGATCCAGGGGGCAAGCATGGATCCAGATCCAACTCCTCCCACCTTACATATACCTAAACCTTCTGTCTCCACCCGATCCCTAATCCCACCCATCTCCACCCCTAAACCTACCATAATCTCCACCCCCTATATGTGGAACCAACCCAGCCCATGGATCTTGTGTTCTGCTGTAAAGAGCTACTCAAGTAATTTCTCTAATTTTCAGTTTCTATTTCAGTATGTTGATCAATGTTCTTATTAACTGTGGCAAAATATTAAGTAGCATTAATAGATCACCTACACACATTTAAAACACACATTATCTTTGTTTCATTTAACAGAAGCTTGTCCTAACCTTGCCTACTTTGTGACACTGTGGTCTATCTTCTGGTAAGTTTGAGTTTTTGTTACCCTTTTCAGACAGGATTTTAAGTTCCATTATTTTGTATGTCATTTTCTGGATCAAATGTTAGAAGTTAAGATTGTTTTTTTTTTTATTTGGGAAAGAAAATCATCAAACTTTTATCAAATAAAATTTTGGTAACACTTTATTTTAAGGGTCCAGAATAATGCATTAGTTAAGCATTAATTAACTGTTAATTTGTTCACAGTTAAGCAGTAGTTAAGCACAAACACACTAGTAATTAATGACTAATTTAACATTTTAAGGTTCCCAAATGATGTATTAGTTAAGTATTAATAAACTAGTAAATCATGATTAACTTGTTCACAATTATGCATCAGATAAGCATGAACACATACATAAATAATGATTAACTGAAAATATAGTAAGGGCTTATTAGCCACTATTTACGAATTATTAAACGTTTAAAAACACATAAATAAGCAAAAATAAATAACAAAAATAAGATAGTAATTAATAAACAACTGAATGTACAGTAAATACATGTTAGCCATTATTTACAAATTAATAAGCCATTATTATTTTAATATTTTTGTAGTGATGTAAATATATTTCTGTGATTTACCATCTATTAAATTAACCGAATAATAAACTAATAATTATGTTTAATTACTGCTGGTTTGCAATTATATATGGCTAAAATAGTGTAATAAGGACTATTTGATGCATCAGGTTCTACAGTTCTAATGTTAAAGTTATATCCACATTAATTATGGCAATTATTGAGTGATATTCAAGTTTATTCACCAGAATGAGCCAATAATTAAGGCTAACCTGCCATTAATACAGTACTAATAAAGCCAATTTGACCCCCTATTCTGAAGTGAAAGTTATATCCACATTAATTATGGCACTTATTGAGTGATATTCAAGTTTATTCACCAGAATGAGCCAATAATTATGGCTAAACTGCCATTAATATAGTACTAATAAAACAGATTTGACCCCCTATTCTGAAGTGAAAGTTATATTCACATTAATTATGGCAATTATTGAGTGATATTCAAGTTTATTTACCAGAATAAGCCAATAATTAAGGCTAACCTGCCATTAATACAGTACTAATAAAGCCGATTTGACCCCCTATTCTGAAGTGAAAGTTATATCCACAATTATTATGGCACTTATTGAGTGATATTCAAGTTTATTTACCAGAATAAGCCAATAATTCAGTCTGATCTCATTGTTTATACATGGGTATTTATACGTTTCGTTTAGATTTAGATTTTTTCTAGCCCCCTTAACGTACCCCCAAAACGAAACCGATTTTATAGCAATTGCAGTTTTATAATTTTATTAATAAGCGATTTTGATTTTTAGCCTTCTTAACCTACCCCCAAACCTAAACCTACCCATTTTATAGCGAATATAAAAGCATATAAAATGTAACTGACCAAAATATGCAGAGAAATTGCCATTTCAGTAAGAATTTGCAATAAACATATTTTTTATAATCCCACCTCTAAACCTAACGTTAACCATAACTCTCTCAGTACAGTAATAAAGAAAACAAAACATGACAGACTTAAAAGTGCAATCACAATCATCGATTTATTGCAAAAATATCAACAGCCGTACCAAAAAGTAATCCAAATGACGATGCATTTGCAGCCGCAGTCCTCTCTGGCAGAATGCAGTAGGTTTGTTTGAGGTGCTGGCCATATTTTAAATTGATAATCGCTGAAAATAATATCCATATTAGTGTCTTGATCCACTCCGTGATTGCGCCCGCGCATCATTCATCTCACCAGAAACACGTCATGTCGTAATCTGTGACGAAGGCAGGCGAGAACCAATGAGTGTTCGATTTTCCTGCCGTAAAACCTGTTGTTTCTTAATGCGGCAATATTTGAATTTGAAAAAAATCACTTCAGCGCAGGTTTATTGCTGTTGCTGCTGGACTCGCTGCTCGGGATGGAGATGAAGATCGCCATATAAAGGTTTTAATTTGGGTCTGTTCCTCGCAGTCGTATGGATTCTGAAGATCTGGATTAGCGCAAAAATAAAATCTTTTCATTTTGTAATTATGATGCGTGTTCAGTGTATTTTATGGTTCTGTTGTTAGTCGCAGGAAAACGAAGTTAATATTACATGAATGCTTAAACGATTGCAGAAATGTATTTGAGTTTAAAGTGTAGGCTTGCTTAATATTATGTAGAACTATTCTTGGAAACGAGCTGGCAGCAGAAATCACACAGAACAGTATGAAATGTTATAATTTCATATAAAGTAAACGATTCAACTATTTTATAATGCAAATGAAAACATAAGGCAATTGGTATGACAATTAATAACAACAATAATAATGAAATTAATGCCGCAATTTCAGTATTCATAAGGATTTGTTTTTAGGTGATGTCAAAACGTATGTATTGTACGTTAAAATGCTAAAAATGCATATGTATTTGTACGTGTAGATGCTGTAAATACGTCAGTATTATTGGCTCATTCTGGTAAATAAACTTGATTATCACTCAATAAGTGCCATAATTAATGTGAATATAACTTTCACTTCAGAATAGGGGGTCAAATCGACTTTATTAGTACAGTATTAATGGCAGGTTAGTCTTAATTATTGGATTATTCTGGTAAATAAACTTGAATATCACTCAATAAGTGCCATAATTAATGTGGATATAACTTTCACTTCAGAATAGGGGGTCAAATCGGCTTTATTAGTACTGTATTAATGGCAGGTTAGCCATAATTATTGGCTTATTCTGGTGAATAAACTTAAATATCACTTAAGTGCCATAATTAATGTGGAAATAACATATATTTACTGTACATTTAATTATTTATTTTTTACTAGCTTATTTTTGTTATTTATTTTTGCTTATTTAGGTGTTTTTAAACGTTTAATAATTTGTAAATAATGGTTAATATGCCCTTACTATATTTTCAGTTAATCATTATTTATGTATGTGTTCATGCTTATCTGATGCATAATTGTGAACAAGTTAATCGTGATTTACTAGTTTATTAATACTTGACTAATACATCATTTGGGAACCTTGAAATGTTAAATTAATCATTAATTACTAGTGTGTTTATGCTCAACTAATGCTTAACTGTGAACAAATTAACCGTTAATTAATGCTTAACTAATGCATTATTCTGGACCCTTAAAATAAAGTGTTACCAAAATTTTTAACACAAACTAACTCTCTTTCCTTTTCTTTTCTATTACCTGCAACAGCATCAATCAGACTTGACTGTCATTGACTCATCTTTCCATCTTGGGAAAAGTAAGTTTCAACAATATCATAAATCTTCTTACCATAAAATGATTAATCTAAGTTGAATAAATTATAGAAAATCCTAAAGTCTATTGCAGTGAACTAATCCTCTGATTTTTTTTTTTCTTGCAAACTAAATAACTATATAACATAGAAATATAATAACTACATACAATAGAAACATCATTTGTTAGGCAACACTTTTGTCTATTTTCTCCCTAGCAAAACGTGAATGTATGTGCCAAAGTAGAATTCATCAGCTTTGGCCTTGATTTCTTGGATCAGCTCATCATCTCTCCATACTCTCTCCACATTGAAGTCACCCCTAGTATGTGTCACCAGATCACACCAAGCTAAGCCAGTGACCATCAGCTGACCCTGGACTTGCCAGTGGTAGGTGTGTGATTTTCTTAATTTTGCTTGGCCCCCAACAAATTCAGTGTGTGATGCCTCTCTTATGTCTTTTACATCAGGGCACTTAACTTCTACAAGGCCATAGGGAGGGTCTTCATTTGGGTCTTCCACCTTGCCATCTGGACTAGCACCAAGGTGTGGCGCTTCAGGGTGGATGATGAGACCGCATGGACGAACATTCACACTGAACGTCTCAGCATAGCGGCGAAGAACCACTGGCTCAAGTTCCACTCCTCGACGCATTGCTTTTGTCTGGGGGGCACCTTTGATGATCCGGCCAGCAAGTGTTTTTGCAGTGGATTCTGACCCAGGGTTTCGCGGGTCCTTAAAAAATCTTAAAATGTCTTAAATTAAAATCCGGGAAATTAAGGTCTTAAATTGTCTTAAATTTACCGTAAAGTTGCTGTAGGTATTAAATTTTCAGCCGGTGTGCTTAATGACGATAGGGAAGCACAGTGGTCCACCGTAAAACATCTAATAGTTGATTAATTTAGTATGTGTGAAACAGGAGTGAAATGACAGTCTCCGTGATTTATTAGCTTATTAAGGTAGGTCGGCTACAGACACCGACGTCGGTCTGCGTGCTTCCATTACGAGGTTGTCGAGGTGAGGTTCAAAATGCAAAGATAGGAAAGTGTACATTGCTAGCTGTGCAACAGATCCGTGATGACCAACCCCCACGGTTCGGCACGCATGTGATTCGCGGATTAACTGTTAAGTTTAACCATCATAGAGTAAGTTTATAATTAGCACATGTTTTGTCTTGCCAATTTACCAATTCAAACAATTTAAAAAGGGAACACGCACGATGATTTCTTATTTTTTTTATTTTTACCGCTGTCGCACACAGCGAGCACGCGCACACAGAGAGAGAGAGAGAGAGGCGCGATTCACACAGATTGATTCCTCTTTAACTTCTATTTGAACGGAAACATACATACAGAGTCATGTCTAAATACCCATTTTGTTCTTCTGGTAAACACAGTCGGTTATGTCTTCAGTGAAGCGAAACAGCTGAGAAAGAGATGTGTGCCAGTATTCGGTACGTGCATTAGGCCTTAAAGAGACAGCATCCTATAAATACCTGCAGTGAGAAGCATTAGTTATTTTACAATTAATTATTAAATCTCCGCACCTGAATACTAGGGTTATTGATTTTATTAGTAACTTTGTTGTATTCATCTACACTTGTCATTTGTGTAATTCTTCTTGTTTTGTTACTGACTTTATTAGTTCAGCTAGTAGTTTTTGCTGTGAATTAGAAGTACTTAAAGCATTCAGTAATTAGTAAAAAAACAAACTTTATTTTTGTTTTGTTTGTGTTTTGCTGATCCGAAAAATGATCCGATCCGTGACTCAAAATCAGTGTTATGATTGCTGCCTTGTTCCCCGATTCGCAGCTTGCAAAGTCATTCACCTGGTGAAAATAAAACTGCATATGTCGCCAAATATGGCATCACTTCATTCATCAAGAAGGAGCTATCGTGCAGCGTTAGTGAGAAGCCATGTGTCGTCATGTTTGACAAAAGTTTGAATAAAAAGACAAAGAACAAACACCTTCATTTGCGATTCTGGACTACTAAAAATTTGACTGGCACACACTACGTTTAGTGTAATCCAACTTATCTATGTTACGTTGGCTCTGTTCTACATCACAAGGAACAAAAAAAAAAGAAAAGAAAAAGGTCTCAAAGAAAAATATTTTAACTTTTTTTTTTACTTACCGAGTTTACACATTGCACATAATTGATCCCAAATGGAAAACTTTCAAGTTTTGATTTCCATTTTAGTAGGCAATAAATTGAGTAGCCTATTCCAAAGAAATTATTAAATTTTTGGGTCTTAAATTATATTTGTTGAGGTCTTAAAAAGGTCTTAAAAAGCATTAAATTTTACTTTTAAAATGGTGCAAGAACCCTGTGACCTCACATGAGCTGCTTCATAGAACTTGCTTGCTGTAAGCCGGAGACGACGCATGCTAAACCAGAGTGGGCTTTTGGATTGATCCCGTGTTCCCTCCTCAATAATCACTGACATTTCAGGTGTCACCTCCAGGCTCTGCATATGCATGAGTTCAGCCCAGCTGCCAGGGACAAAATGATATTGTGGAAGTGTGTATTGTAGGACAGGTAATGAGGGGAAATCTGGTGCATTTGGATGGGTGAACACATGCGTTGGCTGCACAGCAGGGCACTGGTAAGAAAGCAGTGAACCTTTTGGGACCTCTCCAAATTTTGATGACACCATGGTTACAGCAGACATCCCATCAACAATCTTTGCTATTAGTGGTTGAGGTCGAAGGGGAATGAGGGAAGCTGCTCCAGCAACCACATCATTATCAGGCAAAGGTCCTAAAGAAAATGTTTATGTCTCACTGTGTTAATTGTTAATTATTTTGAAAATGTATTTTATTAGTATTTGGAGATTACCTCCATATGCTTTGTACAGAGTTGACTGCACACTGCTCCTACCAGAGGCTTTTGGCTTATGCACCACTAGCTCATCCACTGGTTCTGGAGTAATGCCCTGGACGAAACAGTTATTTATTTATATATTCATGTATGTATTTATAATATTGTACGGGATTGTAATCTGATTTGCACATTATGCACTTTCAATGTATTTATTTATGCTAACTTTTAATATTTAATACTGCCTTATTGTTATCTGTTGTCAAATTAAAACAGTTTGAAGGATCAGCAGTTTTCTTCTTCATTTTACCTGGGTGCGGGGCCTATGCCAGGCTTGCTGCTTGCTTGTGCATGCAAGGGCAGTAGGAACGTTCTTGGTGCCTAGCGTACTAAAATGTGCTGTCTGGTAATGTAATGCAACCAGATGGTTGCATAAACTTCTCCCAGCAGCACACGAGCATGTATGTGCAGTCAGTTGAGGTGGGGTGCTGGTTTCAAGTGTGATCTAAAGAAAGTGATACAAAGACTTTAATGTATTTCACATATTTAACACTTTAGGGTGTACACTGAGCTGTTTACCCCATATATATACTCATGTGTGTGTGTGTGTGTGTGTGTGTGTGTGTGTGTGTGTGTGTGTGTATATATATAATATATATATATATATATATATATATATGTGTGTGTGTGTGTGACCCTGGACCACAAAACCAGTCTTAAGTCGCTGGGGTATATTTGTAGCAATAGCCAAAAATACATTGTATGGGTCAAAATTATTGATTTTTCTTTTATGTCAAAAATCATTAGGAAATTAAGTAAAATGTAAAATTCCTACTGTAAACTTATCAAAATGTAATTTTTGATTAGTAATATGCATTGCTAAGAACTTAATTTGGACAACTTTAAAGGCGATTTTCTCAATATTTTGATTTTTTGCACCCTAAAATTTCAGATTTTCAAATAGATGTATCTCGGCCAAACATTGTCCTATCCTAACAAACCATACATCAATAGAAAGATTATTTATTGAGCTTTCATATGATGTATATATCTCAGTTTTGTAAAATTTAACCTTATGACTGGTTTTGTGGTCCAGGGTCACATATATATATATATATATATATATATATATATATATATAATTACATACACATAATATATACACACAAGTATTTATATATACTATATGGTATGTAGCAGGGATCACCAAACTCGTGCCTGGAAGTTTCAAGTATACATATTAAGACCTTGATTATCTGGTTCAGGTGTGTTTGATTAGGGTTGGAGCTAAACTCTGTAGGACACCGGCCCTCCAGGACCGAGTGTGGTGACCCCTGGTATGTAGTATCATATGCTGTGTTAACTTAATCCTAACTGCAGATGGTGCTGTTATCGCTACGTTTAGCTTACTGAACGTATTTACCTTAAGCTGATGTGGTTCCTCACGCTTTCGTAATGACCTATAGCACCTGGCCCTAATTACCACTTTCCCTGAAATAATGTTTGAGACTGAAGTGTCCAAAAAAACAAACACAAAGTTACACAAAAGTTATTAACAGGACGTTTTTATTATTATTAATAGACCACTTTTAAATTAATCCATAAAAACAACATTGATAATGCGCAAATTAGCTATCATGACAGCTGTCTAATGAATTACACATACCTTGATAATCAAAAATGAATTGCTCAAAAAAGAATTTATAACCCTTGTCCAATTTTGATCGCCTCACATCTCCCTGAAAACTATCAACAAAACGGACAACATCTGCTATTCTAGTTGTTGGTGCGTTTATTAATGACTGGGAGAAAACGAGTTCGCGCTCCATTTTTGTGAATGAATGACGATCGTAACGGGCGGCAGCGCGACCGGAAGTATCGCTTCCCTACTTCCGTTCTTGGACGCCATATTGTGAAATAGGCCTATTGTGCTGCGATGTGCTGCGTGATATTACTCCGCCTGCTTCAGCCATGTTACGGCAGCAAACTTCCTTGACTATTACGCCGGAATGGGAGTGTAGTTCCTAATCTTATCGGCCTAGAAAGTCGCAGCTTTACATTTTCCGCCGGTCTTAGTACACGATATAATTACAGAAGAGTCAAGTTTTAAATAGGACAAATATCGAAACTCGTTGGTCATTTTTGAACGTGATGCTATTGGTCTAATAGGATTCAATGATCTATGCTAAGCTATGCTAAAAGTGATATAGCCAGAACAGGAGAACGGCTGAATGGATTTCAAAATGGTAAAAATCAACTTATTAACTCGGGGGGAGTTGGAGAATGAGCCTATTTTCAAAAAAAGTGGAGTGTTCCTTTAAGCTTTGCAACTTTATAGATCTTATCTATGCACAAACAGCTTGTCACACTCCAAAGACAAAATCAGCTCTGCAAAATATCAGCTCATTTTATCGCATGGGCCCTTTAAATGCAAATGAGCTCTGCTCGCCCCACCCTTCTCTGCTGAGGGAATACAAGCTGTAATGTTTACTTTAGCCGCGTTTATCGGCGAAACTTGCCAACAAGCACATTATTAAAAAAGGCCATTTGCAAAGATGCATAAAAACCCTTATACTCACTTCTGCTGTGGGTGAAGCTGCATCACGAATGATTCACACGAACATAGATGCACATGTAGATAGGGATCAGTGCTTTCCATTTAAAAATGAAAGTTGTAGCTTTCGTGCTAGCAAAGATACACGGAGGCAGTATGCAACTGAACTCAGCGGTCTCGTTTTATTGAATGCTCGTCTTAACAACACATCAGACAGCGCGTTCCCCAACTACTCTCTTTCTTAAAGGGGAACATACCGCATAACCATGTATGTGTGTGAACGTTGGTGCTGTGTGAATTGTGTCTCTTATTCAATTGTGTGTGAGGTGCTTGTATCTACTCCTACAAAGTAAGGTTGACCTCTGCCTCTTAAGCGGCTCAGATGTCGGGAGTAAATGACAACTGCTATGTTCATTATTACATCCAACAACAGAACACCTCAATAGCTCAATTAGAGTCTTCCTCTGCACCTGAGTCGACACAATGGCAAACGTATTCGGACTGTTTCAGCTCGGTGAGGGCGGGTCTAAGGTAAGACGCTTATGTCAATCAACTTTGTTTCATCACAGCGACAAGAAGCTGAGAATGACCTGATTTTAAAAAGGGGATATTGCTTTTAAAGATTAAAAAAATACACTGGGTGGATTTTTCTCATTGTAGGGTGGTTGTGTACACAAACTGCCAACACACATTAATGTTCAAACAACATGTAAAAGTTTTGCATCCGATGACCCCTTTAAAGACTTACTTAAGTTGTTAAACTTAAAAAAAAAAAATTGGTGCACAACACCCTTGGGTAACACAATGATAAACTGCTCTGGAAGCATTGTGAAAGAATTAGGATAGTTTCAGCCATCTTTTACTCTGTTGATTCCAAGAGTGCCTGATAAATAATTCAGATCGAATCATGTTCCATTTATGCTGTTGGCACCACTGGAATGAATATTAGGGGCCACAGGAGTTCGATTTCCCAGAGTTATGCACATGAATGTTAAATACAATACCTTTTTGGAAATGATGTATCTTTGAATCCTCTGTGTGCAGAGCACAAATGCACCACATGGGATTAGGGGTGATGGCAGCAGGCAGGGCTCGCAATTCAGTTGTTTGCAGATGGCTAAAGCTGTGAGCCAAGTGACTTTTGCAATGAACTTTGGAAAAGTAAAATAACCCATGTTTATTAGTATCCTCAAGCAAACTTTACTTTAGACGGTATTACCAGAAGCCACTTTGATCACAGTCCTTTTGTGCAGGACAGATGGTGTAGAGAGAATTCTTCAGGGTAGCTATATCTGAGGTAAACGGTGTTATGGGGTATTCTTAGAGGGATTAATTCACTGGAGGTCACTGAATCACTGTGTTGTTGGTTTCTAATAGGCATTACTAAATTGCAGTATCCACCTGTATCAGATGGTAAATCATTGACTGGACTCCCGTTGGAAGTTGCATTGCATTGCTGCTTATTTGCATAAAGTTTTCGCATTTTGCAAGTTTGCAAGGTTGCAATCCACTGACCTTTCTCAAACACAAAATTATGTTATACTGTATACGGAATTAAATATGCACTAGTTTGCATACATTTGAACATTGAATAAAGCCAGGTTTTCCCGTTTCATTTTACTGACATATTTAAAGGCTTTTACAATGGGGATTTTAGATCTCTTTTTTTATCACTCTATAAATCAGAAAACACTATCAACTTTAAATTAAGTTATATAAATCAAGCAAATGGTATATGAAGAAAAAACTTTCAAGAATATAATAGCACACACACACACACACACACACACACACACACACACACACACACACACATGTTGGGTTTACATGTTTTATGGGGACATTCCATAGGCGTAATGGTTTTTATACTGTACAAACTGTACTTTCTATCGCCCTACACCTACCCTACACCTAAACCTAGCCCTCACAGGAGATTGTGCACACTTTTACTTCATCAAAAAAACTCATTGTGCATGATTTATAAGCCTGTTTCCTCATGGGGACCTGAGAAATGTCCCCACAAGGTCAAAATCTACTGGTATTCCTATCCTTGTGGGGACATTTGGTCCCCACAACGTGATGAATACCAGGTACACACACACACACACATACACACACACACACACACACACACATGTTGGGTTTACATGTTTTATGGGGACATTCCATAGGCGTAATGGTTTTTATACTGTACAAACCGTACTTTCTATGGCCCTACACCTACCCTACACCTAAACCTAGCCCTCACAGGAGATTGTGCACACTTTTACTTCGTCAAAAAAACTCATTGTGCATGATTTATAAGCCTGTTTCCTCATGGGGACCTGAGAAATGTCCCCACAAGGTCAAAATCTACTGGTATTCCTATCCTTGTGGGGACATTTGGTCCCCACAACGTGATGAATACCAGGTGCACACATACACACACACACACACACACACACACACACACACACACACACACACACACACACAAAATAACTCAAATAGCAACACACTGAATTAAAAAAATACATTTTGTAGGACTGAAATGGGATTTTAAAACTGCAAAGTTTGGTGTATGTACTACTGAAGTGAAGATTCTCGGCACAGTGCATGAGTTTTTTTTTTTTTTTTTTTTTTTTTGAGAGAGAGAGAGAGAGAGAGAGAGAGAGAGAGAGAGAGAGAGAGAGAGAGAGAGAGAGAGAGAGAGAGAGAGAGAGAGAGAGAAAACATAATGGTCACAACTTCATAAATGTATTAAACAAAACTGAAATAAGTACATTGCATAAGTATTCATACCCTTAACTCAAGCACCTTTACAGCCTCAAGTCTTTTGGGGTATGATGCACATCAACATTTGACTATTATCTGCCATTCTTCACCTCTCCTCTTCACCTCTCAAGTTCTATCATCTTGGATGTGGTCTGGCAGACATTTTCAGGCTTCTCCAGAAATGTTTGATTGGGTTCAAGCCCAGGCTCTGGCTGGGCCACTCAAGGACATTCACATTCTATAAGCCACTCTTGCTGTGTGCTTAGGTGCATTGCCCTGTTGGAAGGTCAACATTCAGCCCAGTCTGAGGTTATGAATGCTTTGGACTGGGTTTTCATCAAAGCTATCTCAATATGTTGGTGCATTGAGCTTTTTTTCTACTCTGACGAGTCCCTCAGTCCCTGCCACTGTAAAACAGCCCCACAGTAGGCTGCTACCAGCACACTTTACTTTTGGGATGGTAGAAACATGATTGAACTGAGCAGGGCCCCCTCCCCCAAATATTACGGAAGTAAAAATAAAATAAAATAAAAAAAATAAAAAAACTACTATAGGGGCCAAAATAGAACTTTATTCAAATAAAAGTAATTACACAAATAAATTGTATCATTTATAAATTACAATTGTATCTCTACAGCAAAAAATAAATAAATAAATAAAATTATACTTTAAATAAAACTTTTAAAAATGTGAAATCTTAATAAAATAAACAATAATAAACTGAAATAAAAACAACACTGTCATCTGCTGGAGCTTTCCAAAGTTCAAAATTTACAATAAAGCAGACTTTGACAATAAAGCAGACAAGGGTTATGATGTCCACATATTTTTTTTTTTTTTTTTTTTTTTTTGAGGAAATGATAAGAAAGATTATGTGGATATTTTAAACGTTTGGTCAATATTAAACAAGGAATTTGATCATCATGTAAGTGTAACAACTGCATTTGGTGCCCTTTTCAGGCATTTCTATTAAAATTGTAATGTAAACTGTTAATTTTGTATTAGATTATGTATTTTAACACTGTTATTTAATGACACCATATGGTCATTATTAATCAATAATCATAATTGCCTCTGTGTTTTAATATAATGCATTTTAAGTCACTGTGTTTACTTAGATCTGCTTGTATTCATATTAAGAAAGATGCGTTAGTCGTGAAATTATTACCGACATTAAAACACATTATTAACGTTGACAAAATAAAATAAAGTTTCACAGGATTATGAACGCACCTGAAAGTGATGCACGGGCTTCATCTTGGGCTTTTTTTTTCTTTCGTTTCTCGGCGCCGGACTGTTGATGTCTCTTTCCAGGACCAGGCATATTGTTAATCAATTATTATCATCATTTTTGGCCAAATAGGCAGCCGTAAACAGAGGTGAGGGCGCGTCGCGGCGCAGATGCTGCGCGTCATCACATGTGCTTACTAGCCTACTCTGCGCTCACCGTAAAATGCAATACATACGTTTATATTTTTATATTTTTGTTTATTTGTATATGTATATTATTAATATTAATTTATTATTATAATATATAAAAACGATTTTTTTTGAGCAGCTGGGATGGTGCCCCCCTGGGAGTTGGTGCCCTACGCAGACTGCGTACTCTGCGTATAGGGAGCGGCGGTACTGGAACTGAGGTTCATCAGACCACAGAATTCCAAGTATGCAAATTCCAAGTATGTTTTCATGTGTCTTTACTAAGGAGAAGATTGAGTCTTGCCACACCACCATAAAACCCAGATCAGTGGAATGTTGCAGTAATGTTTGTTCTTCTGTAAGTTTCTCCCATCTGCATATATGATCGTGGAGATCAACTAGAGTGACCATCAGGTTCTTGGTCACCACTCTAGCCAAGGCCCTTCTCCATCAATTGCTCAATTTGGCCAGGAGGCCAGCTGTAGGGAGAGTCATGGTTGTTTCAAACTTCCATTAAGGGGAACAACGACTACATGCTTCTGTGAACCTTCAATGCAGAAGACTTTTTCCTGAACTCTTCCTCAGATGTGTGGCTTGATGCAGTCCTGTCTCTGAGCTCTACACAGGCCCGGATTGGCTAATCGGGAGGACCGGGAGAATTCCCGGTGGGCCGGTCCGTTTTTTTGGCCGCGAGGGCCGGTGTCCCTAGCTGCCTGCACTCACAGCAGTCGCCAGGGGCGGACTGTCCATCGGGAGAATTTTTGGCCCGCTACCCTCCAATTTTTATTATTATTATTTAATATTGTTGTTGTTTTTGTTGCCGGCCTAATGTACTAAAGTGGTTATTTCAGAATTAGCCATTCAATAATAAAATCTAATAAATCATAAATCGGTTAGTCTTGACTGGCACGCGTTTCGTCTCGCGCGCGCTCCGCGCGTCCGCCGTCCGCCAAAACGACGCGAGACTGAAGTAGAAGTGCCCAGGTGGAGCAGAGAGACAAATCTGTCCTGTTTAGGACCTAAAGCGCAGGTCTGTTA
Source organism: Garra rufa (assembly GCF_049309525.1). Taxonomy (NCBI): domain Eukaryota; kingdom Metazoa; phylum Chordata; class Actinopteri; order Cypriniformes; family Cyprinidae; genus Garra; species Garra rufa. The sequence goes on along the minus strand of NC_133384.1, from coordinate 2,327,069 downwards.
CATCTGTAAACAGACTATTGTAGTTTTGTCTTTGTTTACTTAAGTATTGAACTGCTAACAAATGTTAATCTATAAAAAATATCGTTTTAAAACAGGTTTAGGGAGCTACCCTTATAAAAATTAACTGTGGTTTTACAAAACATGTTTACTATAGTTATACAATAATTATACAATATACAATGGTTTTGCTACACTATACTTTCACCATGGTATAAAATTATGATTATACTAATGGGAATCAATCCTAAAAAAACCCCAAAAAAACATGGTTACTATGTTTACCATAGGCTCAATAATATCATGGTTAATTTTCCTTAGGGCCAAACATGACCCATGATAATGCAAAACATGTTTAGTTTTAAGATTTTTTAATAAAGATATATTCAAGATGTAGCTAATTTTTGTTGTTTTAATTTTAACATTACGACAATAACACATGGTCCTAATGTAGTGGCCCTCTTTTTTCTGTTGCCCTTTTCTCTATCAAATGTTTTAGTACTAATCATAAAATATATATAATTTTGAAAGCTTAGAAGCTCAAGAACCATCCTGGTGGCTGTCTCCTCCCCCTTAGCAGCAATGTCAAGTGTCATTTTACAAAATCACAACTTTTTACAATCTTGACAAAAACATGTCTTTAAAAAGGTCTCAGTATTTCTGCAATAATCTGCTGATTGTCTTCTTTAAAAAAGACCAACCTTAGATCTGTACTGTATAGGTGGTTGTAAAGGTCGAGATGTGTTTATGAAAAAAGTGACAGATACAAGAAAATTTGTTTAAAAAGTAAACACACGTGAGAGACAGAGAGATTAAAAGAGATTAAAAGGCAAATTGGAAGTTCAAGAGATAGCATTTAATTATTTTACCCAGTTGATTTCAACTTTTCTTTATGTGATGATGAAAAATATTGTTGTCCAGGGTTTCAAATTTTGGTGTGGGATGGCCTGGATAAGTGTGAGATTTCCCGGCCTGAAATTTTGTCTCAGTCCGCCCCTGGTTAACGTCAAGCTAGTTAGGAGCAGTGCAAAACAACGATGTCTGCAAATCACCGTTCATGTTTATGTATCAAATCTTTTCTTGTACTGTTGCTCTTCAGCAGCAGCAGCCTCTAGTCCAGTTTGCTGCTAAGAGTGAAAAGCCAGGCCCCGTAACATTACCAAGCACCAGTCATGAGCCCAACACACTAGAATGGGCAGGTAGGACAGTGCAATACTTGTTCTATTCTTTATTTGTGTTTAAGGACTGAACAATTTTGCACAGAATATATATTCAGATATTGCAGAAAAGGACATTGTGATGTTTAAAAGAATAGTGTTAGACATTTACCCTTTAATGTTCTCATTTATGAAAAATATTTGAACTTATAAAGCAGCTGTTTACTTGAAAATGACATGATAGTGTCATTAGAAAGTTTAATACATTTTATTTTAATCTTTATTTTATACATATAGCTTAATATACATTTGTATTTATTTGATATTTTTTCATTTCAAGGTTTGGATATTTATGAGCACTAATTCTAACAGAAAATAGATACTGATACTGTTAAACATTATATTGTGTTAACTGTTCAAATAAATCTTCACTGTGAAGCAACACTTAGGCTACTGTATTTGCACTGAATTGGAAATGACGTCATTTTAATATAGTCAGTCGTGAACTAAAGTGGGCCGGTCTAAGGCTTGAAACTCCAGGGCTGAAAAGGAGTCCCACTCCGGCCCTGGCTCTACAAGCAATTTTTTTTTACCTCAGGGCTTGGTTTTTGCTCTGATATGCATTTTCAGCTGTTAGACCTTTTATTAAGACGTGTTTGCCTTTCCAAATTATACACGTTCAATTGAATTCACCACAGGTTAACTTCATTACTTCATTCACTAGTAACATCTACAAGCAATATGAATGTTCCTGAGCTAAATTTCAACTGTCCCAGATGGGTATGAATACTTATGCAAAGGAATCATGTAAGTTTTTTATTTTTAGTAAATTTGCAAAGATGTTAAAAACCTGTTTTTTCAATTGCCATTATGGTGTATGGAGTGTAGACTAATGTGGAAAAAAGTAATTTAAAGCAGTTTAACATAAGGCAGCAACGTAACAAAATGTAAAAAAATTAAGGGGTGTGAGTACTTTCGCAAGGCACTGTAGATGCTTATGTTATGCTTTAGATGTGTTATGCTGCTTATGTTATGGTGCTATGAAACCACTTAAAATGTGTTGCTGTAAAACACTCTATAAGCTGCAGGCCGAGACAAATTCATCTAATTAGTATAACAGATTGTTGAAGAATGAAGAAATCTGAAATATCTGTTGATTTCTTTTGATAAAACAGTTTTGTTGAATATAAACTTGCTTCTAAAGGCTTTCAGCTCTGACTCAAGAGGCTCAAACGGTGCTCAGAACATGTAGTCAAGTACCTGTAGGCTTAGGTTTCACATGACATATCATCAAAAAATGTAAATGTGGTTCTTTTCATCATGCTATTGAAATGTAACAGCACAGAAATGTAAAATCACTGTGAGAAAATCAGACGTCCTTTTTGTTGTTGCCGTTTGAAGCAGTATATCATTTGATAAATCTCTACCACAAAACATCTCAGTGCGTATTTCTTTTTCCTCCCTGCTGAATTCCCTCCAGTTGTTTGATAGTCTTTGAGCAGTCGTACAAGAGATTTAATGGTGTTTAAGCAGGATACAGTCTATTGCTTTGACTGATTGGTGTAGTGCTGTGAACCCAGAAGTAACATTGTGACCTAACAGCACTATTTGTTCAGTGATTTACTGGAGAATGTAAAGGGAATGAATTGAGTCTAAATGGCAATTATGTTCCGGCAGCGGTGGGCTTCAAACTTATGGCTTTATGTGTTGGTGTAGGAAATCACAGTGACATACACTATATGCCTGCCCAGGGATTTCTCTAGCGCTTGACATTGGAAAACTGGCAAGCCTAATGCATCCCATGGGACATATTACAGATGTCAAGTGTTGTTTTTGCTAAGCTAGCGCTTTCATAGGAGGCCGATTTTTTTTACAAAGGTCTATAGGAGACCTATAACAACATTTTTCAGAAGAAATAAAATGCATTAGTTTCTAAAACCTATTAAATTCCATCAGAGACTAGGACTAGCTGTTACTGGGTAAAGCATATTGCAGATATTGCAGAATTGGCTTGTCAATTAAGAGTGCATATAGAACACATGATCTTCTGAATATAGTAATAAAATCCAGAATGCTGGACTAATGCTTAACTAATTACCATAGGGTTATTATATATGTCATGTAGTATGTACAAAGATTAATAAGTGTATATACGCAAAAAAAGAGAGAAGTTAGGAGTAAACTATAAAGGTAATAATAATTTTACAGTCCTGCTTCTCAACCAAAATCCAAAAGCAATATTAACACATAACATATTTATCTATATTTTACACTCATATTCAATTTTACACTATAACTACAAGGCCTTTGGGTGAAAAAAGGAGAAGAGAATCTCCATGCTGGTTGTCTTCCATTTTTATTGCATTCTAGAACTGCAAATGTATTTTTTGTGCAATTTGGTCTTTTCTGTATTTCATATCATTTGAACACCAGGTGCAGCCTTAATGTTAGAAAAAGAAAAAACACTGTGATGATTATTTCATTACATCACCAATGCAACACAAAATTAAAGATTTTGTTTACTTCTTGTCAGTGATAGATATGTTTTGATCACTTTCACATTATAATTTGGTTCTTTAAAGCATACATGAATTTGCCAGACAAATAAAATTTACATTTTTATAAAGCCCAGAGCCATAATAAGAGACTGAAGCAATTCTGCACACAAAACAAGAAATCACTGAACAAATGATTATTTCAGGTAAACAAAGATAGCATGCATGTTGAGCTGTGAAGCAAAACTAATGACTAACAATGCTGATTTATGAGAGAGCAATATATCCATGAAAAAAGACGGAACTGAATGAATAAGGTGTGCAGCTCTCACTTCACTGCAGATGAAACATTCAAGATATGAAAGAATTCTCTTTCATTTTGCACATGGACCACACACAGGAAAACCTCTTCAGCTGCTCTAATGTAGACTGTGAATTGATTTCTCTGCTCTTTCATGCACTTTGTAGTTGTTTGTTTGAGAAGGTGATGTTCCATCAAAGGAAAGAGTGATTTCCTTCCGTCATCTTCAAATTCAGCAGGTTCAGTGCAACTTTCTTCAGGAAGTAGATGTTAATACATGGATGTTGTCTTTGGATCTATATTCTCTGATGTTGTGTCAGCTCTGCAGTTATACCTTATTCTGCCGATTTAATGTTCTACAATAAATCAGAATTTGACACTGGAAAAGCACATAAAACCCCAAAAAGTTGTTTTTCACAGACAACTATACAGTGTTTAGTTGTATATGTATTTTATTCCATATTTTATTTTTACCATGAGTAACAGCAGCCTGGTTTTTATCTTCCTTTGCAACTGTAAAGTTAATATTGTAATTATTTAAAAATGCAGTAAATCGGTAAACATTTATTTGTCCTAGACGAACCTGTTGTTGTAAAAGCTACAGACTTATTTAATTGTTATAATTCTTGAGGTAAATGTCAAAATTGTCCTATGATGTGACTGTCACGGATTGGTCAGGTTCTTCCCTCACAATCACTCCACGCTCACCTTCACCTGAATTCTAATCACGCTCACCTGCACGCAATCACTCAGCCACCTACAAATACACACCCCACGCTTCACTCATTGTCTGGGCTCGTCTCAACTACACGGACTCAAACGGATGCTCTGCTTCATGCGGACACCGCTCTCGTCTACGACTACCTTCTTCAAAGTCTTCAGTAAAAAGTCACTTACCTGTTTCTACTCACCTGTCTTGATCTTCTTCCGAGTCTTCTGTGCAGATCCTCTTATCCAGTTCCAAGCGAACAAAGCGTGGGTGTGTGCCATAAGCTCCTCAGTCCATCGCCACACCAGCGTGGTCATCACGGCTCGCCATCCAGTCCTCCTGCAAGGAAAATATATCAGTCATCTGTATCCAATCTACGTATCCAATCCATCTGCCTGTGAACCTCTTACTCACCTGATCCACCATCCTGCTCACCATCTCACTGCTGTTTTTTAAATAAACATACATCACGTAACTTACCTTGTTGTCCGTTTGCTTCCCTGACAGTGACTGTTTCAAACATAGTTAAAAAAAAAAAACAATTACAACCTTTTGAATAAAAACAAAAGCGTAAAAATGTTAACAAAATACCTCTGGCATAATTCTACAAGTGTCTATTTTAGTAAATGGCAATCCTTTGTTACAAACTTGATACATTTTGTCTCTGAAAACCATGTCCTCTGGTGTGACACCATATCCTGATTTTAATTCTGCCCATTTCAGGAAAAAAAAATGTTAATTAGTTGAAGGACCCCATTCATGATCATGTTACTGAAGCCCCCTGTCAAGCCCATGACATGTGCACATACTAAATTTTTGTGCTAACAAAAGTGTTTTGTTGTCCTTTGGTGTGACACCCCTAAATTATATTTTTTAATTAAAAACTGTATGTTAAACTACATAATTATGTAAAATTACGCAAAAGTGTCTTGCAAACTGCTAATGATAGGTACCTCGGAATAGCAAGGTTACTAATTGACACAAAAGGCTGAAATGTCATATGGTATGACCGATAATGTCCACCGGTGTGACGCCTGTGACCGATGTCACACCAGAGGACAAGGTCTCTTTAAAAAGCCTTTTTAAATAATTACATAAGATTTGTTTAACTTTGTTTAGCAATAATTACATTAATTAAACTACATTATACTATTGTTTTTGAAACAGAAAGAATTGAGGGAGAGAAATTAGTGGAAGAGAGAGGAAATAGACAGCAAATTAAAAAGGATCCACTAGAAGGGAGGAGATCCTAAGAGATTGATGCAGAAAGTAAACAAACAAAATGAAGCCTTAAAAAGAATAGCCATATAGTTAAAATGAATTCACATCTTAATGAATATAGTTTGAATATTAATCATATTTACAGGGGTTGGACAAAAAAACTGAAACACCTGGTTTTAGACCACAGTTAGTATGGTGTTGGGCCTCCTTTTTTTGGCCAATAGAGCATTTCGTCTTTGGAATTGTCATATACAAGTCCTGCACAGTTGCCAAAGGCATTTTGAGCCATTCTCCTCTTGCAGATCAGGGGTCAGGTCACTACATGATACTGGTGTAGGAAAATGTTATCTGACTCGCTCCTCCAAAACACCCAAAAGTGGCACAATAATATTCAGATCTGGAGACTATGCAGGCCATGGGAGATGTCCAACTTCACTTTTCTTGTTCATAAGACCACTCTGTGGGGTTGGACAATGAAACTGAAACACTGGCCAATATAATGTTGGAGGTTTCATGGCTATATTTTTGCAGCCTGGTGGCCAATCTTCACTGACTGCACATTCAACCAGTAAGAACAGGTGTGAACGTTGACTATGTGCACCCAATGGTTCAGACATTGTACTCTGAAGGTGGTACCATGCATCAGGATGATAATGCACCAGTACACACAGCAAGACAGGTGACAGAGTGGTCTGATGAACAAGAAAAGTGAAGTTGGACATCTCCCATGGCATGCATAGTCACCAGATCTGAATATTATTGTGCCACTTTGGGGTGTTTTGGAGGAGCGAGTCAGATAACATTTTCCTACACCAGTATCATGTAGTGACCTGACCCCTGATCTGCAAGAGGAGAATGGCTCAAAATGCCTTTGGCAACTGTGCAGGACTTGTATATGACAATTCCAAAGACGAAATGCTCTATTGGCCAAAAAAAGGAGGCCCAACACCATACTAACTGTGGTCTAAAACCAGGTGTTTCAGTTTTTTTGTCCAACCCCTGTAGCTGTGCCACACATGCAGCAAGGGGGGTGGGAGTGTAGAAAAGTTTCACTAAAACGCTGATTGACTAATAGACGGAATTTTGTTGATGAAAAGTATTTTGTTTTGTTTTAAAAATGTTGATATTGTTGGTATCAAGATTAAATTTTCTCTCTCCTTTGACATGTTCACAACTATATAATAACACCTAATAACTACCATTGCTGTCCTTTAGTGTGACGTCATATCCTATGGTGTGACACACATCAAAGAACCACAGATTTGTTTTTATCTCAAAATATCTTTAAAAAAACAACATGACAACATCTCAAGGCAGACAGTCCAACGGACACTGCACACCGCTGGGTTCCATGGATGCAGACCGAGGAGGACACCACTGCTCTAGATAAGGCACACAAAAGCCCGCTTTGCCTTTGCAAATGCTCATCTGGACAAAGAAGAAGACTTCTGGTCTTCTGTTTTATGGTCAGATGAAAAAAAAAATTGAATTGTTTGCCTTCATTTGGCGTAAAAAAGAGAAGCCTTCAGCCGGTGGACCAGGGAACCTAATCACAGTAAATGGCACTGTGAAAAAGGAGCAATACATCAAAATTCTCAACAACAACATCAGGCAGTCTGCAGAGAAACTTGGCCTTGGGCACCTGTGGACATTTCAGCATGACAACGACCCAAAACACCCAAAAGTGGTGAAGAAATAGTTAGCAGACAAAAACAACCCAGCCAGAGTCCTGACTTAAATCCAATTGAGAATCTGTGGAGGGAGCTAAAGATCAGGGTGATGGCAAGGAGACCCTCCAACCTGAAAGAGTTGGAGCTCATCGCTAAAGATGAATGGGCAACAATACCAGTGGAGACATGCAAAAAGCTGGTCAGCAATTATAGGAAGCGTTTGATTGCTGTAATAGCCAATAAAGGCTTTTCTATTGATTATTGAGAAGGGTATGAATAATTTTGGACATGCCACTTTTTGTTTAAATGTAAATAAAAGCTGAGAAATATTTTTTTTTTCCACAGTGATGCCTCTTGTACATCGTCTTATTATCTTTTGGGAGAAGCCTGTGCCATTTCCGGTCCAAAAAAAAAAAACTTGCTGGTTGAAAAAAACTATTTTTAAGTCAGAATTTGCCAGGGGTATCAATAATTTTGGGCTTGACTGTAAATATCACTCATCATAAAATGGAATGATTTTCAGCAGTTTTAAACAAATGACAGCAAAGTTTTCTTGTTGTCAAAGTTTGTCTTGAAATTGTCCAACAAGTCATGGTGAAAAATTATATTAATTATATTAAATAAAAAAATTTTTTTCTGTTTTTTACTATGTCACACCATAGGACACATTTATGGTACAGTACAGTTCAGGGAAAAAAAAATCAGTGAAAGAATTGTCAAAGTGACCATTTATATTTTCTTAAAGTTCTACATAACTATAAATATCTACATAAAACACCCTACATAAATATGCATTTCTTCTTCAAAAATGTACTTTTACAAAAAAGGCTATTACTGGCTAACTATTTGTCAACTACCCATATACTTAAAAATGCATTAAAACTCAATGAGCCTCAGTGGATTGAAGCTCTAATATGATGAGAATACTTAATGGATAAGATATGGGAAGACAAAAATATTATATCAGAATCAATAAAATATTGAGATCATTGTTGATGAAAAAGAAAACACACACAGCCTAAAGTGTTTTGTTGGTTTTAGTTGGCCACCAAGCTGTATTCAACTGATCAAGATGGCCTGGCGCAATGGCAAGGGGTTTTGGGAACTTGTTGTGCTGTGAGGCCAAGACTAACAAACCACCCTAAAGAGCAATGGATTACATATGAATCAATGTTTCAATATGTTTGACTGCATGTGTATGTAGCCATGCCATTATTATGGACTGATAATGATAAATATTTGACAGAAAAGTGGACAGAATTTTTCAAATGTTCTGCTTTCCTTACAGTCTGGGATATTGATCCATTTTTCTCAAAGACATTCAGTACAGTCATTAGAAGGATTAGTTCACTTGGAAAGTGAAGGTTTCTGCTTTAAAATAGTCCAAGTAACATGCAGGATTATCTTTTGGATGGGTCGTAAATGAAAGCTGAACTAGACTGAGGCGTTGTGACCCCAGCAGGCTCCTGGCGAGACATGCTGACCTCTCCAATCAAACCTGAAACTCCCCATGGCGCAGCAGAGAGAGGGTTCACTGTACACCTGGGACCCAATTTAAGCTTGCAGGTCAGTGACTTCATGGTTGGGGGAATGTGAGGATTCATTACGTGAGCTGAAAGAATCACGCCCAGCTATTCTCCAGAGTGTTATTGCTTTCTCCAAACTGAGAGATGGAAAAACTATGCACTCCTGTTGCCTTAAAAGAGTAACTGTATAAAGCAGTGGCATGTGACTTTTTACAGACAAACTATTGGTTCACCAGTGAATCTGCATATGAACTAATCTGCATATGACTTAAGAATATGACTCTGAATATAACTCACTGGTGGTATGGACCACTTTTATGGTGTTTTGTGTCCTCTTTAAAGCTTTTAAAAGATTAGTTCACTTCCAGAATATCAGTTTACTCACCCCCATGTCATCCAAGATGTTCATGTCTTTCTTTCTTCAGTTGAAAAGAAATTATATACTTTCTAACAACAAATGCTTGTCTTGCACTAGCTTGACTTCATGCATTTTATAATCATGCACAAACGAACCCATGTGTGAAGATCGCAGAGCTAGTGTAGGACCAGCATTTGTGGTTATAAAGTATATAAATGTTACATTTAATTACAAAATTACCTATTGTTTCACTAGATAAGACCCTTATTCCTCAGCTTGGATCAGGCAGGAACATCTAGGATGACATCGGGGGAGGAGGTAAGTAGGCAGGGAATTTTTATTCTGGAACTGAAATAAACCTTTAAGACATGATCACTAAAAATTGTTGGGAAAGAGCTGTGTTAAGATTTCTTAAAAGTTCTCCTTTTGTGTTCCACACAAAAAAGCATACAAGTTCAGAACACAATGAGAAACAGCATGATGAAACTATTGCTTTTCGTTTTCCTTTTTGTTTTCCACCTGTATCAATCCAATCAGAATGTATTCGTATTGAAGCAATACAATCGTTTAAAAGTGAACACAACTGCATTTTAACTGGGGCATCAGTTCGATACAACAATTGCTCGCCTATATAGACTGACTGTGGGCATTTGCACTTTAATTACAGGATTATTGAAGAATCAGCTATTTTTTAGGCATGTAATTTGGTGCAACGAACCAGCCCAAGCCGCGTCTGTCGATTTGAGTGACCACCCTAAGGGGTTACTAAAATATGTATAGACAAATTTTAAATTACAAACCAGTAGAATACTGTTGAATTATAGATAACTCCTGTGGATTTTCATACTGTACAGGAAACCACTTTTCTGTACAGTGCGCATTGTCAAGTTATCAAGTCAGTACAAGAGGATGAGAATATATGATTAAATGTTCTGCTGCTTCATTTCTCCATATATATTCAGCCATCAAGTCAATAGAAAAGCAATGCAGATGGTGTTGTTATGGTGTTGTAGAAATGTAAGGAGAAAATATATCATACATTTTTCCTTGTCCTTTTTAGATTTAGAGTTTATTTTGCAGTGCAAACACAGAGGACAGAGGCTGCATATCTCAGAACACTTGAAGGTATAGCTCATCCAAAAATAAAAAATGCTGTCATCATTTACTCACATGTCATTCTGTGGAACAAGAATGAACAATAAAAGTCAGAGGGCTCCAGTAGTTCTCTGGATTTTTCATAGACAAAATATCTTTGCGTTTCATGAAAAGAAACGAAAGGCACACAGATTTTGAACTACATAAGTGTGTGTAAATAATGATAGGGTTTTTTTGGAGGGGGGGGACTAATCCCTTTAATGGAGTTCTGAACTCAGCATCTCTCAGTGCAAGTCTTTGGTTCCTTAAATGGGTTTCAATCTTACATAATCATTGCATAGAATAGTTGTGTTCGAGAAATATGCTGGGTGTGCTGCTGTAGAAAGGAGACGGATGGGGAAATTCTGCAGTGACATTTTCAAATTATGTTTGTTTATTGTCATAATAATGACACTGTTCAGTTGACAACTCTATAGCGCACATAATGGGATGGATTTGAAGGACTATCAACGGCAGAGACAGATAAGCGTGTGATATGAGCTGTAGAGGTCTGGCATGCATGTAAAACTCTTTTAGTATGTCTTCAGTGCTATAAATGTTGCTTCTGAAACACTGCTCAATTTATAGGTGATCAGCAAATAATGCAACACAACACCTTGTAATCAAATATCTTATATGTATCTACTTTTAAAAAAAAAACATGGCTGTTGTGTAGTATTGCACATTAACACACACACACACTCACAAAAGAAAGAATAAAAATGATATATTCTAGATACAGGAAGCCAATGCTGACATTTCAAAGCTTGAGGATAGCTCTATGAAGTCAGACACACAGGATAGATGCACATGGAGGCGAGGAAATGTGGTGTAGAATTCCAAATCAAGCCACAGGACAAAAGTTACAAACTCCAATTCGCAAGTACAGAGGAAATGATATTCTGGAACAAAAGTGTTGCCTATGGCTGATCTGAGACTCCTTCCAAAAGATCATGTTCAAAATCCATGCAGGTTTCAAAATAGCCAAAATGAAAGATTAACCTAGCTTCCTTCTAAAAATGTTATGGTAACATACGGTAAAGATATTAAGGAGGGCAGGCCGCTCTTAAAAGCCCACAAACTAGATTACATGAAGCAGAAAGCCATCTCAAACAGATCCTCCTCATATTCTTGCAGTCTACAGAAGCTTCAGGCCTAGTGTTGGGTTACAGTGGCACTGTTGCTTTGCTTTTAGCTGTAGTAGAGGTTTTAAATCCAATTTGGTGTATTTTTAGGGAAGCTGAATACTAACAATGATTGTGTATGGGAAATTGGGTTCACTTTAAGCTTTTTTTAGTTCACACAAGACTAGAATAACCAAACGTCTGCTGGTGTAATGTTTAATACAATTACAGGGTAAAACTGTTTCTATTTCATCACATTTGAAATCGATATTTTCTGTGCCTGTGAAATAAGTTATCTTTGTAGTTATGTCCTAAGTCAACATGAAACCATTCACAACCAATGTCACTTTCGAAGTGATATTTTGGAGTGAAAGATTTTAACTAGAGCATGAAACCCCCATCCCATTGTGTTGCCCCACCCAATTGTCCAGACATCACTTTGGGTTACCTGGAGGATCGTGTAGAACAGGGGTGCAAAACTCATTTCCTGGAAGGCCGCAACCCTGCAGAGTTTTAACCCAGCTCCAACACACATACTATGTAGTTTTCGAATAAGCCTGAAGGACCTGATTAGCTGGATCAGACGTGTTTAATTAAAGTTGAAGCCAAATTCTGCAGAGCTGTGGCCCTCTAGGAACTGTTTTGCACCCCTGGTGTAGGATTAGTTCCCTCCTGAAACACCAGCACCCACTTTTGGGGAGGTTGTTAACCAGGATGTATGGAGTAAGGTAAGTTCACCATCTAGCACCTCCATGCATCCTAATGATAATGATAGTGATATCTGGTTCGTTAATGAATTATTCTTTGAACCGGTTCTTTTTAATGAACCAGTTCACCAAATTACAGTTCACTCTTCTTTGTAGTGTTCCAGTTACTCAAACACTACCCTGTTGAAAAAAAGCAGCATATGCTGGTTAGGTATGTTTTGAAGCATGGCAGCTGGTTTAAACTGGTCCTGAGCTGGTTATAAGCTGGTTTAAGCTGATCAGGTCCTGGTCCTAAGCAACTAGCTCCTGTTCATGACTAGCTAATGACCAGCTTATAATCAGCTTACACCAGTTTAAGATCAACTAATGACTGTTTTTTTTTTCAACAAGCTACACTATACTTCTAACAGTCTAAATCTGACATGACTGACATACTGAAAACTGTCTGTTTAGGATTTCATAAAGGGGGTCAGAATGTATGTTCCTGATGCCTTTTGTTAATCAGCATAAAATACGAAAATAATATGCACTGTAAATATAACAGTGATTCGATTTTTTTCAAGTCAGCAGTATAGTGGTAGGCTACTGACAGCATTCTATCTTGAGTTGAAAGTACAACACTTAAGTTGCTATTTTCAGACTGCAGATCTTTTCAGACAGACTGTCCGCACTATAAATTGCAAATGATCAAATCCAATTTGTATCTCCAGACATAACCAATCAATCTGCATTGGCTGCTTTAGTAGTGACGTAGGCATACCCACATATGTGACAAGGCTTTCAGTATGGATGCAGGAAAAGTGGAGGTGCATCATCTTGCTCTCCAAATAAGCGCCTTGTTGAGTCACAGTCCAGAAATCCTCTGTCACACAAGAAAAAATCAGTGACAGGAGACCAGTATACAATATACAGTATTGTGATGTTGCATGCTGTAGTCACGACCAGCTTCTCTGTGCAGCAAGGGGTGCAGTGTCTTCCAACATTTCCATCATCGGTTTTGATGTTATTGCTGTGTGCCACGTTAAGAGTGACGGAAAAACAATTTGAAATATGATGTGAAAAGCTAGAGCACCACCTCCATATGTGGTTTGAATCATATTTGGGGGGGGGGGGGGGGGGGGGGGTCTGATTTCATGTGTGTTTTTTTTTTTCTTTTCTTTTTCTTTTTTTTTTTTTTTGCTGTCCAGACTTTCAAAAACTCATCTGGATAATATCTGGATATGCAAAAAAATCTGATTTTTGCTAATAATCTGAACAAGGCCTATAGGAAAACAGTTTGGATTCAGAAATGTCCAGAGAGAACCAACAAGTTGCTAAAATAAGTATGCATAAACCAACGACTTCAATGAGGGGGCAAAATATAAATTTCTCTATAGTTTCTATGAAAAGGTTAATTGATTAGTTAGTTTAGCAGATTAGTTTATTCACTTTATATGTTTTAAAAAATGTCCTCAACATCCTTGTTTTCACACCATTGCCTGTATTGGGTGCTTTAGTTGAAAAAAACTTAAACGTAAGAAACATATCCTAGATTATTATTATTTTAACTGAATAGAAGTTACATGTGCTTAGACATTACCATTACTGATACTAATACTTATTAGTTATTGTCACGAGCCGGGTTTGAGTCTCGTCATCTAGTCTGTTTCTATCTATGTCATCGCTTTCACTTTCTCTCTTCCCCAGCTGTCAGCTATTGCAATCTGGGTTCGCGCCGATTGCTTCGGCACCTGATCCCCACTATGCGCTAATTACGCTCTCTATTTCTACCTGTTTGTTTCTGGGCTTCACTGCCAGATTATTGCTCTTCACATCTACATGCTGATCTACGAAGTCTTGTCTCTCGTATATGTTTCTGTCCGAGTCAAGTTAAATCTTGTCCAGTCCAGTCTAACACTGTCGTGTTTTTGTCCTACCTGTCATCTACCAAGTAACTGTCTGGAGTCTTCTGTGTCTGCCCAGTCTCCCTGGTTTGCGACTATCCTGTCACTGGACTCTCGCTGCTGGCTCTTCCGTGCCTGCTGAGGAATTCTTCTACGCCGCGCCACCGGGGTTTGCGTGCACCTGTTACACAGTGACTTTCTGTTCAAGTTTCTTCCTGAGTCGTTCTCGCCCTGTCTGCGCTTCAACTGAAAGAGGACAGCAGACAGCCAGAGTTTTTTCTAAGCCTTTTGTCTAAATAAAGACTTTGTTAGTTTTTTCCCCGGCCTTCGCCTCTGGGTCCTTTTCTCTTCGCATAACAGTTATGACATTGCATGATTATGTGAAGCATTTTTTTAATTGAGAACGAACTGAGAATATTAAAGTCCATAATAATAAGGATAAAAAGAACACACAGAAAGAAGATAATATGTTTACAGCTCCATAAGCTCTTTTCACAATTGGAAAAAACAGCATATTTGAAATTTTAGGGTTTAGAGCACACACTTACACAGACACACACAAAGGGAAAAAACACTGCAATTAGTCATAGCAGGAGGGCAGGCCACAGGGCAGTAAACGTACCTACTGAGCGAAAAAACTGAGGAGAATCCTACTCTCTAGCTGTGAGAAGAATACCAGAAAAAGGGTTAAATTATATCTGTTACGGAGTGCCCGGCAGCCCCACTAGAGGGCACTCCAATATGGACTGTTTGATGTTATGTGTTAACTCAACAGTCGAGTCAAGCAGCACTTCCTGAGTCAAGTCAAGCAGCACCTCCTGAGTCAAGTCAAGCAGCACTTCCTGAATCAAGTCAAGACACAACTTCACTTCCTGAGTCAGGCCAAGACACCATACCACACCCTACGTCAAGTCAAGACACTACAGCACTCCCAGAGACACATCAAGACACAGCAGTACCTCCGGAGTCACGCCCAGCCTCTGCTGTTCCAGCTAAGTCAAGCCAAGTGGCAGCTGCCCCAGCAAGGTCAAGTCAAGCCACAGCTGTTCCCTCAAAGCCAAGTCAAGTCACAGCTGCTTCTCCAACGTCAACCCAAGCCGCAGTTGCTCCCTCAAAGCCAAAGCCAAGTCAAGTCACAGCAGCTCCCTCAAAGCCAAATCAAGTTGCAGATGCTCGCCCAACATCAAGTCAAGTTACAGTCATCCCTTCAGGGCCAAGTCAAGTCACAGCTGTTCCACTAAAGCCAAGTCAAGTCACAGCTGTTCCACTAAGGCCAAGTCAAGTCACAGCTGCTCACCCAACATCAAGTCAAGTCACAGCTGTTCCACTAAAACCAAGTCAAGTCACAGTTGTTACTTCAGGGTCAAGCAAGGTTACACATTCGCCCGAGCGTCCAGAGCCAAGTCACGTCTTGCCCGAGCGTCCAGACCCAAGTCACGTCTCGCCCGAGCATCCTGAGCCACGCCACGCCTCATCTGATCTGCCAAAGCCTCGGCAGGTCTTGATTGCCAGCATAATGGACCCTCCTTTAGTGTCAGTACGGGCTGCAGGCATACCTGCAGAACCGACGCCCTTAAGCCACGCAGAGCCTACGCTTCCAAGCCTTCCCCTCTCAAGCCCGGTGTGCGTCCTGTTAACCACCGCACTGCCCACGATGGCCATCGCCATTTTGAGTGTGTGGGCTGCACACTGTGACACTGCACACTCCAGAAGCCTCGCCAGTCAAAGAGTCCGCTGCGTCAATGCCTCTTTTCGAGGCGGCGTTCATGGCGGATTTCCCTGCTCTGCCCGCACCGCCAAGGCTCCCTGCTCTGCCCGCACCGCCAAGGCCATCTGCTCTGCCTGCACCGCCAAGGCTCCCTGCTCTTCCTGCACCGCCAAGGCTCCCTGCTCTTCCTGCACCGCCAAGGCTCCCTGTCGTCTCTGTCACGGTTATGGAGGCCGTTCCTGAAGTTCCTGTCTGCCCTGTCACGGCTATGGAGGCCGTTCCTGAAGTTCTTGTCTGCCCTGTCACGGCTATGGAGGCCGTTCCTGAAGTTCCTGTCTGCCCTGTCACAGCTATGGAGGCCGTTCCTGAAGTTCCTGTCTGCCCTGTCACGGCTATGGAGGCCGTTCCTGAAGTTCCTATCTGCCCTGTTACGGCCATGGAGGCCGTTCCTGAAGTTCCTATCTGCCCTGTTACGGCCATGGAGGCCGCATGTGCCCCATCTGCGCCGCCCTGGCGGGCCTCTGCTCCGTCTGCACCGCCCTGGTGGGCTTCTGCTCCGTCTGCTCCGCCCTGGTGGGCTGCCGCTCCTTCCGCGCCGCCCTGGTGGGCTCCCGCTCCGTCTGCGCCACCCTGGTGGGCTCCTGCTCCTCCACCGCCACATGGACCTGGCCCTCCGTCGTTCCTCTGCTCCCCCCCACCGCCCTCCAGGACTGTCTGTGCATTGTCATTTGGGAGCGTCTGGAAGCCGCTCTTTGGGGGGGCTATGTTACGAAGTGACCGGCAGCCCCACTAGAGGGCACTCCAATATGGACTGTTTGATGTTATGTGTTCACTCAACCCACCATGCTTTGCCCTTATGTGTCATGTTCTCATTGGTTCTCCTGCCCCATGTGTCTGTCTCCCATTGGTTGTTTGTCATGTGACCCCTAGTGTTTGGTATAAAGCCTTCCCTTCCCCCTCTGTGTGTACTGATCGTTGTTAGCATTTATTGTAGCGTTTATCTTGTTCATAGTTTCCTTGTTTCCTAGCCTTGTCTCAGTTCTGTTTGTTTCCTAGTCTAGCCATAGTTTATCCCAGTTTCATAGATTTGTTGTTATTTCTCACTTTGGACTGCTCATCTGGATTTTGACCTTCTGCCTGTGTTTTACGGATTACACTTTGGATTATCTTCGTTTGTTACTGTTTGCCATCTCTGACCCCGCCTGTTGTGACTACATCTTGTCAAATAAAGCTCGCATTTGGATCCACCTTCTCACCGTCTCCGTAACAATATCAATGAGATCACATCCCACAGCTGCTTTTTAATGCAGTTCTTAACTTCCAGCATACAAACCACAACAACAATAATGTTAAACATATCTCTGTCTATATGGCTTGCTTTACTTCAGCTGAACAGAAGAGGAAGAAATTTTAGCAAAAACAGTTGTTAGGTTCCACTTGATGCTCATGAAACTTGCCTGTGATTAGCTGAATGGTAGTTCAGTCATTACAAAGTAATCATGCCAAGAGAATATTTAATTACCCCAAATTCAATGCAGCATTTTAATATGGATTTTGTGGTGGTGGTGGTGGTGGTGGGGGGGGGGGGGTTCTGAAGTTGTTAGCTGTGCTAATGAAAACACATAGGACACAATATCCAACCAGTTTAAAGGCATGTCCCAGCTCAGAGCCTGTCCTGTGGCAAGGACATATTCATCAGCATTTTAATGAGCGTATATTTAACTGAAATGAATGACAATTAACTTTTGTGCAATTAACCTGAACAAAAGTTATCATTAGGAATGTCAAATATTTTGTGTACAGTCACCATGCAATTTACATATGCAATTATACACCATCTAATGTAATAAAGCATTATTTTTGTTGTTTCATCAGGACTTTGATTGTAAACAACATATACTCCTGGGTAAACAAGCCAAGCCAAAAATGGTTGCAAATTAACGAGAATTAAGCAAATGCACTCAAAAAAGCTATTGCTGTCTCAGAAAAACATCAATGTCAGACATTAAGGTTTTGGCAGAATATGGTTTGATTCAGAGTTGTATGAAGTGGAAAATCACAATTAAACAAGTTTCATGATATTGTTTCAGAGCAATGTCTTTGAAGATTAGATGAGAAATAAAATAATGAAGGGCCAGTCTGGTTTTAGTAGTGGACATTCAAACAAGATTATCCTGCTCTTGGTTGTTGAAGCCCTAAGACTTGCAAGAGCAGCTTCCAAAACTTAAAGTCATAGTTAACCCCAAAATTAAAATTCTGTCATTAATTACTCAGCCTCATGCCATTTCAAACCCATAAGACCTTCGCAGTGATGTGATAGAGACGCAGTGTCTCGTTCCCTTCAGGGAACTAGGGTTACATACGTAACCTGAGACGTTCCCTTCCAGGTAACTCGAGCTGCGTCGAAAACGCTTTGGGAACAAGAATGCCCACGCTGCCATACTGAGGAATGTCCCTGCCTGTGAGCAAGGGGATGAAGGAACCATGAGAGGCTCGATAAAAAGGCCTGAAAGTAGGGCTAGGAGAAGGCCCAAAAGTAGGGCTAGAGGGGGGAAGTGTCTCTAGGATGTCCCATCCCGTGAAGGCGAGAGGACAAAAGAGCCTGGAGAGGCTCTGAGATCCAGGCCATAGTACTTGGTAAAGGTTAGGGGCGTAGACCAGCCCCAGCATTACAGATGTTGGCAAACGAAAGGCCCAAAAGTAGGGCTTTAGAAGAAGAGACACTTCTGGTAGAATGAGCACTGACTCCCAATGGTGAGGGGAGACCAGAAGACTCATAGGCTACCGTGATGGCATCCACAATCCACCGACTTATGGAAGGCTTAGCCGCTGGACGGCCTCTCCTCGGAGGGCCGTAGCAAACCAAAAGCTGGTCAGCTTTCCTCCACAGGGCAGTTCTGTGGACATACCTGTCCAGTGCTCGCACTGGACACATACGATTAAGCTTCGCCTGGTCGAAATGAAAGGCCTGCAGTACGACAGGCCGCGGTGCTACCGTGTGGACCTTCAGAAGGTACCCCACTCGGGGGTACAGAAAGGCTTTGGCCATACCAGGCACAAAGTCCAAAAATGAAGGGGCCACTGAGAGGACCTGAAGATCCCCAACCCTCTTGAGGGAGGTAATAGCCAGCAGAAAGGCAGTCTTTAGGATAAGAAGACGGTCGGAGACCTCTTCTAAAGGCTCAAAGGGAGGCTTATACAGGGCCTCAAGCACCACAGCCAGGTCCCAGGGAGGGACGCGAGAGCGTACTGGAGGTCTCAACCTTAGCGCACCGTGGAGGAAATGTGTAACAAGGGGGTGTCTGCCCACTGAGGAGCCACCAAGAGGGGTGTGGTAAGCAGCTATGGCCACCACATACACCTTCAACTCCAGCACTGAACCAACTGGGCAGTCAACTGGGTTTAACTGGCGGTCCCCGCACCAAGAAGTGAAGAGTTTCCACTTCAAGGCATACAGTTTCCTCACAGAGGGAGCTCTGGATTGGAGGATGGTCTCTACAACCTCAGTTGAGAGACCCGAAGCTACGAACTGTGCCCCCTCAGGGGCCACACCCAAAGCTTCCATCGCTCCGGGCAAGGGTGGAGAATCTCTCCCCCTGCCTGTGAGAGAAGGTCTGGTCTGACGGGAATCTCTCAGGGAGAGCCGTCTAGAAGGGATATTACATCCGAGAACCAGACTCGACCCGGCCAGCACGGGGCTACTAGAAGGAGCCGGGCCCCGTCCTGGCGCACTCTCGCCAGAACTCCCGGGAGCAGAGCAATCGGGGGAAATGCGTACAGACGTAGCCTCGGACACGTCTGTACCATAGCATCCAGCCCCAGAGGAGCTGGATGATGAAGAGAGAACCAGAAGGGACATTGCGCATTCTGCTGGGTCGCGAAGAGGTCCACCTGAGCCTGGCCAAAAATTCTCCAGATCTGCTTTACCACCTCGGGGTGAAGCATCCATTCCCCGGGCCTCAGCCCCTGCCTTGACAACTTGCTCCCAAGTTGAGGTGCCCAGGGATGTGCACTGCTCTCAGTGAGAGGAGTTCCCTTGGGCCCACACAAGGATCTGGTGCGCCAACTTGGATAAGGGGCGCGAGCGCAGACCTCCTTGGTGGTTGATGTAAGAGACCACTGCTGTGTTGTCGGTGTGCACCAACACATGGTGATCTCTTAGGTCTGGGAGAAAGTGCCTCAGAGCCTGAAACACGGCCATCATCTCTAGGCAATTGATATGCCAAGTGAGATGATGGTCCCTCCACAGACCGCGGGCTGAGCAGCCACTCATGACTGCTCCCCAACCAGTGAGGGATGCATCTGTCGCAAGCGTGACGTGGCGACAAGGAGCTCCCAGCACTGGGCCCTGAGTCAAGAACCAAGGTTTTCTCCACATGTCTAAAGCACGAAAGCATCGCCGTGTGACCTTGAACATGCGGAGTTAGTTTCTCCTCGGGGAAAACCCCTTGGCTTTGAGCCACCACTGTAAGGGTCTCATGTACAGCAGGCCAAAAGGAATCACGTTGGACGCGGCTGCCATCAGACCCAGCAGTTTTTGAAACTGCTTTACAGTGAGTGACCGGCCCTCTTTCACTCTCGCGACCGAGATAAGTGGTTCTCTGTAATAGAGAAAGCACACTTTTCTAGGCATTTAGTCTTAACCCCAGCACTTTCATGTGTGACAGAAAAACATCTCGATGTTGAACTGCCATCTGTAGTGATTGGGAAAAAATCAGCCAATCGTCGATATAGTTGAGTATGCGGATGCCCTGGAGTCGCAGAGGAGCCAGTGCTGCATCCACACACTTCGTAAAAGTGCGGGGTGAGAGTGCAAGGCCGAAAGGAAGAACCCGATATTGGTAGGCTTCGCCCCTGAAAGCAAACCTCAGGAACTTCCTGTGTTGGGGAAGAATGGAGACGTGAAAGTAGGCATCTATGAGATCTATAGTCACAAACCAGTCCTCGAACCTGATGGGTGAGACCACATGTTTCACCGTCAGCATTTTGAATTTGAGGCGCATGACCAAGCGATTTAGAACACGTAGGTCTAGAATAGGCCTCAGCTCTCCATCCTTCTTTGGAACAATGAAGTACCGGCTGTAGAACCCGGACTCTCGCTCATGAGGAGGGACCACCTCGATGGCCTCCTTCCCCAGGAGAGTTTTTACTTCCTGTTCCATGACCAGAGCCTGCTCGGGACCCACCATGGTGGGAAAGACCCCGCTGAAAGGGGGTGGAGGCAAACCGAACTGAATGCGGTAACCTTTTTCTACAGTGCGCAGGACCCACTGAGAGACGTTTGGCAGAAGTTTCCACGCTGCCAGAAAGTCTACTAGGGGAATTAGCCTCTCGAGACTGACCTCTGGATTTAAAGGAACGGCTAGCCGGGGGTCCCAAAACTGGGACTGAGTAACCCAGCTAGCTGTTCGAGGGACCTCTGAGGAGGTCGCGAGCCTCCTAGCACCGCTATGAGACCAAGGGTGGCAGGGTTGGCAGAGTGGCTCCCTGAGGACACTGAGGAGAGATGGGCACCATATACTGAGGTGTTGGCCGCTCTTCCCCAGAGGGGACTGTCCTCATTAGCACTGGGCCTTGACCGTCAGGGCTTCTTGGCCGAGCTCTTCTTGGCCCTCAAGACTTCCCTCAGGTCAGTCTGGGGCTTTGAAGAGCTTGGCTTAGAGCGTCGCTGGTGCTTCTGCTCCCTACCCAAAGGGGGAGGCGACGCTCTGTTTCTGTACCTCCCGGTGTGAGGAGCCAGGAGGAGCTCCATCGCCCCTCGTCCAGCTGTTTAAGCAGGTCGGCTTGGTACACCTGCAACACCGCCATGGTGTGCAGACACGCAGCAGCCTGACCTGCTGCCGCATAACCCTTTCCCATCAGAGCAGAAGTAGTTCTGAGAGGTTTAGAGGGAAGGGTTGGAGCCTTCATGGAAGATGCAGCATCGGGGGACAGATAGCCCACAAGCGTCTGTTCCACCCGAGGCATTTCCCCATAAGCGCGCTCTGACAGCCCGCCACGTGTGAATAATGAGCGGCAGACGGGCTGTAGAGACGCGCCAAAAAGGGATTTCCCCATGACCTCGACACCTCAGTGTGGAGATCAGGGAAAAATGGAAGGCTCCTGCGGGGAGGTGACAGCCGAGATCGCAGAAAACGCTCATCGAGCTTGCTTCTCCACGATTCAGCCTGTTTCTCGGCAGGCCAGTCTAAGCTTAGAGCAGACACAGCACGAGAAACCACCTCCAACTGCTCCTCATACTGGGGGGACTGGGGGTGCGGTGCTTCGTCATCGACACCCTCCACATCAACCTCCTCAGAGGAAGAGAGGAGAAGTGCCGAGCCATTTCTTTGGGGGGAAGAAACCGCAGAGCTGGCTTCCGAACCCAAAGAGAAAAAAGCAGATCTAGCAGATGAGGAAAGAGATAGGGACTCGCCCATCTCCATTCCCTCTGTCAGATCTAATTGCGAACCCCACAAGTGCAATCGCCGCCCCGCCTCAGCGGAAGAGGGACCAGATCCACGAGGAACGCTGGTAAAGACTCCCTTCTCAAAGAGAGCCTTCCTTGACCGAAGCACACGTAGTGGCATGCTCAAACAATGCGGGCAATCAGTCCCCTTGAGAGCTGATGCTGCATGTTTGGCACCCACACAAGCAACACACAAGCTGTGTGTATCCCCACTCGTTATGAAACGAGTGCACGGAGGGACACACAGCTTGTAGTGCTGCTTGCTTTTAACCCTCTTAGTTAAGACAGACATCACTTTCAAAACAAAAGCTGTACTAACTGTACAAAACAGAGAGCGATCACACACAGACACAGAGCGCTTGCTGAAACAACAGAAGCTGGCGTTGTACTCCACCGCACGTGTTCTTATGCTTCCCAGTCGGTGACGCCATGACACCCGTGACGTCTCACACTCTCGTTGGATAGTTGCACACATGATTCAGGACGCGGTCATGCCGGAGGTGTTCCCAAAGCGGTTTGACGCAGCTCGAGTTACCTGGAAGGGAACTGATACTTTTGAACTTTGTCGTCACATAAACAGCTTCATATGCATGAATTTTCTAATTAATTTGCATAAGAAAGTTGCATGGCTGTATCAACATATGCGATTTTATATAACTTTTGCATTTGTTAACACTATCAGGTAGGTTTAGAATTGGGTTTAGTGTAGGGGATACTTCCAACACGACAGAGCATTAACTTTTAGAGACACTTCCCAGATATTTAAATTCTGAACAGACAAAATACTTATCTCAAGCAAGAAAGCAGTTTTGACAAATCAGTGGTCTGACGCCTGCAACTTCTAAAAAAAACCTTTGTTTTAAAACAAGTGCTTGCACAACAGTGGACAATTTCATCTAATACAATTAGCATTAGGTGACTTACATTTTAGACGCAATATTGCCAACAAAATACTTCCAAACAAAGATCACAGCACTGTTTTGCATCTCTGAGCAACACACAGGACGGTGTTTCCAAATTAAATGAATCAGCTTTTTTAACAAATCGGTTGAATGATTGATTCAGTGAGTCACTGAATCAGCCATTTAATGAATCATTTGACTGCCACCTGGCACCATTTTTTTCATGTTTTAAATAATTTCAAATGTCAGTATTCAATATTTTATGTTTTAAAAAATAGCATATTTAACTAGTAACTATTTTTTAACTATTTATGCATTTGTAACTGCAGGTTGAATGTATCCATGTCCCCTCTGAGCTTCAATCACTGTGTAAATACATCTAAATGCACTTCTGATGCAGTTTCCAGAAATGTTTTCTAATGTTGAGAGACTGTTAAAGAGACTAGTACTGGATGAAGTGACTCTTATGCTTACCAAAAGATACAAAATGGTTAAAACGGAACACAATCTTGCTGCTCAAAATGTGTATAAACACTTTTTATTATTTATATATTTATTTGCACCGTTCTTATTTTGCATTTACTTGTACTTTACTTTCAATGCCTAAGTATGTTTAATATAAAAACATTCATACTTAAGTACAATAAATATCACATACTTTAAAACTTTTACTCAAGTAATATTCTAAAGAGTGACTTCAACTTCTACCAAAGTAATTTTCTAGTAAGATATATGTACTTTTTACTTAAATGTGGCTTTCTGGTACTTCATCCACAACTGGACTTTGTTCATTTTCAGAACACAAATTAAGACAATTTTCATGATATTCGAGAGCTCTCTGACCCTCCATAGACAGCAAAGGTCCTACCATGGTCAAGACACACAAACGTAGTAAGGACTTTGTTCAAATCCATGGGACATCCGTGGTTCAACTGGTATTTTTTTGTAGCTACGAGAACACTTTTTGTGCGCAAAGAAAACAATAACTTTAAATAATAACTTTATTCTTATTTTTGTTTTTTGCACACAAAAAGTATTCTTGTAGCTTCATAAAATAACGGTTGAACCACTGATGTCACATGGACTATTTATTAGACCTTGCTACATTTTTGTGTCATTACCATGGTAGGACCTTTGCTATGGAGGGTCAGAAAGCGAATCATCATATTCTTCTGTCTCAGGAACTGAGGTTCGAGTCTCTCAGATAGGTCCTTCAAGCTATCTTGGAGGGGTGAGGTGTCCAACTTGCAACATTTAGCTACTAGAGTGCCTCAGGGCTCAGTTACTGGACCACTTCTCTTCACTGTCTACATGGCATCACTGGGTTCTGTCATTTAGAAACATGGCTTTTCATATCACTACTATGCTGATGACACTCAACTCTACCTGTCATTCCATCCTGATGATACAATGATAGCTGCTTACATCTCAGCAAGTCTAACAGACATTTCTTGCTGGATGAAGTTCCATTATTTTCAACTCAACCTTGGCAAGACAGAACTGCTTGTGGTTTTAGCAAACCCATCACTTCATCACAATTTCTCCATCCAGCTAGGCACATCAACCATAACACCTTCGAGGACAGCCTGAAACCTTGGAGTATGTAAAAAAAAAGAAATGCATCAAATGCATTTAGAAACAGTTGAGTTCCCCCACCCCTTCCTCACAGTGGTTTGGCCCACTGCCTGCTCTACACACATGAGTCAGGTGTGTGGCTGCGGCTAAATTAATGTTGAACTCCAGTAAGTAGGGTATTTTATTCACTTTAAATAAAGCGATTCTCTTTAATGTAGTTGATGCAGACTCATTCATTAATTAGTTGCGACAAAAATGCTGATTACCGATGTAATTTTCCATGAATCTGCTATTGTCACAAACGGGACGACCAAGAGTGAGGATCCAAATGCAAGGCTTTATTTTGATGATCGTAGACAGGCAGACAGGGTCGAAAACACCAGCAAACATGAACAGCGAAGATAATCCAATAGCGTAATCCAATAAACAAGCGTGGGTCAAAATCCAAGTGGGCAGTCCAAATGAAACAATGAAATGAAAACAAGAAACTAGAAAACTAAGACTAAGACTGGGAAAACAAAAACAGAACTATGGCTAGGGAACAACAAGGAGACTAGGAAACCTGAGAGCAAAGGAAAACGCTTGGTAGAGTCCGCTGGAGCAAAACAATACTTCGCGATGTGTGTGTGTGATGAGCTGGCTTTTATGTCTGATAAACAGGAAGTAACCATAGAGGCAGCAGAGGGAGCAGCAACAGTCAGTGGGGGTAAGGGCTCCCTCTGCTGGCCTGGCGTGACATAGCCCCCCCCCAAGGAGCGGCTTCCAGACGCTCCAAAAAACAACAGGAGGAAACAGTCCAGGGGAGCGGTGGGGGGGCCAGGAGACTGAGGCAGAACAGGTTGGGCAAAGGCCCTCCAGAGCAGGGCAGGAGATTCAGGAGCCCTCCAGGGCAGGGCTGGAGGCAGAGCAGTCCTTTGAGGTGGAGCAAGAGTCTTAGGAGCCCTCCAGGGCGGAGCAGGAGGCTTAGCGACCCTCCGGGGCAGAGCAGGAAGCGTAGAAGCCCTCCAGGGCGGAGCCGAAGGCGGAGCAAGGGGTTTAGGAACCCTCCAGGGCGGAGCAGGAGGCGGAGCGGCCCTCCAGGGCAGAGCAGGAGGCGCAGGAGCCCTCCAGGGCGGAGCAGGAGGCGCAGGAACCCTCCAGGGCGGAGCAGAAGGCGCAGGAGCCCTCCAGGGCGGAGCAGGAGGCACAGGAGCCCTCCAGGGCGAATCAGGAGGCGCAGGAGCCCTCCAGGGCGGAACAGGAGGCGTAGAAGCCCTCCAGGGCGGAACAGGAGGCCGCATTATGGACTGGGACCTGGGGAGAACAGAGATAGAGGAGGCAGACAGAGCAAGGAGAGAAGTAGAGAGTTCATGGGAGAACGTGGCCTCCATAGCCGTGACCAGGCAGACGAGAACTTCAGGAACGACTTTCGTGGCAGTTCCTGGGCAGACAGAGACTTCTGGAACGGCCCCAGACGCCAAGACAGAGATGACAGGGAACCTAGGCGGTGCAGGCAGAGCAGGGAGTCTTGGCGGGGCAGACAGAGCAAGGGACCTTGGCGGAGCAGACAGAGCAAGGAACTTTGGCGGAGCAGGCAGGGCAGGGAATTTTGGCGGAGCAGACAGAGCAAGGGACCTTGGCGGAGCAGACAGAGCAAGGAGTCTTGGCGGAACAGGCAGAGCAAGGAACCTTGGCGGAGCAGGTAGAGCAAGGAGTCCTGGCGGAGCAGATATAGCAGGGAACCCTGGCGGTGCTGGCAGAGCAGGGAGCACTGGCGGTGCTGGCAGAGCAGGGAGCACAGGCGATGCGGGCAGAGCGTGAAGCCTTGGCTGAGCGGGCAGAGCGTGAAGCCTTGGCGGAGCGGGCAGAGCGTGAAGCCTTGGCGGAGCGGGCAGAGCGTGAAGCCTTGGCGGAGCGGGCAGAGCGTGAAGCCTTGGCGGAGCGGGCAGAGCGTGAAGCCTTGGCGGAGCGGGCAGAGCGTGAAGCCTTGGCGGAGCGGGCAGGGCGTGAAGTTCCGCTATGTACGCCACCTCCGAAAGAGGTATAGGCGCAGCGGACATGCCTGTAGATGAGGTCTCCAGAACAAACTTGTGGGCAGACTCATGGGCCGAAGAGGCAACTGGGGCGCAGTGTGCAGCCCACACACTCAAAATGGCGATAGCCATAACAGGTAACACAGTTGGCAGAGGAATGCCCTCCGGGTCATTGGGCGTGGGGCTTGGGAGCGTTGGCTCTGTGTGACTTGGGAGCGTTGGTTCTGCATGGCTTGGCAGCGTTGGCTCTGCATGGCTTGGGAGCGTTGGCTCTGCATGGCTTGGGAGCGTTGGCTCTGCATGGCTTGGGAGCGTTGGCTCTGCATGGCTTGGGAGCGTTGGCTCTGCATGGCTTGGGAGCGTTGGCTCTGCATGGCTTGGGAGCGTTGGCTCTGCATGGCTTGGGAGCGTTGGCTCTGCATGGCTTGGGAGCGTTGGCTCTGCATGGCTTAGGAGTGAAGGCTCTGGATGCTCAGGGGAGATGTGACTTGGCAGTGAAGAAGTAGCTATGACCTGACTCGTCATGACAAGAGCAGCAGTGACTTGATTTGGCGTGAGAGGGACAGCTGTGGCTTGGCTTGGCGTGACAGGAGCAGCTGTGACTTGACTTGGCGTGACAGGAGCAGCTGTGACTTGATTTGGCGTGACAGGAGCAGCTGTGACTTGACATGGCTTTGAGGGAGTGGTTGTGACTTGAGTTGGCTCTGCTGGGGCAGCGGCGGCTGGACATGATTCAGGTGGTACTGCTGTGTCTTGATGTGACGCTGTAAGCGCTGTGGTAACTTGCTTATCTTCTGGAAGTGTTGGGGTGTTTTGCCTTGACTCAGGATGTGCTGCTTGACTTGGCTCAGGAAGTGCTGCTTGACTTGGCTCAGGAGGAACAACTGCTGTAACTTGACTTGACTTGACAGGAGCATTAGCTGTAACTTGACTTGACCTTGCAGAGACAGCAGCCATGATGTGACTTGACTTGACAAGAACAGGAGCTGTGTCGTGACTTGACTGTACCGGAGCAGCAGACATGGCGTTAACAGGCGATGGTTTGGTTGACGTGGCGTTAGCAGATGCTGGCTCGGCTGATGTGGTGTTAGCAGGCGCTGGCTTGGCTGATGTGGCGTGAGCAGGCGCTGGCTTGGCTGACGTAGCATTAGCAGGCGTTGGCATCAGGATTATGGCTTGACGTGCAGGCTCTGGCGTGGCGGCCATCTTGGGTGCAGGCTCTGGCATGGCGGCCATCTTGGGTGCAGGCTCTGGCGAGGCGGCCATCTTGTGTGGTAGCTCTGGTGTGGCGGCCATCTTTGCAGCGGGCTCTGGCGTGGCGGCCATCTTTGCAGCAGGCTCTGGCGTGGCGGCCATCTTTGCAGCAGGCTCTGGCGTGGCGGCCATCTTGACCAGGAACTCAGGAACGGGAGCCATCTTGTGAACGGGCTTTGGGACGGTGGCCTTCTTGTGAACAGACTCGGGAAGGGCGGCCATCTTGGGAATTGGCTCAGGAACAGCAGCCATCATGTGATCAGGTTCGGGGATGGCGGCCATCTTGTGAACAGGCTTGGGGGTGGCAGCCATCTTGTGAACAGGCTCAGGAAAGGCGGCCATCTTGTGAGCAGGGTCTGGAAGAGCGGCCATCTTGTGAACAAGATCAGGAAGGGCGGCCATCTTGTGAACAGGATCAGGAAGGGCGGCCATCTTGTGAACAGGATCAGGAAGGGCGGCCATCTTGTGAACAGGCTCAGGAAAGGCAGCCATCTTGTGAGCGGGGTCTGGAAGAGCAGCCATCTTGTGAACAGGATCTGGATGGGCGGCCATTTTGTGAACGGGTCTTGGGATGGCAGCCATCTTTTGAAGGGGCTCTGGGCTGGCAGACATCTTGTGCTGAGGCTCGGGGCTAGCAGACATCTTGTGCTGTGGCTCAGGACTAGCAAACATCTTGTGCTGTGGTTCTGGGCTAGCAGACATCTTGTGCTGAGGCTCGGGGCTAGCAGACATCTTGTGCTGTGGCTCAGAGTTAGCAGACATCTTGTGCTGAGGCTTTAAGCTGGCAGACATCTTGTGCTGTAGCTCCTCTAAAACACCCATAGTGAACGGAGAGCCAAACAACTGCAGTGCTAAATAAATGTATTGCTGGAGGGTCCAGCCAGGCTGGTGTAGTGGCATCAGGGAACCAAATGGCTCGGAAAGTCCACCACGAAAAAATATCATTAAACAGGCCTCATCCATTGAAGTAGCCTTTGCCAGTGTAATAAAATCCAAAATGTACTCCTCAATGGGACGCTCACCTTGACGGAGACGGATAATCTGGGTGGCTGGGTTCATGGTGAACTGCTGGTGGATAAAGCCGCTGGATCCGGGTGTGGCGAAGTATTCTGTCACAAACGGGACGACCAAGAGTGAGGATCCAAATGCAAGGCTTTATTTTGATGATCGTAGACAGGCAGACAGGGTCGAAAACACCAGCAAACATGAACAGCGAAGATAATCCAATAGCGTAATCCAATAAACAAGCGTGGGTCAAAATCCAAGTGGGCAGTCCAAATGAAACAATGAAATGAAAACAAGAAACTAGAAAACTAAGACTAAGACTGGGAAAACAAAAACAGAACTATGGCTAGGGAACAACAAGGAGACTAGGAAACCTGAGAGCAAAGGAAAACGCTTGGTAGAGTCCGCTGGAGCAAAACAATACTTCGCGATGTGTGTGTGTGATGAGCTGGCTTTTATGTCTGATAAACAGGAAGTAACCATAGAGGCAGCAGAGGGAGCAGCAACAGTCAGTGGGGGTAAGGGCTCCCTCTGCTGGCCTGGCGTGACAGCTATATTAGCAATTAAAATATTACTTATCTAGTTAACGTTAGCTTGTTTGCAATAGCTTGTTGCATAGTGCACTGCAACTAACACGCCAAAGCCGTTTCGCATGCATTGTTTTATTTGTGATGACTTGGCATAATGTTAACTTAACATTAACGGCCACAATTAGCATATTGTTGAGCTGTGAATTTACTAAATGAGCACTGTGCTATGTCCGAACTGACCCCACTGTATTTTTTGTATAATCAATTTCTATTCTGTTCTTAAGTGTCTTAATTCATTTTAAATAAAATTTTAAACCTTTTTTAATTCCTTGTTTTTATTGTTGTGTATCTTTATAAGTACAATTTGAATGTATTATATATATATTATTTGTGTCCCCTTCAAAAATTGCTCATGAGAAATTTTATACGCCCATGGACTGATGATCAGCTGAATTTCACAGATGACATTGTTAGAACTGCCAGGTCCTGCAGATTTGCCTTATGCAACATTAGGACAATCAGGCCCTTTCTTATTCATTATATATAAATATGTTACATATACTGCATTAGACTAACCGAGACTTTACAGTACATAATATTGCTCTTTTGTTGATTTGATTGCGTTTATTGTCACTTTGGATAAAAGCGTCCACTAAATGACTAAATGTAAATGTATATTTCAAATAAAGATGCTTCATAAAATATTAATTATCAATTGTTGTATATACCCAACAGAATCATGCATGCACACATGAGTACTCTGCGGAAGCATACATGTTTTTAAGAAGCCATAGTTTTATTCATGTTCACATTAGTGCAAAGCATTGAGTCATATGCCTGCCTGTGTATCTAGAGATATATAACAAATGTTACTATTCCATCTGTGTGCAGGTTTCTTAAGTGCTGGTTTGAAGTTTCAGCACTCAATACAATCCCCCTGCAGTGAGATCTTAACAGCACACATGGGCTCTTTTGAGCAGAATGTCTCTCTGGATCAATCCTTATGAGAGACTGAAACTTACAGAGGCCAAGAGATACTGTTCACTATAGAGACACTACAGATAGCTGGATAGTGTTTGTGTTTCAGCTTTCTTACAAAAAGAGATGTGCATGATTCATGGAATGTATGTTTTCATGATCCATTTCACATTCCACAGTTACTTCTCTAAAGAAACCTGCTGTCCTTTTTTCAGTTATGGAGTTATTTAGTTTCATCTGGTATTTGGCTTGGATATTGATATCATATTTGTATTTTCAAGGCTGATATTGTCTCATGCTTGCATTAGGAGTTTAGTGAATCTAACTAAAGGTGATCTAACGGTTCTTTTTTTATAATGAACATTTTGTTGTTTGCAGCTAAACAGAAAGATAATACTTCTATGTATTCTATAAAGTGTCATTGTTTCCTCAACCCCATGTGGTTTCAAATGAATTATTTTTGCTTTTTGTCATATGTTCTGTGGATTTTACATTGGCAAAATATTTCAAACTGATTATAAATCTGTCACAAAGGCCACTCTCTTGAAATAGGTTTTAAATGTTTTTGTTTGGTCATGAAAGAGAAGTGACATACCTGTACACCAAATAGAGCGTGTAAAAGAATCAGTGACAGGTTTTTATTTTTGTGGTGCTTTTAACTATGAGGGTTTAAATATGTGACAAAATTAGATTGCTCCCATTTGAATCAACTAAGCTTGTTGTTGTGTGTGATCAGTTTCTATTTTTGATGCTTTGCAAGCTACTCTGTCCACTTTATTTTTTCTTTTCTGTCTGGAATAAAATAATTTTTCCTATGGTGTTTATTTGTTATATATTGAGTTCAGACTATTATATTGCTTGTGATGCTTCTGGCTTCCTTCATACTAGCGTAATCAGTTTTCATTTCAAACATACAGTGGTATGAAAAAGTGTTTGCCCCCTTCCTGATTTTTTTTTTTTTTTTTTATTATTTTTTTTTGCATGCTTGTCACACTTTAATGTTTCAGATCATCAAACAAATTTAAATATTAATCAAAGATAACACAAGTAAACACAGCATGCAGTTTTTGAATGAAGTTTTTTTATTATGAAGGGAAAACAAAATCCAAATCCACATGGCCCTGTGTGAAAAAATGTTTGCCCCCTAAACTTAATAACTGGTTGGGCCACCCTTAGCAGCAACAACTGCAATCAAGCGTTTGCGATAACTTGCAATGAGTCTTTTACAGCGCTGTGCAGGAATTTTGGCAAACTCATCTTGGCAGAATTGCTGTAATTCAGCCACATTGGAGGGTTTTCGATGAACTGCCTTTTTAAGGTCATGCCACAGCATCTCAATAGGATTCAGGTCAGGACTTCAGCCATTCAGAGGTGAATTTGCTGGTGTGTTTTGGATCACTGTCCTGCTGCAGAACCCAAGTTCGCTTCAGCTTGAGGTCACAAACAGATGGCCGGACATTGTCCTTTTTGGTAGATAGCAGAATTCATGGTTCCATTTATCACAGCAAGTCTTACAGGTCCAGAAGCAGCAAAACAGCCCCAGACCATCACACTACCACCACTATATTTTACTGTTGGTATGATGTTCTTTTTCTGAAATGCTGTGTTACTTTTACGACTTTTGTCTCATCAGTCCACAGAGTATTTTCCCAAAAGACTTGGGGATCATCTCGCAAAACTGAGACGAGCCTTTATGTTCTTTTTGCTTAGCATTGGTTTTCGTCCTATAATTACATTTTTGCCCAGTCTCTATCTTATGGTGGAGTCATGAACACTGACCTTAACTGAGGCCAGAGAAGCCTGCAGTTCTTTAGATGTTGTTATGGGTCTTTTGTGACCTCTTGGATAGGTCGTCGCTGCACTCTTGGGGTAATTTTGGTCGGCCGGCCACTCCTGGGAAGGTTCACCACTGTTCCATGTTTTCATCATTCGTGGACAATGGCTCTCACTGTGGTTCGCTGGAGTCCCAAAGCTTTAGAAATGGCTTTATAACATTTTATAACATTTTATTAACATTTTACTTTATAACATTTTATAACAGGGGGCAGCCGTGGCCTAATGGTTAGAGAGTCGGACTTGTAACTCAAAGGTTGCAGGTTCGAGTCTCAGGTCCGGCACGGATTGTAGGTGGGGGGAGTGAATAACCAGCACTCTCTCCACCCTCAATACCACGACTGAGGTGAGTCCCTTGAGCAAGGCACCGTACCCCCAACTGCTCCCCGGGCGCCGCAGCAATGGCTGCCCACTGCTCCGGGTGTGTGTTCACAGTGTGTGTGTGTGTGTGTTCACTACTGTGTGTGTGCACTTGGATGGGTTAAATGCAGAGCACAAATTCCTAGTACGGGTCACCATACTTGGCCTCACTTCACCTCCTTTCCTTCCTTTTCCAGATGGATAGATCTCAAATACTTTCTTTCTCATTTGTTCCTTACTTTCTTTGGATCTCAACATGATGTGTAGCTTTTGAGGATCTTTTGGTCTACTTCACTTTGTCAGGTAGGTCCTATTGCTTGATTTCGAACAGGTGTAGCAGTAATCAGGCCTGGGTGTGGCTAGAGAAACTGAACTCAGGTGTGATAAACCACAGTTATGTTTTAACATAACAAACACTTTTTCAGACAAGACCATGTGGGTTTGGATTTTTTTCCCTTCATAAAAAAACCCTTCATTTAAAAACTGCATGATGTGTTTACTTGTGTTAGGACAGCATTGTTTTGGTTTGGTTGTTTTCGTTTCTTTTTAGGTTTGAGATTGGGGCGTGACTTCAGCGCACCTGATGGTCGTCATCGCTCCTATTTAAACACCGTGCGAGAGTTCGTCGGCACCGCTGTTCCTCGGGCAGTTGGCCAGAGCTGCGCTCCAATTTGTGACATTGTTTCATTTTGCATCCATTCCCTATCACTGACAACACTTACTGCATCCATTCACTCTCTTTTCACACTGATTGAACCTACTGATACTGATGTTTTAGTTATGTTAATTTTAATTTTGTTATAATAAATATTACGTTTGGCTTTATTTCGCTGTGTCGTCTCCCTTTATGTTACATCATTGAGCCGGGTGTAACAATAGATCTCAAATACTTTCTTTCTCATTTGTTCCTTAATTTCTTTGGATCTCAACATGATGTGTAGCTTTTGAGGATCTTTTGGTCTACTTCACTTTGTCAGGTAGGTCCTATTTAAGTGATTGCTTGATTTCGAACCACTGTACAGACAGATGTAATAATACTAAGCAATGATTTAACTCAGAAGTAAGCTTATGGGTGAGACTTCCAGTTCATTATCTGCAATAGGGAAATAACAAGAAGAATGCAGTAAAAGGTAAAACTGTTTTGCACTACAAACCAGTGTTACTACAAACTCAAAATCAAGCAGCAAAACAAACTATTTTGTACAGCTAAAAATAGCTGGATGAGGATGAGACTGGAAATCAGACCCATGTTACAAATGTTACTCTAAAAGGTAGAAAAAGGTGGATAGCAATGGATTTCTGTTAAAAAATGAAGTAGAACTAAACTTCTTAGCATATTAATTTGTCTTTTTTTATTAATTTACTGCTACTGAAATACTAGCCTCACAGCTGACTGGCTCCTATTAGTGAACATTCTGCACTGGCTTGCAGCTTTGGAGCTGTCAGAGTGGACTCAGGTTGTTGATATGTTGTGACACATCAGCGGTCACTTCCAGTCCACAGGGTGTGAAAAATACAAAACATGAGCACAGATATACTGGCAGTCCTGGTGGTGAGAGCACAGTTTGGATCCATGAATTATGGAAACAATCTTCGGCATTCAATGGCACAGCGAGGGCAGCTCACGCAGGACTCTTCAAAGTCATTCACAAAAGCCGGAGATGGCTGTAATGCTCAGGTAAACATGACCTGCTGTGAATGGCTAAAGGAGAGAGAGGAAGGATGATTGATATTTAGGCTGAGGGATGTTGAAAGTGGCACGAAGGTGATGTGTCCCAGTATACCTCTGTCTGTGGGGACTTACTGATGAGACATATCGCTGCTGTTTACTGCAAGTCCCACCAGGGGACCGAATCCCCAGGCTGAGTCACCGCTGTGCCCATGTCCTCATTTACACTCGCAAGTAGACGGCTACCTTTGAACACCGAGTTTTTGGACTTACTCTGGCAATTAAAAGGGCTAGTTCAACAAGAAATAAAAAAAAACTCACCCTCTAGTTTGTCCAAACCCATGTATGAATTCACATCCAGCGAAGTACCATAAAAGTGGTCAATACAACTTTTGGCTGAATAGAATGTAATTTGATACCTATAAAACAATAAACAGACATCATATTTTACAGTTTACTGTACAACATCCTCACTGACTGCACAAGACATAAATGATAATGTGTATTATGATGATTATGATGACAAATGAATGATTTTTAATAACTTTTTCTATATCAACTTTTACCATTAAGCACTGGCGACTACCTTAAAGCATTGTGGGTACAAGGTTTGCATGAACAAGCACTACTCACATTGAACAAAATTTAGTTTGATATATTGTTTTAAATTGAAATTCAGTAGGTTTTAGAAGTAATATTACAAAATGATAAATAAATCTTCAGACTCAGGATGTAATAATTCATAGGACAAAATTATTTGTAGTCGGACATTTGCAGCCTTGCTTCCTTGGCCACTCTTGATATGTCACACCTAGGACTGTCTTTTTTTCCCATGTGCTCCCTGTGACCTAGTTTCTCTTTCTTGTTGATTGTTCTTTGATTTAAGGTGCGTTTGACCACCAAAGCGCGGTTCGTTTGACTAGTGTGAGTGCTCCGAACCGTGCCCGGGCGCGGCTCGTTTAGCCGTCCCTGGCCCGCTTGGAAGAGGTGGGCTAGAGCACGGTTCAGTTGGACTCGGGCGCGGTTCGCATGCAGTGTGAGTGCTAACCGTGCTGGAGCACGGAACAGGACATGTGACATCGCGTTTTTGCGAGGTAATCAACGTTTTTATAGTCCGTAATCAAAGCTGCACTTCAGCTGGTACCTTGCAAACCTCCTCATATGAGCAGCACGATTGTGCAAAAATTTTCGTGCCACAAAGGCGATAGACCTGTTTAACAATAGGCTGTGGACCACCGCGGAACAAACTACTCAAAATTACTATCCACAAAGTAAAAAGAGCGATGGACTAAATTGCGTTCAGCGAGAGCTCTTCCTGTTTATCCTGAAACTGTCACACCATAGTGGCGTAAGCACGCTCCAGCACGGATGCTGAAACCCTATGTGAGTGCAGGCTAGAGGGGGAGTGGGGAGGGGGTACAATCGTACTCGGGCCCGGTTCATGGCAACCGTGCCTAGTGTGAGTACAACCTAGGACTCTGCCTCAGCTCGTCGACCCAGTGGCTCCACCATGGCTCCTAGCTTCCTCCTCTCAGTCGCGGCCCCACAGTCCACTGGCTCTGCCAGGCTCCCTTGTCTCACTGGCTCTGCCTTGGTCTGTTGTCAAGCATCCTGCACCTTGGGACTCCACTCCTCTGGTTTGGCTCCTTGGCTCCTTCCTCCGTTGTCTCCACCCTCGTCATCCTCCTCTCAAGGGGGGCGATATGTCACACAGTCTTTGTGTTTTGTTTTTCTCCCCATGTGCTCCCCATGACCTATTTTCTCCCTCTTGTTGATTGTTCATTGATTTCCGCAGTTTCTTATTAGTCCCCTCATCTAGTTCCTTACATTAAGCTCTGTTCTTTTTTGTTTGCTTTGTCCGGTGTCTAATGTCTTCTGGTTCCCTGTGTTTGCAATTTCAAGCTAAATGTTGGGTAAAAGCTCAACTGATAAAAGTGGCTGAATGCATGTCTTACCACTTCAAAGTTGTGAAGGATAAGGCCATATGTTAAGCCAATTAACACAATATTAAATTAGGCTTGACAGCAAAAACAACAAATAGGACGTGCGATAATGAAGGGTCTGTGAGATAATTACTTCCCCTCAATTAGTCACGATCATGACCTAATTTTCGATCACAAACACAGAAGTGCTGCGAGCACATTTCTCAACTCAATTTAACA
Organism: Garra rufa; assembly: GCF_049309525.1. Lineage (NCBI taxonomy): Eukaryota > Metazoa > Chordata > Actinopteri > Cypriniformes > Cyprinidae > Garra > Garra rufa. The sequence goes on along the minus strand of NC_133384.1, from coordinate 2,290,351 downwards.
CTTGCATGCACCACAGGGGACAACCCTGCAAGATAAAATAAACTGGCAGAATTTCTGAATATATAAAGAGAGAAAGAGGTGTGAACCCATATTGGTCTAATTCATGTGTAAATCAATTAGACAATGAGAGGTTATGATGGTTGAATATCAAAGAAATTTGCTTATGAGTTTGGCTGGCTTGCAATATTTAATCCCAAACCTCTTTTAACATTTTTCCTAATACCAGTACTGGAACACATGAACACATCAACCACTTTGGTCTATGTTCGGAATACCATGTACACTGGGCACAGTGTATACATTTTCTCTTCCAAAAGAACCCAAATCAGGGCCAAACAGCAGAATGTCCGTGCCAGGAATGCCAGAGACAAGAAAAGTAATACAAGCAATAAACCATTCCAGCACTGTTGTAAGAAAACTCAGCTCCATTGAAACACTACTCCGGGACTGGATTTACTATTCTCCCCTGTTCCTAAATCACAACCACATCAAACAGGCTATAGCAATCCTTATGACATGCATTTGTTTGGTCAGATGAATATCTCACATGTCAGAATTTTGATTGCCCCTCATGAGGGTAATGTATAATATGACTGTATAATATGAGCATATAAATCATGTTTTAGCTTTACATTGCATGCAATTTACTCATACAATGAGAGTTGGTATTTAACAAAAACTGGTTTGCTGGTCATAGCTGGTTTTAGCTGGTCTCCCAGGCTGGTTTTAGCTGGTGGTTTTAGCTGGGAAAGTGGCCAAAACCCCTCTAAAACCAGCCTGCTGACCAACTATGACCAGCTAAAACCAGGCTGGTTGACCAGCTTACACCAGCCAACAAGCCTAGGCTGGTTTTAGCTGTTTTTTTCACTAGGGATTGCTAAAATCACGCAGTGTATGCCAGCTTGAAAAGTTTTCAGTTTAAACCATGTTGTGTTAACACTGCCTTAAAGACAGGACTTTAGTATTAATCTCAATTTAACATACCTGCTTGTAGTTCTGAACTCCTCGACTGGCTTGTTTGGGTGTGCTTGGCTAAGGTTAGAATTGAAACTCGGTAAAACTTCCAATAGTTAATGTTAGTTAATGTATTAACTAACATAAACAAACCATGAATAATACATTTATTACAGTATTTAAAAATCTTTGCATTAATGCATTAGTGCATAATCAGTGCATTAACTAATGTTAACAAGCACAACTTTTATTTAACTAAGATTAATAATTTCTTTGGAAGTATTGTTCATTCTTACTTCATGTTAACTAAAGTAGTTAACTAATGTTAGCGAATGAACCTTATTGTAAAGTGTTACTCTAAACTCTGCCAGACAGTGGCCCTCCATGGCTGGAAGTGAATAGACTTATCTAGTTTGTTATTTGTTGAGTCAAATAACTAGAGAAGAAAATAATTTTTCTAGTCAAAATTGGATTAAAAAGGCAAAATTATGAATTTAGTGTGGAAGCCTGTGTCATTGCAACTTTTTATCTCACAATTCTGTATTATAACAATTATTTATATCTAACAAGATAAGTCGCAATAACCTTTTTTTGTTATTCAATGGCAGAAACAGGCCACCATAATTTAGTTCTTAGTCTGCTAACAAAATTAAACACATAGTGAGATAACACCACATGATAAAAAACTAATTTAAAACGTGAAAGTGTAAAAAAAAAAAATATTTATTTGCATAAATTGTAAATGATTTGTGAAGCACTGTTTCCCAATCCTATTCCTGAGGCATACCAACAGGACACATTTTGGATGACCCCCTTATCTGTGCTATCATTTCAGGTCTTGGAGTGTCCACTAACCCTGTGTTCCATTCGAAAGGGCTCCTATGCCCTAATCCCTACAAATTTTCTTGAAGTGCCCTTCTGCATCACACATCCCGTGCCCATACGTAAGCACTGTCATCATGCAAAGAATCATGGGGGCCGAAGTGTCCATCAGTTGTACCCTTCTAAATCCTTCATTTTGAAGGTCCCTTTGAAGTGGCCAGTTTTGAGCACTTTGGTTTGGAACGACCCTTCGATATGGCGGCCATGATTGTTTTCACTCCAAAGTGTACAAAAGGCGATATACACTATATTTCCAAAAGTATTCTAGCAACAGTTTGGACACAACCCTTTTCTATTCCAATATGACAATACCTCTATGTATAAAGCAAGGTTCAAATAGAAATGATTGATTCAGTTAGTGTGGAAGAACTTGACTGGTCTGCATAAAGCCAAGCCTCTGTTTAAAAGCAGACCTTGAGCCAAAAACTCATCACCAAACACCAATGACTTGTACATATGGGTACAGTCATTTTAGATACTTCCAAAACTGGTGCAACAGAGATGGAAATACAATTTTTAAATACATGAATTATGCTTTCATCTTTGTTGCCACAGTTTTGGAAGTGCCTTTTTCTGTTCTAAAGTAGGGAATGTCCCAATACTTTTGTCCATAGTGTATGCACAAGTCATTGGTGTTTGGGGATTAATAATTGGCTCAAGGTCTGCATTAAAAGCAGCTGGGATTAGGACCATTCAAGTTTATCCACACTGACTGAATCAATCATTTCTATATGAATTCTCTATGACATTGTCATGTTAGAATAGAAAGGGTCCTGTCCAAACTGTTGCTATTAAATTAGAAGCACACAATTGTATCATTATATCATTACATGCTTAAACATTAAGATTTGTACTCATGGAAAATACTAAAGTAGTCAAACCTTTTCATTAGAACTGCCAATACTTTCGGCAATTTAGTGTATCCTGTTTGGAACGCAGGACCAGGGTAGGAAACTGGTGGCGATGGATAGAAGCCAAATACCAATTAAACCAAATACAATCGATTTTCCCCACAAAGATTCTGATCGCAACCCGGATATCGAGTGAGATATGCTGTATCCTGTCATGACGCCACTGAAAGAGTTTCTCAGTGCAGATTTCACTTGATATCCAGGTGCTGTTAGACTCTTTGTGGGGAAAATCAATGTATTTGGTTTAATTGGTATTTCGCTTCTATCAGTCACCACCAGTACTCTCTTTCAGTTGCTGTGGTAATCGTATCAGTATTTTATTTTCTGAGTTGTGTTGCAGATAGAAACAGCGTTCCTCAGTGCCAGCAGCTCACTGATTACAACTGTTCGACGTTATCTAAATAATCGTGCCCCTCATAGTCCAAAATATGTACTGTCAAGCCCGAAATTATTCATACCCCTGGCAAATTCTGACTTAGCTACTTTTATTTTACCAGCAAGTTTGTTTTTGTTTTTTATTAGAAATGACACAGCCGTCTCCCAGAAGATAATAATAAGATGTACAAGAGGCAACATTGTGGAAAAAAATATATTACTCATCTTTTATTTACATTTAAACAAAAAGTGGCATGACCAAATGTATTTATACCCTTCTCAATAATCAATAGAAAAATCTTTATTGGCTATTACAGCAATCAAACGCTCCCTATAATTGCTGACCAGCTTTTTGCATGACTCCACTGGTATTTTTGCCCATTCATCTTTAGTAATGAGCTCCAACTCTTTCAGGATGGAGGGTCTCCTTGCAATCACCATAATCTTCAGCTTCTTCCACAGATTCTCAATTGCATTTAAGTCAGGACTCTGGCTGGGCCACTGCAAAATGTTAATGTTGTAAAAAAAAAAAAAACATTAGATTCCCACCACCATGTTTGACAGTGGGGATGGTGTTCTTATGGTTGAAGTCTTCTGCTTTTTAACGCCAAATGAAGGCTACATCATTGTGGCCAAACAATTAAATTTTTGTTTCATCTGACCATAAAACAGAAGACCAGAAGTCTTCTTCTTTGTCCAGATGAGCATTTGCAAAGGCCAGGTGGGCTTTTGTGTGCCTTATCTGGAGAAGTGGTGTCCTCCTTGGTCTACGTCCATGGAACCCAGTGGTGAGCAGTGTCCGTTGGACTGTCTGCCTTGAGATTTTTCCACCAGCAGAGTCCAGATTCATCAGAATGGCCTTGGTGGTGATCCTTGAATTCTTTTTTACCTCTCCCACTGTCCTCCTGGCCAGCACAGGTGTCACTTTTGGCTTCTGACCACATCCTCTCAGATTTTTCACAGTGCAGAACGTCTTGTATTTTTTCTTTGCACTGTAGTCACTGGAACTTCAAAACATTTAGATATGCCTCATAGCCCTTTCCTGACTTGTGAGCAGCCACATTGCGCAGCCGCAGGTCCTCAGTGAGCTCCTTTGTCTTAGCCATGACTGTCCACAAACCAACAGCAGAGAGCTTCTGTTTTTCACCTGTTGAGTTGATTAAAACAGCTGTTCCCAATGAATCAGGGTAATTAGGATGCTTTAGAACAGCTTGGACTATTTTATATGGTATAGAACTTTGGATTTTCTGTGACAGTTTGCAAAGGGTATGAATAATTTTGGTCATTCCACTTTTTGTATAAATGTAAACAAAAGCTGAGAAATATACTTTTTTTTCTACAATGATGCCTCTTGTAAATCATCTTATTATCTTTTGGGAGAAGCCTGTGTCATTTCCGGTCAAAAAAAAAAGACTTGCTGGTTGAATAAAAGTAATTTTAAGTCAGAATTTGCCAGGGGTATGAATAATTTCTGGCTTGACTGTATACAACAATGTGGATTTTTTAAATAACCTAATTCTTTCACAGGTTTTCTATTACATATTTCATAAAGAGACATAATTTACGTTATTTTAAGCCATAAAAGTCTTAATACCCAGGGCTCCCTCTAAATTGACACAGGGCCCTATCATACACCGGGTGCAATGTGACGCCAGGTGCGACACAAGTGTTCTTTGTAAATTTTTCAACCCAACGCATTTATCATTTTCTCATCCTGCACCATGTTGTTTAAATAACAAATGCACCTGCACCCATCTGTTTGCCCATGGCCTTGCTGGTCTGAAAACGAGGTGTGTTCAGGCGCATTGTTGGCACATTGCTATTTTGAGGCAAGTGTAAACGATTGCACCAATGACCAACTAAAACCTAGTCTAAAGTCAATGGTGCAGTATTTTTTTATTTAATTTCTTTAAATGACGTATTAGTAATATACGCCTATACATGCACAACATGCTTATTACACACACAGAGATGCACAGCAGCACACAAACATGCCAAGTGGATTAGAATGTAAACAATTATTATTGTGTACACTTTAACTTTGTGCACGAGCAGATCCGTTTCCTCTCTGGAGAAGCATTCAGAACTTTACTCTTGCAAATTCCATTATGTAAATAGTGAATCGGCCACAGTACAAGTGCAACTGGCATTTAAAGGGAATGGGAGATGAGACTGATTGGTTTATTGCACATTATGCCCAAAGCACACCCATGACTCATTAAGAGAATAGGTACAACCCTTTTGGGACAAGCGCTTAGTGCACCTATTGAGCAAAAGTGGATTCGGACCCTGGATCCCACCTGCATTATGCACTTTGATTATTAAAATAGGACCCTTGAAATGGGATACATCTCATAGTAGTGTTAGTATCACATTAGAGTTACAAATTAATTTTAGTTTTAAAGATTATTTCTGTTTTACATACAGTTCACAGTGTATCTCCTGCATTCTTCATTCTCAATGCATATTATATGAAATGCAGCAGTAACTGCAGCATTTCTATTTTATATTTTTATTCTGTCTCTTTGTGTTCTGAAGCACGTTACACATATTAGTGTTTAATGCTAAGTGTTGCATAATGTCTGCTGTGTATACTGGCCAGTACACAGCATACCAAACACAAGTCGTGTCTTTGCAATCACTAAGCAAAAATAGCATCATCCACAGCATGCCAATGGACCTGGATCTGGCAATGATGTATTTTTGAAGCTCCAGCTGCAGAGGGAAAGAGTGTCATGCCTTATGCCCCCCACACCCTTCTCTCTGTTTGTGTTGTGTTGTGTTGTGTTTGTTGGTCACTCTCAAAGGTCTGATGCCGTGTTAATGAGCCCCTTTGGGTTCAGTGTCAGATGCTTCTGTACTGACCTTATCCTCAGGCTGTTAGACAATGCTACAATGTGGATCTTTGTTCAATTAGGGGAACTTCTCTGTACTCTAGTATGATTCTGAAGAAAAAAGGCTTATTAAAAGACAAAAGAAATTATCATAGTTTAAAAGAAAACTTGCTGTCTCGTTACATATTTAGCGTGTTGAAATTTACCAGAATTTCTATTTTTTTGCTTATGTGATAAATTGTAAAATATGAACTGAGTCGCTTTATTACATGTCAAACTAGTGCCAAACTTGTCAGGAAATCTGGAAATGTTTATGTCTTTTGTGTCGTAGCCTTTTTCAGCTTTTCTCCAGAGAAAATTCCAATGAATCTAAAGTTCCCCATGTATGTGTGTGTAACCGGTCTGTTTCGGCCGCTGTTACTCCCCTCTGCGTTGTGTATAAGAAAGACCAGGACACTTGCCACTTCAATTCACTGGAGCAGGTTTATTAACAGTCACGCCCAACATGGACTGGCCACCGTCTGTGGATTAACATCAATAAGGCAGATAAATGACTTGTGGGCATCTCATTACAGCATATTCCTGTATGATATAACACCTGTTAGCTGACTTACAACTCAGAACCATGCTAACACATATGCACATACAGCCCACATGATATATCTTCAGATTATTAATCCATCCACACGTAAAACATGCAAAAGAACACTGCATATAACATCAGTAATTCTTACAAAATGAAATCAAACCGATTTATACACTTTGCAAACTCAATTAATTCAGAAAATGAAGAGCTCCGAAAATGCTTACCTCTCGCCAGTGTATGCAATACGAACTAACGAGAAGTGTGCGCTCACATCAAAATGGCAGCGCCAGACGCAAATTTCAAAATAAAAGCCTCTAAATGGTATAAACATATATCAGTCCTAGAAATACAGAAATAAATCAGTAATACAATACTAAGGATTTTAGCGAAAAAGCAACAATGTATTACTTTCGAATTGTACTCAATATAACCCGTTACATTCACCCCTTCCGGATTTCGCTAAAATCCGTACTGGATATAAGTCAATTAGCTGGTACAGGTCTGCAATGAAACATTCATTAGTTCAACTTGTGAGTTACCCAATAATGGGTCAAGAAAAACCTCAGGGTGATCAAGCCCAAGACCATCTTGGAACAATATGATGCCTTGTACACCATAATATGACCTGACCCTTGCACCGAGTCGACATCTCTTTATATGACATCACACAAAACAAAATACAATAGAATACTCCTTACAACAGAGAAAGAAATGACTCAGATCTCCTTTTCAATTGATTTCCTACACCTTGTAAGTAAAAGGGCTTCTGAACCATTGACTCGATTAATCTGTTCACTTTCTTAATGACTCTACCAGCCCTTGTTCTGACACCCCCCTGCTGAAAAAACCAGCATATGCTGGTTAGGTATGTTTTGGTGCTGGGATGCTGGTTTTAGCTGGTTTATGCTGGTCCCTTGCTGGTTTTTGCTGGTTTATGCTGGCCATGTTGCTGGTTAATGCTGGTTCTTTGCTGGTTTATGCTGGTCCTTTGCTGGTTTATGCTGGTCATGTTGCTGGTCAAGGACCAGCATAAACCAGCAAAGGACCAGCATTAACCAGCAACATGGACAGCATAAACCAGCAAAAACCAGCAAGGGACCAGCATAAACCAGCAAAGGACCAGCATATACCAGCTAAAACCAGCATCCCAGCACCAAAACATACCTAACCAGCATATGCTGGTTTTTTCAGCAGGGCCTGAACGTCAGGAATTGGAATTTGGGTATCAACATCAGTTTGAATGTCAGTGAGAACTTGTGCTTGTGTGTCTGTTTTATCGTCAAGGTCAATGTCAAGAGAAGTCAAATTTGATTTATCTCCATGTCGAAGAAGATTCCGGTCACTGCTCTCTTCAGATTGTTTCTGATCACTGGAATCTCTCTTGCCCAAACTGAATTGGTCTGTTCCCGTAGCTTCCTCAACATCAAATTCCTGGTCTAGATATTTTTCAGACTCATGGACTTGACTGCTTTCAGACTCATGGACTTGACTGCTTTCAGACTCTTGGACTTGACGGCTTTCAGACTCTTGGACTTGACGGCTTTCAGACTCTTGGACTTGACGGCTTTCAGACTCTTGGACTTGACGGCTTTCAGACTCTTGGACTTGACGGCTTTCAGACTCTTGGACTTGACGGCTTTCAGACTCTTGGACTTGACGGCTTTCAGACTCTTGGACTTGACGGCTTTCAGACTCTTGGACTTGACGGCTTTCAGACTCTTGGACTTGACGGCTTTCAGACTCTTGGACTTGACGGCTTTCAGACTCTTGGACTTGACGTAGGGCTGGGCGATTAATCGAAAAATAATCGAAATCGACATTCAGAACCTATAATCGATCAAATGTTTCCAGGTCGATTATTTCGATTACTTTCCCTTTAAAAACAGTACCGCGTGTGGAGTCACGTGACCCCGCTCCGTTCCGCTGACATGTCCATGGAGAGCTTAAAAAATTTACAGGATATACAAGAGTAATTTTGTTTAGAAGACAGTGCTTATTTTCTACTTTGAAAGTGCTTTTTCGGTTTTCGGCCGAAAGACTTTTATCACCGAAACAACACGGCCGAAACAGTATGTTGACACAAACAGAAACCGCAGCCTGCACGTGCTTGTCTGAAGCAACACGTCTGCGGTGTGGACGTATGGAAAGACCCACGGATAGCGATTTGCAAAACTTGTTTTGCCGAAATTTCCAGAGGGGTTGTGTCTGCAGTCGTGCGTGCAGTGATAAGAGGAGAGATCGAGACAGATGTAGCTTTCAGTGAGTGAAAAACATTAGCTTTATGTTGGTGTTACGTCACAATATTTTAAAGATATGTCTTTTCATACTGTATTTTTATTAATATTTATGTTTTAAACCATGGAGGTGAGCCAATGGATATCACACAAGCAACGTGAAAACTGCGCAATGTTAAAATGAAAGTGAAAACTGATTTTCAGCATCTGACGTGCATTCTCTCAGAGACAACGAGAGACGATTATACTTCATATTCTGATATTAATTTAGTCCCCTAATATTTTCCTTGTGCCCTGAATATGGTGGGAAACGTATAAAAAGAAACGTATATTGTGCAAGGTTTGTTTCAGAAAATCGGTTCTTGAAATAAAGCTCTTAATTTTAATTGAAAACTGCAGTGTTAGTAGGGGTTATAAAAGTCATAATTATGATTTCAGGTGGTCTTAAATGTGGGGACTGAAAGACAAGAAATGATGAAACTTCAAAAGGCTATCCACTGAATAAATCTGAGCGCTGCACGTTTCAAAGTCATTTGTTGCGCTGCTTTGTATACCAGTCTGACAGCGCCTCCTGCTGGAAGAGAAACGCGTAGTCTTGTAAATGTGAATTTTTTTACAGTCTATGATGTGATGGATCCAGAAGATAATGTTATAAAAATTTAAACAATTTAAACAAAGGCAGTAAAATATATGTATATGTCAAGTAATAAAATACTTGATTGATAATAATTGTTTAAATTAATATAATTGATTTATTCTTTGAAACTTTAATATTAATGTATGCAATTGCAATGCCTTGAGTCTAGTAAGATTAGTACACAGTCATAGCCATAAATGGAATGGTACTAATAATTGGCATAATTGTTTCGGTTTTCGGCCTTGGTTTCCTCTTTTTCGGTTTTCGGTTTCGGCCAAGAATTTTAATTTCGGTGCATCCCTACTTGTCAGTGAACTATGAGGGCAAAAAAATAAATATTATATAAATATAATTAAATATAATTTTATTAATAAATAAAATAATCGTTCGTTAATCGTAATAGAGTTAAAATGTTCAATTAATTTGAGATTTTGATTTTAGGCCAAATCGCCCAGCCCTAACTTGACGGCTTTCAGACTCTTGGACTTGACGGCTTTCAGACTCTTGGACTTGACGGCTTTCAGACTCTTGGACTTGACGGCTTTCAGACTCGTGGTTAACCCATCTCATTGTCCTTCCCTCCAGGTCTGCTGGATCGAAGTCTTCCACATCAAACTCCCTCCTGGGCCAACATGTCTCATCCTCTGACTCTCCCGTGGAAAGCAGCATGCTTCCCTCCTCATCAGGTGACTCAACAGGTAGGAAACTAATATCCAACATCAAGTTCCTGTGCACTATCCTCACGTTCTCCTTCTCATCTTTGAGCTTGTAAGTGTGTGTCTGCAGGTTTCTGTTTACTACAGTATACACTACAGAATCCCACTTATCCGCTAATTTCCTCTTCCCTCTTTCTCCTTTATTCGCCACCAGCACACGATCTCCAATATTCAGACATGTTCCTCTGACTTTCTTGTTGTAACTTTTAGCCTGCTTCCTCTGCTCTTTTTCAGAGTGTCTCTGTGCGATCTCGGCCACCTCATGAAGATATGACATTAATGATTTCAGGTATGTACCATGATCTACAACAACAGGGTCATGTAGCACCTGTCGGAACATAACGTCCACCGGCAATCTTGGTACACGACCGAACACAAGCTGAAAAGGAGCGTATCCTGTTGTTTCGTGGATGGTAGCATTGTAGGCGAAGGTCAACGTTTGTATTTGCTCTGTCCATTTGTGTTTTTCTTTTAGAGGCAGTGTTCGGAGCATACTTCCCAAAGTCCGATTAAACTTCTCTACCCCTCCATTTCCGATGGGGTGATATGCAGTGGTGTGAGACTTGGCGACTCCTGACAGTTTAAGAAGCTCCGCTAGAAGGGCACTTTCAAAGTTGGCTCCCTGGTCTGTGTGAATGCGACTTGGGAATCCGTACACACAGAATACACGGTCCCACAGCTTCCTTGCGACTTGTTTCGCTGACTGATTCGCACAAGGGAAGGCATGAGCCAACTTTGTGAAATGGTCCGTCAGAACGAACACATCAACTGAGCGTTTCCCATTCTCTGCAGTCCAGAAATCTAGACATACCAACTCCATTGGCATAGAAGTCTTAATACTTTCGAGCGGGGCCCGTGCAGATGGTTCCGGTGCCTTGGCTAGAATACATCTTTGGCAGCACTTGATGTATTCACTAATATCATGCCCCATTCCTGGCCAAAAGAAGCATTTGCGGGCAAGATGAATGGTCCTTGCTTGTCCTTGGTGGCCTGCTGAGTCATGCACACCAACACCACATCAAAGCTTGGCCCTTGAGACTGGAAGGTAAGACCAACTGATACCGCCTTTGTTTACTGTGTGGATCTTGTATGACTCGTACAGTATCCCATCCACAACCTTAAGTTTATCCCATTGCCTGAAAAGAGTTCTGGAATTCATATGTGTCCTTTCTCGCCTTGATGGTTGTCGCTTTAAATTCATAAAGGACATGAATTTTGAAATGGCCAAATCAACCTCTTGCGATTCGCGAATTTCATCTGCAGCAATTGTAGGAATGGTGTCAGAACCAGCTGACACTAAATCTTGGTAAGACTGAATCAGCTGCACAGCTCTTGCTTGAGATGTCTCTTCCCACCGGTCATGTGCACTTAAACAAGCATTGACAGTGTCACTGTCAGAAGGTAAAGCAATACAGGACTGGAGACTGATCTGTAGGTTCTGAGCTCCTTGATGAAAGACATCCCGAACTCCATCTCCATCAACCTCCTCGGCCTCTACAAGCAAATCATGATAACGCTCCTTCATTAGCCTGCTGCTCACAGTTTTAACAAAAGGGTCTCTGCTCAGAGCATCGGCGACCACGTTCTTCGTCCCTGCTATATGCTTCAGCTCAAAAGTGTAAGCTGCCAGTTTGGACACCCAACGCTGCTCACAAGCGTCGAGTTTTGCCTTGGACATAATGTACGTGAGCGGATTGTTGTCTGTCCAGACAGTAAATGTTTGACCTTTCAACCAATGGCTAAATTTCTCGCACACGCTCCATTTAAGTGCCAGGAACTCGAGCTTATGAACTGGATAGTTTCTCTGTGAATTGTTTAGAGTCTTGCTTGCAAACGCGATTGGACGAGCTCGTTCTTGGTTTGCAGGCACTTGGGTTAACACAGCTCTGAGTCCATCAAGTGAAGCGTCAATTGCCAGAATCAAAGGTCGAGTAAAATCAGGATGTGCCAAAATCACACTTTGTAGCAGACGCTCCTTGAGGCTACATAAGGCTTGATCGCACTCCTTCATCCAATCTTTGGGCTTGAGCTTCCTGTAAGTTCCTGCTTTAGTGTCTCCCTTGGTCCCTCTCTTCCTCCTCTGCCCAGCTGTGAGAGCAAAGAGCGGCTTTGCCAAAGAAGAACAACTAGGTATGAAATGTTGGTAGTAAAGTATCATCCCGAGGACCGATATAATTCACTTAACTGATGGGGTACATCTATCTTCTTCCATCAAATCAAACTTTGACAGAAACTGATGTATGATGTGACCCAAGAATTTTACAGAGGTTCTCATTAGATAACATTTCTTAGGGCTCAACTTGAGGTTGTACTGCCTCAGACGACTGAACACAACTTCTAGCCTCTCCAAGGCTTCCTGCTCACTAGGAGCGAAAACCAGCAGATCGTCAAGATAGCACAACAAACTGTTGAAGTTCAATTCTCCAAAGATGCTTACCATCATTTGCATAAAGGATGCTGGGCTGTTGCATAGCCCTTGCGGCATCCGATTATACTTGTGCAGCCCAACAGGAGTCGTAAATGCTGTATAATTCCTATGCTCTTCGGCCATAGGGATGTTATAAAATACAGACGTTAGGTCCATGGTGCTGAAGAGAGTGTTTCTGCACAGAGCGGCCAAGCAATCAGACTGGTGAGGAAGTGGATGTGCATCTTTTATCGTTCTCGCATTCAACCATCTGAAATGTGTGCATAGTCTAAGACTTCCACCCTTTTTCCACACTAGAACTAACGGGGAAGCATATTTACTTACTGACTTCCTGATTATCCCTTGTTCTTCCATCTGGGACAAAACCTTCCTCAGCTTTTGGTAGTGTGCGGGCGGTACTCTACAATAAGGGATTCTGAATGGACGCTCATCCATTAGCCGAATGCGGTGAACGAAGCCCTTTACTTCTTCACAGTCCAAAGCATGCTTAGAAAACACATCATTATATCTCTCCAGCAACTGTACTAACCTCTCTCTTGTTTCATGGCTGACAGAACAAGAATGGACGTCAAGATCAGCGAGGCCGACAGTTTCCAATCGCTGTCTGAAATCAGCTGATGAATTAGATAAACACTGACTTCCACCAATCCCAAACACCTCAGCTTGACTCAGCCCTTGGAAAAGTTCAAAATCCTCCAAGGCGACACATGGGAATACGTCTGCCAGTTTTCGATTCCTCTTGAGGGTGACTGGTTTGTTAGAGAAATTGGTGACTTTCACGGGAACCCATCACCCCATAATGGCGTAACGACTCGCCCAACCATGATGTCTCGTGAGGCACACCTTGAAGTCGTTTGTTCCACTACAACTGTGCTCCCTACTGACATGGGGACATTTTTTGGCAGCTTTCCCCAGACAAGGTGCTCCTGTCTTGGTAAGAGGGTGACACACTGCTATAGCTTGATTGTTCTTACCTTGTCTGGCAGCTCTGAGCCCTTCCACCGACATGTGTTGGCCATAACATCTAGGAACTGCTCACATCCTGTCATTGATTCCACTGTCTGATTAGAAACAAGGCGCCAATAATCACTGATGCCTTTCATGCGATGTGCAAGGAATTTGATCACATTTGTGCCAACAATTAGATCATCTCGCTGACCAGGTACAACAAGTACAGGCACTATGCAGCTCTCTCCGTAAATTTTCAATTCAACCTCATACATACATGTTGGCCTTGTAACTTTACCTCCACATCCTACTAAGATGACTTCATGTTGAAGAGGTGTGGGTGCTGGCAATACATTCTCACTTAACATCCTCTTCTCTGCTTTGTCACTAAAGGTGCAGGCCATGGACCCTGTATCAAGCATTCCCTTCATTGAAAACACATTATTTACAGTGACTGGTGCATAATATAATTCATTGAATGCCTCAACTGCCTGGACATTTTGTGCTATCACCTTGGTCCCAGTTGGCACCTGTGCACATGCATTCTCATAGAACTGATGAAGATCAACACTTTCTATGGGTTCTTTACTTGTGCCCACGCAGCCCCCTTTCAAACGTGAGCCATCCAGTTTAAAGCTGATGAGCCCCTAAATGATGTTGGGCCAGGTCTGGACCTGTTACTTTCTACAGTCTCTCTTACTATGCCCAGGCTGAAAGCACACAAAACACAGATGTTCTCACCGCCAATGTGTTACAGTGGAGTGATTGTGAGATCTGCACACTCTACAGAGCTTGCCTTGGGGGTGGTGTGATGGCATTTGGACATTTTGAGAGAGTGCACGATCAAGAAGACTTATCAGCGTTCTCATACTATTGTCATCATTCTGTACAGTGTGTGCAGTGCTGACTCGACTACACTCACCTGGCTCTATCGGAGAGCCAACATCTACTTCATCAACCTCGTGGGATGTCTGAACATAAACTGTGACATGTCTGGTAGTAGGATGACGTTTTGGCTTTGTCGACATCTGCTCTTTCAATTCTGTTTGATAACGGTCAAGTTGTTCTTGAATCTCCCGCGCAGTCCATTTTTCTGGTGCTTTGAAACAGAACACTGAGGCTAGAGTGGAGTCAGGGCAGTACTTCACGAACATCATGGCTGCTTCTTGACATGGATCCTCCATTCGTCTTCCAAGTCTCTTTAATGCTTCCTCCGCAAGATCCACTGCTTTATTCAACCGCACCCAGTACTCCACAGAGCCTTCTCCTGCTAATGGAAGAGTGCCATAGAAGTCAGCCAAGGGCATGCAAGAATAATTTACATCACTAAAATTCTGTTTCAGAATATCCATGATGACCTTTGGGTTCTCAACTGGGTTTAAAGCTGAATTACAACGAAGAGTAACTCTGACCACATCTTTAGCTTTGCCCATCAATCTGTTTAACATCTCTTGATGTTGCTCTGCTAAAGGTATTCCTCTCTTTCACAGATATGTGTCCATTAGCTCCTCCCACTCACAGACTCCAAGCTTGTCTGACAAATCGCCACGGTAGACAGGAGGCTCTTTTGCGTCAGACTGCATGACCAATCTCACTCCAGTCAGGTTAAGTGAAGGTATGTCTGAAAATGTCTTAGTGGTACCTAACCCCTGTGTTTGTGCACTTCTATTCTCTCTTTCCTCATAGCTAGTCTCCCTTCGAGATGCTAACATTGTCTGCCCAACTTGTTGAGCGATATGTGTTATCAACCCTTGCCAGCTTGGATCGTTTATGTCTGGTACAGCTAAAGGCAAAGAGTCAGCTGTTGGATTAGGAATATTATCAATTACTATTGTGGAGCACAATACATGAGGCGTTCTGCTCAATCTACTCTCTCTTACAATTGGAGTTTCACCAAAAATCTTGCCCCTACCAAGATCCAACCCAGTCATTGTTTCAAGTTCATCTCCGTTTAAACTAAATGCCATGTTTAGTGTCACACAAAATAAAATCAACAGTAACAAAAAAAATGTTCAAATAGAATTAACACTATCAGTAAGTATCAGTCGGAAAAAAATAATCACTTAATGAGAAAATTCACCAGTCAGTAGCAAAAGTCCCAAATGTCTATTTGTATTCTCACAGTTCTTCACTCACAAAACCATGAACCTCAAAGCAGCATCCCTCGGTGACCCGACCGACGTAGATCCTGAGGCAAATCTTCATCCGGGTCACGGCACCAATGTAACCGGTCCGTTTCGGCCGCTGTTACTCCCCTCTGCGTTGTGTATAAGAAAGACCAGGACACTTGCCACTTCAATTCACTGGAGCAGGTTTATTAACAGTCACACCCAACATGGACTGGCCACCGTCTGTAGATTAACATCAATAAGGCAGATAAATGACTTGTGGGCATCTCATTACAGCACATTCCTCTCACCAGCATATGCAATACGAACTCTGATGTATAACAATTTAGCAATATGATCATTAACACTGAAACATACTATTAACACAATAAAAGAATATAAAAGACAATGAAAAGGTAAAAAGAGAGAAATACCTGTGGATTAACATCAATAAGGCAGATAAATGACTTGTGGGCATCTCATTACAGCATATTCCTGTATGATATAACACCTGTTAGCTGACTTACAACTCAGAACCATGCTAACACATATGCACATACAGCCCTCACAATATATCTTCAGATTATTAATCCATCCTCACGTAAAACACGCAAAAGAACACTGCATATAACATCAGTAATTCTTACAAGATGAAATCAAACCGATTTATACACTTTGCAAACTCAATTAATTCAGAAAATGAAGAGCTCCGAAAACGCTTACCTCTCGCCAGTGCATGCAATACGAACTAACGAGAAGTGCTCGCTCGCATCAAAATGGCAGCGCCTGACGCAAATTTCAAAATAAAAGCCTCTAAACGGTATAAACGTATATCAGTCCAAGAAATACAGAAATAAATCAGTAATACAATACTAAGGATTTTAGTGAAAAAGCAACAATATATTACTTTCGAATATAACCCGTTGCATGTGCATCATGAGAACATTTGGCCAGTGGAAGCCAAACTAGGCTTTTGAGCAAAACCACTTCATTAAATATTATATATTCTTTTAATATGGAAATTCAACCCTTCAAAGGCATAGCACAGCACTACAGCTTTAACAAGCTTTATGGCAATGTTCTGAAGTATAGCTTGTTAAAAGATATCTTGTAAATCATAAAATTTAAATATATGATTACATCAAATGCTGTCAAATATGTGAGTATTTTTAATGGAGAAGCTGAAGGTCATATGGATTTAACTTTATTCAGATAATGCTAATAGAGCTGAAGAGTTGTGAACTTTATGTCAAGCACTAATTAAGTGGATAATATGTATGCAGTCATTAAAATGGTCATGCTTTCATTTGTAATGAAAGACTTTGAATAAGAGGTCAAGATCATACAACGCTTTTAAGATCAAAGATGCCAACTAGAGTCAAGGTTCAAATGAAACTCCTGTATAAAAAAGGTTCTTATTGTCTACTGATGTTAAAAATATTTGATGTTTGTGACATTTGTGCCAAAGAGTAATGTCACAAAATGGCAATCTGGCACTATTTATCTTGTGAAAGGATTTAGCAATCAGGAGCTGTCAAGCTCCAAAAAAGGGAGCTTTTATATTTACATTTATTTTATGCATTTAGCAGGAACTTTTATCCAATGTGACTTACAATAGAGGAACGTAAGCAATTCATAATGCCAGGTATAGAAAGCTAGACTAATGCTGCGTTCCAGGCAGGTTTTTTAACTGGTAAATCACCACTTCAAACCACGACTCACGACTTTGTAGCGTTCCAGGCAAGTCACGCCAAACTGCCTGGGCACATTTATGAATTATTATTATTTTTATATTATTATTTATTTGATTGCAACGTTATATTATCCTAAGCTCTATTTTTCCACCGTGTGCCACTTGCATAAACACCGCACCCATTAGGGCTGACTTTGTTGTTTCGCAGCTATGTTACGTCAGAACTCGTAACTGGGAGTATATTGATCTAGTACGAGTTCACGAGTGGGAAGTCACGGGTTTGACTGCCGTTCCAGTGCACTTTCACTGGTAGAAGGTCGGAAAAGCACGGGTTACAGGTTGTCTGGAACGCAGCATAAGAAACAAGCTATGGCAGCGATGAAATGTGAATAAGTGGAAGATTATATTTTTCTTGTGTGTTTAAATGCCTTGATAAATTATTCCTTTAACTATTAAAGTAGCAGTGCTTTCAGTAAACGTCTACCAATGACCAAAAATAACCTTGCTTTTGAAAGCATTACATTTACTTTTACATTTATGCATTTTGCCATATAGCCATCAAAAATGAACTTTCACTCTTGTTTTTTTACTCTCATTCATTTAACTTAATGTTACCATGTCACTTGTGATCATCTGAACATAATTTGTGCAGATAATTAGTTAGATTTGTCTCATAATTAGTGCATTAAAGTGAATGCATGCAAAAAAAAGTGGGACAGAAATGTGTGCGAAAGTAAACAGGAGTTAAAACATCAGTGAAAATATATCTTAAATAATACAATTTATATTAGGGATTCTTCTGCCCCCGGCTTGCGTTTCTAAGCGTTGCTTCGGCAGAGAGCTAAACAAAGTCCCCAGTAAAGGTCATAGGCGGTTTGCGTTTCATACTCTCTTTACTGTAAACCAACTTGTGAAACTGTAACATAAAGTAACAAAAAATAATGTAAAGATATTTCGTCTAACAAAGCACTGTTACTTGACATAGCATTATACTCAAACACACTGCGTAACACATTCAAGTACTTAAACCATACATTTCAACAAAATGTAAAACATAAACATGTTATTGTTATTCAGCAAATACAATCTATTGTCAAGTTTTTAACCTTTGAATGGTATTTTTACCATGGCATATGTAAATAGTTCTCAAACTATACAATCAAGCAAATGCCTAATCATATCGATGTATCTAAACAATAACGATATGTATAATTATTGGAACTTACAGATTTTTGCGATCTCAAGGGCAAAACATGTAGGAAGGACGTGGATGCACATTTATACTCTGCACCATGTGCTCTGCAATCCCAAAATGGCTGATGCACTGTTAAATGTTAGAGTACTAAGAGTGGCCACTAGGTGTCAGTATTTAACGACAAATTAAAACATAAGGCCAGAATACTCCCCGCCTGACATCATTAGATGTCATACCTGACTTGTCTAGAGTGTTAAGCCACCTTAATTTGTATCTTTAGAAATCAGAAGAACAACCTCAGTGACTGGTCTTAGGAAGAACCTTTGTTCGCCTTTCTTTATAATTTTTACTTCCACCTTTCTTACTTTGCCATCCTGACTTTGGTACGTTTTAGTTATGAGTCCAACTGGCCAATTGTTTCTCTTCTCCTGGGCATCCTTCAATAGTACCACATCTCCATTTTGTAGGTTTGGCTTAGCGGTGCGCCATATGCGACGTCCTTGAAGTCCACTCACATATTCCTTCTTCCATCTTCCCCAGAAGACATTGGCTAAGTACTGAACACGACGCCACTGTGCTCTGCATAGGTCGTGATCTTCAAATTGGCCAGGTGGTACAGGTGGGGCTCCAACTTTCTGTGTGAGCAGCATTGCTGGTGTTAGTATCATTGGTTGTTCTGGATCCGTGGAGACTGCAGTTAAGGGACGAGCATTCACAATTGCACTCACTTCTGCCATGAATGTTACCAACACTTCATGAGTGAGTCTTGCAGGGCCATGTTGCAGGAGCATCGCATCAAGGATTCGTCGGGCAACTCCAATCATGCGTTCCCAGGATCCTCCCATATGTGAAGCATGTGGAGGATTGAACTGCCAGCAACATTTGTTATCCGACAGGTAAGCTTGGATGTTTGTGTTGTGGCAACCTTGCTTGTCAATTTGTAGCTCTTTGCAGGCTCTCACAAAGTTGGTTCCACAATCAGACCTCAAGATCTTGGCGGGGCCTCTGATGGCAAAGAAACGCCGCAGACAATTGATAAAACTCGAGGCACTCATTGACTCAATCACTTCCAGGTGGATCGCCCGTGTAGTCATGCAAGTAAATATGACTGCCCATCTTTTAGCTTCTGCCTGACCTCCTCGTGTTTTCCTGACCGTGACTGGCCATGGACCAAAGACATCCAGTCCCACACATGTAAATGGTGGGTCTATGTGTAATCTGTCTGCTGGTAACTCAGCCATAATCTGTTCTACTGGTTTGCCTCTCAATTTGCGACAGGTTACACAGTTGAAGATGAAGCTGTTGACTGACCTTTTACCTCCAACAATCCAGTAGCCTCCTACCCTGATGGCACCTTCTGTAAGATGACGGCCTTGGTGAAACACCTTTTCATGAAAGTGTCGAATCAAAAGCTGGGTAACATGATGTTTACCAGGTATAAGAGCTGGATGCATTTCTTCATATGGTAGTTGCGCTCTCCCCAGTCGACCTCCTACTCTGAGAAGTCCCTTTGTGTCAGTGAATGGACAGAGTTTGCTAAGAGGACTTGACTTTTGCACAGACTGACCTTGTTCTAGGCGTTTAAAGTCATCCTTGTAGACTTCCCTCTGGACAGTTCGAATGATTGCATCTCTAGCTTGTTTTAGCTGCTCTTCCTGCTTATGCTGGCTACAAATGTGCCACCCATGACAGACACCTTCTGACTGGGGCTTAAAGGACTTGGCTATGTGTTGCAACTGTGCTACAGTCTTCAAGAGGGAGCTCCATCTAGAAAATCGCTGGAACCTTTCACTTCCAAGATTTCGTTGTGACAGGATAGTAACACAGGTAACACATTCGGGACGAAGCTCTGCATCTGTTTCAGGACTGACAAGAGTGTAGGGCCTTTCTTTAAGTTTGTCTTGTCCTGCCAACAGGAGGAATGGGGGACCTGTAAACCAAAACGATGAAGTCAGTTGCTCGGAGGGAAGGCCTCTGCTAGCGGCATCAGCAGGATTAAGATGAGTAGGCACAAAGTTCCACTGATGTGGCTGTGTTGAGTGTCTAATGCGCTGTACTCGGTTGTGAACGTAGACGTAGAAACGCCTTGTTTCATTGAAGATGTATCCTAGCACTATCTTAGAGTCAGTGTAGAATCTCACATCATCCAGTATTGTATCCAGCTGTTCTTGAAGCATATCTGCTACTTCAACTGCGAGTACAGCTGCACACAACTCAAGTCGAGGAATAGAGACTTCTGGCTTTGGCGCTAGTTTTGCTCTGCCAAAGAGGAAACCCACTTCACTGAGACCATCTGCATTAGTGATTTTCAAGTAAGCTACTGTGCCTACAGCTTTAGTGGAAGCATCACAAAAGATAATAATCTCCTTTCTGTGTGCAGTAGATAAGGAAGTGGATGTATACATTCTTGGAATTTTCAGTCCTTTTAGATGTTTGAGGGAATCTTTCCATTTCTGCCATCGCTCTTGTTTCTCTTTGGGCAAAACAACATCCCAGTCATCCGCATTCCCAGAGATGTCTCTCAGAATAGAGCGACCCTCAATGCTTACGGGTACTACAAATCCTAGAGGATCATACACGCTGTTGATGGTAGATAGCACTCCTCTCTTTGTGTAAGGTTTGTCGCTTATGGCTACTTGAAACACAAATGTATCTGTTGACAAGTCCCAGAACAATCCTAAACTTCGTTGGATAGCCGGTGAGTTTGCACCCAGATCAAGGCCCTGTAGAGTAGCTGACAGATCCTCATTCGGGAAGGCTCTCATGATGACGGAGCTGTTAGATGAGATCTTGTGTAGGCGAAGGTTGGATCGTGCTAGCATCTGTTGAGCTCTGCGCAATACATCGACAGCCTCAGCTTCTGAACTGAACGATTTTAACCCGTCGTCCACATAGAAATGGCGCTCAACAAAGAGTCTCGCATCACTTCCATAGTCCTGCTCTCCCTCTGCAGCTGTTCTCTTGAGTCCGTATACAGCTACAGACGGGGAGGGGCAGTTGCCAAAAACGTGGACCCTCATGCGGTACTCCACAATACGTCCATTAAGGTTGTGATCTTGAAACCACAAGAAGCGGAGGTAATCTCGATGTTCCTCTTTGACCAGAAAACTGTGAAACATTTGCTCAATGTCCGCCATTACAGCATAAGAGTCAGATCTGAAGCGAATGATCACACCTATCAGGCTGTTATTCAAGTCTGGGCCTTTGAGGAGAACTTGATTTAGGGATATGTTGTTGTACAGAGCACTTGAGTCGAACACTATCCTAATCTTCCCAGGCTTCTGTGGGTGATAAATGCCAAAACTTGGGAGGTACCAACATTCCTTGTTGTCTTCAAGAGGGGGCGCAATCTCTGCATGTCCTTTTTTGAACATTGTCTCCATGAATTCCACATAATGGTCTTTCATATTCACTTTCTTTTCTAGAGTATGGCGAAGTGACAAGAGGCGGCTGACAGCTTGGTCTCTATTGTTGGGCAGGCACTCTCTGGGACAGCGAAACGGCAGTGGAGCCACCCAACTGTTTGCTTCGTCTTTGGTAAATTCATTGTCCATAATGTCCAAGAAAGCCTCATCCTCTCCAGACAGTGCAAGCATATTGTCTTCATTGGTTTGTTTGAAGATATGCTTCCCAATGTCATGAGATCGTTTGGTGCTCCTTATAAAGTGCCTGGGATCTTCATTAGTGAACCTTTCTTTGGAACAAATGCTATTTTGGCAAGGTGTGAGAAAGCTGGGCCTGCCATTCTCAAGCACACTAGTTTTAAAAGTGCTCACCATGGGTTTGTGAGCTCCATCAAAGCACACATCCCCTACCATCACCCACCCCAAGTCGAGAAGTTGGGCATAAGGAGCACTGTGGGGTCCATTTCGCTGTTTGCGAACCTTATGTGCACGGATAAGATTTCTCCCAATGAGAATGAGAATGTCAGCTGCAGGATCGAGAGGAGGTATGTGAGAGGCAATGGCTTGAAGATGAGGATAGTAAGCAGCGGCTTCAGGAGTGGGAATTTCCTGTCTGTTGTCAGGGATTGAATTGCACTCTATGAGAGTAGGAAGCATCATTGATACTTTCCCATCTAAGGACTCAACCACAAAGTTTTTTGCTCTCCTCCCACTAGTATCAACTGTTCCTGAGCATGTTCTCATGGTGTATGGAAAGATTTCTCCTTGAATGTTGAACATCTGAAAGAAGGCTGATCTCGCTAGAGAAAGGTTACTCTGATCATCCAACATGACATATATACGCTTCTTATCCTCAGGATGACCGTCAGGGTAAACATTGACTAGACAAATTTTTGAGCATGACTTTCCTTTTAGGCCTATTCCACATATCTCTGTGCAGACAGACGTTGTCACTGTGGAAGTTGACTCCTTTCTCTCCCCGCCTTGAGCCTCTGTTGTTGCGGTAGGTGTCTTTTCGAACCATGGAGCGGGACCATTATGAAGGGCAGAAACATGGTCCTGGCTATTGCATTCTGAACAATGTATAGTCATCCTGCAGTCTTTAGCCATATGGTCTGAAGAAATGCAGCACTTATAACAGATAGAGTTCTCTTTGAGGAACCTCTTCCTTTCTGCTAAGGGCTTCATTCTGAAACCTCTGCATTTCAGTAATGAATGATTCCTGTTATGGAGGAGACAGTGTCTTGATAGGTCAACTGAACCAGGGTTGACACTTACAGCTGTGTTTGATTCAACTTCTGTTTTGTTGACAGTGATGGAAGATCTGAACCTTGACTGCTTCATTGGGATCCTTTCATCTTTAAGAGGCAATGTGTTGGAAGCTCGAAAAGAGAAGCTGGGATCTGTTCTCATTTCAGCGTAGTCATTGACAAACTCAACAAAGTACGAAAAAGGCGGATAATGAAGTAGACATTCCTTCTTGTATTTCGTTCCCTTGACTATCCATGCTTCCTGAAGACTATGAGGTAGCTTCTCAACAATAGAATTTATCCCCTTTGATGTGTCAAGGAATCCAAGACCAGGTAGACTGCCTTCCTCTTTCACTGCCTGCACTTCCAGTAGCAGATCTGCAAGCTCTTGCAACTGATTGAAATCTTTATGAGAAATCTTAGTGAAACTCTCTAAACGCTTGAATAAAGATGCTTCGATCACTTCTGGGGAACCATAGTTTTTCTCCAGACGTTGCCATAACTGCCTGAGGCCTGCTTCTGGATCATATGCATGGGCTGCTCTTATTCTTACAGCATGTCGAAGGGACTCACCTTCTAGCCACTTGGTAAGCAAATCAAGCTCTTCATTGGCCTTCAAATTCAGACCATTAATGGCATTCAAAAATGCAGTCTTCCATGGCAGGTAACTCTCTGGCTTGTTGTCAAATATTTTGAAGCTGCTAGAGAGGAGATCACGTCGAGCGAGAAATACTGCAAGATCAGACACCTCACTGGAACGAGGAGCTGGTGTACTTGGTGAGTGGAGGTTTCCCATGTGGAAAGAAGGACGATTGAGCTGCCTTAAATGCTGATACTCCATTTGTTCACGTCTGTTTGTTGCATCTGCAGCATGAGGAGTAAACTGACTGTTTGCAGGAAAGTCTTTACACCTCACACTTCCTCGATCGTGATCTTCTCTCACACTTTGATTCTGCGAAAAGTGTGTTCTGATGTATTCTTTAGTACGTTCAGCGGCGATGGAACTATCCCTTTCCGTCCCGTCGTTTGAACCGACTGCTGCAGATTCCAGCACCCTTGCTGCTGCGAGAGCTGCTTCAGCTTCACCCTCCTCTTTCAGAGCATTCAGCGTTGCTTCGATCCTAGCCTTTTCGACTTCCATATCTATCTGACGCTTCGCAAACTCAGCTTTAGTGCGTGCAGCCTCTGCTTTTGCGCGGGCCTCTGCTGCAGCTTGGCTTACATTAGACTTATGGGAGCGGCGTGTGGATGAAGCATTGCTTGCTGAAGATTTAACCTCTGACCTTGTTTCCAATTTGGAAATTTGGCTACGTTTCGAAGATTGTGACATTCTGAATCCTTTCTTAAATGACGTGCATGTAATCCACTACACGGCTCTTGAAGTGAGCAAAATCTTTTCACTCTTCTGCCCCCGGCTTGCGTTTCTAAGCGTTGCTTCGGCAGAGAGCTAAACAAAGTCCCCAGTAAAGGTCATAGGCGGTTTGCGTTTCATACTCTCTTTACTGTAAACCAACTTGTGAAACTGTAACATAAAGTAACAAAAAATAATGTAAAGATATTTCGTCTAACAAAGCACTGTTACTTGACATAGCATTATACTCAAACACACTGCGTAACACATTCAAGTACTTAAACCATACATTTCAACAAAATGTAAAACATAAACATGTTATTGTTATTCAGCAAATACAATCTATTGTCAAGTTTTTAACCTTTGAATGGTATTTTTACCATGGCATATGTAAATAGTTCTCAAACTATACAATCAAGCAAATGCCTAATCATATCGATGTATCTAAACAATAACGATATGTATAATTATTGGAACTTACAGATTTTTGCGATCTCAAGGGCAAAACATGTAGGAAGGACGTGGATGCACATTTATACTCTGCACCATGTGCTCTGCAATCCCAAAATGGCTGATGCACTGTTAAATGTTAGAGTACTAAGAGTGGCCACTAGGTGTCAGTATTTAACGACAAATTAAAACATAAGGCCAGAATAGGGATACACTAAAATATGCCATAATATAAGCCATGCATAAACACCTCTTAAAGAGCAGATAAGCTCAATTTCTGACATCCAAAAGTTTGTTAAATGCATTGAACTGGCTTGTTGGACTGGCTTCTGGTCTCATCTGCATCCAGTTATTTTTAGCTGTACAAAACAGCTTGTTTTGCTGCTTGATATTGCAAATTGGCATGTCTAACCATATTATTTTAATGTATTATCTTAATTATAAGCACACTGGTTTGTAATGCAAACAGTTTTACTATTTACTACATGTTGTTATTGTTCTCATCATTTCCCATATAGCAGCTAATGAATCGGAAGTCTCGCTCATATAAGCTTACTTCAGCATTAAAGAATAAGGTGGACAGTTATGCGATCTGCTGCCTACCAGTTACTTTTACTAGGTTTGTACTAAGTATTACTTTACTAAGACGGTGATATTAAAATACCAAATTCAGTATACATCTTATTATAATACATGCTATATACCGGTAAGCGGATAAAACAATGCGCTAACTTGCACATTAAGGATATTCCCAGAGAAAATCATTATCAGGCTAATATGGCTTAATGTATTAGGATGAACTAGTTGACCTCCAGAATCAAATTCAGTATACACCTTATGAATGAAAGGTATGTACAAGAAAATAATATATCCATTTAAGCATTTTCCCGTAGAAAAACATTTTAAGGAAAATGCTTAAAATGCAAATCAGGGTGTTGTCTTTATTTTGTTCACATACTTGTTTTTTTTTCTCTCTCTCTCTCTTTCTCTCTATTTTGAGAGGCGATCTAAATATTTGTGGCTTGACACTAATGGAATATTGATTGGCTTGTGCTGTAGTTCTATGGGTGTTTTGCCCTCCGGGGCTCTGTGTCAGTCATGTGACTGAAAACTATGAATTTATAATTTTTTCTTGCCATGTTTATTTACTTGTCATATGGTGACCACTGAGAATTATTTTAGTTAATATTGTTTTATAAAGGATTCCTGTAGCAAACTGACGCTGTTTTGTAGGAAAAATATCCATATTCAAAACATAAGCTTAACCAGCTTGTGCCAGCTGGTCAAATACAGAAGCAGCTAGGGGAGGATGACGTAAAACATCGGCTTTGTGCACGCACCACTTGGAAGTGATAAACACAAATGCACCGTGGAGAGAGGTAAACACAGAACTGGTCATGAATTAGAAGTTCAAAATGAGGATTTGTAAAGAAAAATGTCAGAGGATTTTGATATAAACCAAGAGGAGAAAAAGTAAGGAAACTTTGTGTAGAGAATTTTGGTTAGCTCAAAGAATTTAAGATGATCAATATATGTGTGTATATGCATGAGACTGTTCCTCTCATCGCATATACACTGCAAACTCCACCAGGTCTTATAACCAATGAATAGGATGAAATGAGTTATTTAAAACATACATTTCAGTCAGGGAAAAGTAGTTTAACTCACAGGAAATCGTGTATAATAATCGTCATTAAATATACGCAATTTCCAGTTTCTGATCAGTAACAGTAATAATGATATCGACTGGTTTCTTTGTCCAGTGATATCCATTACTCTGACGTTGGCCCGTCGTCACGGCAACGCACTTCTACTAACCAGAACGGAGTTAAAACAATTGAACAGAATAGGGCTTAAGGTAGCAATATGAGATCGAAACAGTTTAAGTGACTTTGTAATGTAAGCATTCAGCACAGAGAATCATTATATGTGAATATATGGTTGTTTATTAAACTATTCTACTTACAAACGATCGCACATAGACAAACGTACATAAAACACAAATAGACAGAGAACGCGCGAGAGAGAGAGAGTAAGAGAGAGAGAGAGAGAGAGAGAGAGAGAGAGTAAGAGAGAGACAGAAAGTGAGTTTGCAAAGGGACAGGAATGAAACGGTTCTGAACATCCTGAAATCGTTTCTTTTATAAAACGCCTTAAACGCAGCTATCTACGTTTGTAGAAAGGACGGATACTTGCAAGCTGCTTGTTGTTGTGCATTGTTCCGTTTGTGTTCAGTTCAGAAAGTCCTTTCCAGTATTGCAGGCCTCATCATCTCCTCCGCTAGGTGAGACCCCCCCCCCCCCATGGATCTGGGGGGAGGTGCGGGTGACGTGTCTTTGTGTCCCGAAGGCAAGAAGGAGAGAGAGATGAGGCAAGGTTTATAAACCTGTAGGTCGTTCACGCCCACAGTTGGACCTTGACCAATCCGGTTGATCTGAGTTTTGGAGGGAAGATTGAAAGTCTTTGTCTCTCACAATGGGGTTTCGCATGTGGAAGCTGATTGGTTGTTTGGCCACAAAACTTTCAAAAGTTCAATATTACATATAAAGCAAGGAGTTATTAAGATGCCACAAACATTAACATTTAGGGAATAATAAATGCTGCTCATAGACACCAAACATGATCTATGTATCTTCTCGTTTGACTGAGTGATTCTAAATGTGAGAGTCTTAGCATGCACAATAATTCACCTATTGCGGATTAATGTTTGAGGCCGACATACATAACAGAAACAACAATATAAGAAAAGGTAACACATTGATACATGTACATTTCTATATAACTGTATGTGGGACTGCATGTCTGAATAAGGAAAGTCTATCTTTCCCTGAATTCCTGTAGGAGTCTTATCTTGATGGTGGGGGGATGAGCTAGATAGTGACCAAAGGTCTGGCTCATAGCACATAGGTGTTAATCATGGGGGAGAAGTCATTTAAGGAATATAACTAGTTATTTCATGTCTGATGGCTCCAGGCACTACATATCCCCTCTTTCGAACGTTGTTGTCCGTCCAACAGACAACAGCGAGCGACGTCAAAGGTGCGGAACAATCAGGCATGCACCCGGCACTCATGGCTGGAAGAGAGAGGTGGCTCTCTGGAGGTTGGTGCTTCAAGGAGTGGCTGTGGTGCCGTGGTCGACGTTATCAGGTGTGATAATGTAGACAGTGGCAAGGTATGGGTCCTCGAGCTTTGTGCAACAGGTGTCGAGGCACTGTCACTTGTCATCCTGACCCAGGTTGGTCTGTGTCAGGTGGTTGTTATCTAGTATCTGTGGTCCCTGCAGTCTGGAATCGCTGGTTGGACTCTCACTTGTGAGAGGGCAGGTAGTTCCAGCAGGTGTCTGTTATCCCGCTGTTTTGCTCAAATGTCATCAGGCGTCTGATGTTGGGGGTGTCGACACTGACTTGAGCGGGTCTGAGTGGTGTTGGTAGGGGTTTTGCTGTTGGGCCTGTGGGCCCGTTGCTCCATTCAACATTGTCTGGCTGCTCCTGAGGTGTCGGCTGGTCTCATGGGATGCTTTTTCCTTTTAGGAAGTCTAATGCGGTGTTGCGTTGGGCAAGGAGTCAGAAGTTTACCTTTCAGTACTTCTCAGTGGAGTTTCATTCAAGGAGCTCTTTGTTAGCATCAGAAACTCTGTTCTTGAAAAGCAGGCATGTCCAGCTGTCCTTGTGGGTGTCGGTTAATTTTGGTACTCGGAGACTTGCAGGTTCAGTTCATTTACCTCCTGTCTGAGGCCCTTGAGGGTGTGGGCCAAGGAGAAGACGATGCTGCTCAGCTCCTGGTTGTCCAGGCTGGATGTGAGTTGTCCATTTGTCGCAGTCCTGCTGTTCCTTTCTCTGCCATTGCAGGCCGTTGGCTGCTTTAGGCTGAAGGATGCCGTTCTCTGTACTCTGCTGAGTCTCCAGTTGGTCCTGGTGAGTGGCAGGGCTGGATGTCCGAGACACGCTGGTTCACAGTTCCTATTGTGAATCTCGCTGGCTGCGGCATGCTTTTGGCTTCCTGCGCTCTTTGGATGCGGGTGTCGCACTCAGGCATGTTTCACTGAAGTACTGGTGAGCAATGTAGGTGGTGACACGGGTGGTCTCTAAGTTGACACGGGTGTCGTTTCTGGTGCCATCTGGTGGTAAACGTTCACAGATGTTTCTCGTCGACTTGCTGTTTTGCATCGTAGAGAGGCTGTGTCGTTTGAAATCCGCTGGTTTCGAGCTGGCATCAAACTTAGCATATTCTGATGTCCTCTGTCACTGCATGCTTGGCAGTGCGCCACTTTGCGTTGGTAGTGGCTTTGGTACTCTGGTGTATTCTGCACGGTGCATCTTGGGCATACATCAGCAATGACCCCCCTTTGTTCCTGGAAAGCTGGGAGCTGTGGCGGTGTTTGGTTATCAGGAACAAATGTGAGGATGTGTCATCTAGATGCGGCATGTGTGTGACATCACTGAGTTGTTTTCGGCTTAGTGCCTTAGTGTGGTCGGACAGTGCAAGGTTGAGTGTCAGCATTGGCAGAGGCTGCTTTAGCAGAGCTATTTTGTAGGTGGAGCCAGTGTGCATGGGTGTGATGCAGGCGGCGTAGCAGCGTGAGGGGTTTGCTTGTGGCTTAGAAGCGATGCTTGGGTTGGGTGGGTGGGTTTTTTGTTGTTGAGAACCTTAGGCAGCCACAAAATCCCTCAGTTTTTTACTGGGCCTTTCACTGTTTTTCCACGAATAGCATGTAATGTTCCTATTGTGATGGCAATGCTTGTCTGAAGCAGGTGTTGATGCTCGGCTCTTTCAAACTGAGTGTTGTTGTTTGAAACTGAGCTTAGTCTACTTTGAGTCTATGCAGGTTAGCAATTTTAAGAGGGAGTTCTTGTGAGTTGCTGCGACACAAGGGTTGATCCGATTGCCGTCACTCGTGCTGTGATGTCATGTGGCCCGGCTTAAGGTGTTGCAGTGGGACAGGCTTGTCGTTTTCCACTAGGTACCTGCTCTGGGCGTGTCTTGCCTCGCTCTTTGGTCTATAAGCACATGGGTTGTGTGCGTGGGACCCTTGGTCTGCAGGCATTGATAGTTATAAACATCACACGTTGGTGGCAGGTCTCTGTGATTCCCTCTGTCTTTTGGTGCGATTGGCACATCGCTGGATGGTTTGTGCAGCGCAGCTGTTGTCATCTGGGTGCTGGGCTCTGCTGAGAGCCTTGTACATGACATTAGTTCTGCATCATCGTCATATGTGGAGAGCAGCTTGGCACCACTTCTGAGTGGCCATTTTCCCTTAGGCTCTTCATGACGGAATTGTTTAAAGTCTTTGAAATACCTGAATGGTATGTACACTGCAAAAGATTACTTTTCAGAAAGGGGGTGTGGCTTCTACAGTGGGCACTGCTTCACGTATTCCATTGAGTGTGTGTGCAGCGTTAGGGTTTTAGCCACACTGTGTTTTGAGCCGAACAGTGACCCCTTTTGGTGGATGCAGGTAGTTCGTTCGCCAGAGTGTAAACATCTGGGAGTAATCTTATCTAGCACGGCTTTCTCGCAGTTGAGGGAGTATCGTAGGGCTGTGAGAAACAGGAAGTAGCAGGTTTGCATTGTCTATTCCAGGTTAAGTTCAGAGCACAGGTGTCCTCAGTGTTGGCCTGCACTGATCTCAGATCACTCCCACACAGTGATGTCGCTGCGTGTTCAGCTCCCATACACCACTGTATGTTTGTTCACCTTGGTCAGTCAGACATCCCCCCTTGGCATGGGGCAGCTGGACAATCACTTTGCTAATCTTTATTGCCTTCTGGTGCTTGGCTGTTTTCCGGCGGTCTGTAGAGTCCGCTGAATCGAGCAATCGCTGTACGGAAGAAGGCTGTAGCATTTGGGTGGTCACTCACAGTGTGATGTGGATATCTGAGGTGAAAGATTTTCTGGCGTTGATGCCATCTTCCCTTGGTGCCTGTCGCGTTGTCTCACGTAGGCTCAGATGCTGGTCGTAGCAGTCGTGTTCTTAGCTGCTGTATTCAGTTTTGACAGTTTTGACTGCTGGTACAAATGGCTGGGGTCCTGTTAGCTGGAGGTGGAGCTAAGCAGATCTGTCTCGTGGTCACACTGGGCAAATGTTCTTGCTTAAGAGTCAATGTTTTGCAGACAGGCGTGTGTTGTAGCCTACTGCAGTGTTCAGGAAGACAGCGTTTTGGTGACAGCTGTCAGATTCTCGGCCAGCTTGCTGGCGTGTGAGGTGTGAACGGTGGGCTGTTAGGCCCGGGAGAGATTTTGTGTTGAGCTCTCCTGTTTGTTCATATTGTTATCTGCAAGCATTTGAGTTCTTTTAGGTGTGCTGGGTTCAGCTCACTTTGTGTTTCTTTGCGGAGTCGTTACTTGAACTTCGGCGTAGGCTGCTTGCAGGAGGCCTTAAAAGGCTTTGGCCGTGGCATGAGTGTTGCTGTCTGCCTGGGGCCATTGTCTGTGGGGGTGTTGCAGGCGTGTCTTGAAGCTTTTCTCCTCTCTCCTCGTGTAGGTCCTTGTCCTCTTCATCCGCTATCTCTGAGCATCCAGATGGTCTAGGCGGTTCTGCGCGCTGTCCTGGTTCCGTCGTGGGTGAAGCTTTCTCCGCTGCGGCTTTAGTCAGACGATCTTGTTGAGGGCGTGGTCACTGATGGTCCGGGCTGTAGATGAGTTGATTGGTTCTCTGCAGCCGTAGCTCTTGACTGGATCGTGATCCATTCGCCTGTGTGCGCAGTCGTCCGGCTGTTCTCCGCTCGGGAGCTGTAGTCACTAGACCCAGGGCAGGATGGCCTCTTTGCCTTGTCTGGACTGGATGGCGAGACTGGATGGTGACATGTTGACACAAATAGAGAGGGAGAGACAAAGCACAACGAGCCAATGCAAGTCCGTACAGAACTAATGAGCTAAAATGTTGCTATGTGTTGCGTACTTAACTGATGTCATCAGATGGTGACGCAAACTAAACGCTTATTATCCTAGCTGTAAAGAAGGGGTCAGATAGTTTGTGTGGGTAAACACAGGAAACTATGAGTAAACTTGATGATGAGCGATTAACTTTAGAGCTATTCAGTTCATCGGTGTAGTTACCAAAAGATTTCACTGATGTTCAGACAGGTTCAGTCTCTAATAGGGAGAGAAATAAAAACAAAATCCATCAGAAAGAGAGGTATAAAGGGTTAAAGCAAAAGAGAGAAAGTGAGCTGACTGCCAGCCCTGAGGTCAGTGACGGGGCCCACCGGGTGGGGGCGCTATGGAGTCGTCACACCTGGGAAATGGCAGAGCTGAGAGAGCAAAAGAGAGAAAGGCCCCCCTGGGATGGGCCGAATTACCCGGGGTAGTGAGAGTGCAACTTGATCGATTTGGTCAAAGTTTAAATTTAAATCAAGACTGTTTAATCAAAATTTAAAATGAGCAAATACAATTATAATTGCTAAAGAGAGAGTTGAATCTAAGGCGGTGAAATAATTAAAATTAAATCACACACACAAGAGAAAAAACATACATTATGTTAATTATCATTATGGTTTAAATAACAATAATTAATAATGTAACATCAAAAGGAAAAGAGAAGGGAGAGACTGACTGGGACTATCTATAAGCGTTGTTGCTCAAAGGAAAAAATAAAATAAATAAAAATAAAAAAATAAAAATAATATGAAATCAGGCATAGGTATTGGAAGAGGTTTTAGACAGACTTCTATCTTTTAATAGAAGGAAATACCTTTTATGCGGGATTTCAGATTCCACCTTGTGTGGATTTGAACGCGCATCTAAGCGCAGTTACCATGGCGATGCGTGATCGCGGGTGTATCTTTCTTGTGTCCGTTTTACTGAACACAGGTACATGTGTTTTGCAAACTTTAACTTAATAGGATGCTTACACTATTAAAAGGTTGCTTAGTTACGATGCGTGCACCTTGATCTTGAGTCAGCCTGCTGACACAAGACTTGTGTGTGCTTTGCACAAAACAAATAAATAACACTCGATCAAGATTTGTACAGTAATAACGCGAAGTTGTTTACTATATTAAATCTATTCGATGAGCAAACGGGGTCAACCTAATCAGTTAGCTAAGCCGAGGTTTTAACCCAAAGGAGCAAGATAGCTGATTAGCATTGGAGTGCACATCAATGGCTAATCTATCTACACTCAAAATATAAAGATATGGCCATTGTAAGGTGAAAGAGGAACATCGCTCAATCAGCTTCTTCACGCAAAAATTGAGGTTTTCTTCGCTCAATTTAGGGTGGATTTAGGACGCTCTATAAAAGATTTCTTCGTTTTATAGGGTCAATATATAAACTGCAGTTAAGTTACATCTTCAACAGTGGTTTAGTTTCTCTGTGCGAGAGGCTCAAACATCTGTGAAGGTGTTAAAGGTGGGCTTGGCCACACCGTTCTAACACACACACACACAAACAAAAGAGACGCGAGTCGCGAGCCGAGTTTGAATACACAAGCATGCAGACACACAAATTATTCCTGAGCTGCTCACATCACATAGTTTAAAACTGCCCCGCATTCTAACGCCAATTAATGTAGAGAATTTTGGTTAGCTCAAAGAATTTAAGATGATCAATATATGTGTGTATATGCATGAGACTGTTCCTCTCATCGCATATACACTGCAAACTCCACCAGGTCTTATAACCAATGAATAGGATGAAATGAGTTATTTAAAACATACATTTCAGTCAGGGAAAAGTAGTTTAACTCACAGGAAATCGTGTATAATAATCGTCATTAAATATACGCAATTTCCAGTTTCTGATCAGTAACAGTAATAATGATATCGACTGGTTTCTTTGTCCAGTGATATCCATTACTCTGACGTTGGCCCGTCGTCACGGCAACGCACTTCTACTAACCAGAACGGAGTTAAAACAATTGAACAGAATAGGGCTTAAGGTAGCAATATGAGATCGAAACAGTTTAAGTGACTTTGTAATGTAAGCATTCAGCACAGAGAATCATTATATGTGAATATATGGTTGTTTATTAAACTATTCTACTTACAAACGATCGCACATAGACAAACGTACATAAAACACAAATAGACAGAGAACGCGCGAGAGAGTAAGAGAGAGAGAGAGAGAGAGAGAGAGAGAGTAAGAGAGAGACAGAAAGTGAGTTTGCAAAGGGACAGGAATGAAACGGTTCTGAACATCCTGAAATCGTTTCTTTTATAAAACGCCTTAAACGCAGCTATCTACGTTTGTAGAAAGGACGGATACTTGCAAGCTTGTTGTTGTTGTGCATTGTTCCGTTTGTGTTCAGTTCAGAAAGTCCTTTCCAGTATTGCAGGCCTCATCATCTCCTCCGCTAGGTGAGACCCCCCCCCCCCATGGATCTGGGGGGAGGTGCGGGTGACGTGTCTTTGTGTCCCGAAGGCAAGAAGGAGAGAGAGATGAGGCAAGGTTTATAAACCTGTAGGTCGTTCACGCCCACAGTTGGACCTTGACCAATCCGGTTGATCTGAGTTTTGGAGGGAAGATTGAAAGTCTTTGTCTCTCACAATGGGGTTTCGCATGTGGAAGCTGATTGGTTGTTTGGCCACAAAACTTTCAAAAGTTCAATATTACATATAAAGCAAGGAGTTATTAAGATGCCACAAACATTAACATTTAGGGAATAATAAATGCTGCTCATAGACACCAAACATGATCTATGTATCTTCTCGTTTGACTGAGTGATTCTAAATGTGAGAGTCTTAGCATGCACAATAATTCACCTATTGCGGATTAATGTTTGAGGCCGACATACATAACAGAAACAACAATATAAGAAAAGGTAACACATTGATACATGTACATTTCTATATAACTGTATGTGGGACTGCATGTCTGAATAAGGAAAGTCTATCTTTCCCTGAATTCCTGTAGGAGTCTTATCTTGATGGTGGGGGGATGAGCTAGATAGTGACCAAAGGTCTGGCTCATAGCACATAGGTGTTAATCATGGGGGAGAAGTCATTTAAGGAATATAACTAGTTATTTCATGTCTGATGGCTCCAGGCACTACATTTGCTTCCTTTGCTCCTGTAAACAAATGTTGGTGTCACGGTGAGATAGAGGAGGTCTGGGTCCAGATGCAGGTAAGAAATATTTATTAATCAAACACAAATAAACAAACAAAACAAAGGCCAACACGGCACAACAAACAGGAGCTAGACTGGAGCAAGAGAAACAAACCAACAGGAACGGGCAACAAGAAAACAATGCAGACTCACCAGGGTAGTGGAAGTGTGGGATTATAAAGACACTGGTGATTGTGAACAGCTGGGGAATGACAGGTGACATAATCAGGACAAGTGAACACTCAGGGAAGTGCAGTGCAGGGAAGGGAAAACAGCGACCCCAGGTGGCTGAGGGAAGACCCACAGCCCCGATCATGACAGTACCCCCTCCCTACGGAACGGCTTCCAGACATTCCCAAAGTCTGGAGGGAGGAGGAACGGAGGAAGGCAACTCAGGGGGAGGGATGGCGGGCCAGGCCCGTGCAGCGCCGCCGCGTCCGGAACAGAGAGAGCGATCACGGCCGCGTCAGGAACAGAGATAGCGGTCGCCGCCGCCTCGGGCACAGAGTGGGCGGTCACTGCCACGTCAGGAACGGAGATAGCGGCAGCCGCCACCCCCGGAACAGAGAGCGCGGCCACCGGCGTGTCCGGAACAGATAACGCGGCCACCGCCGCGTCCGGAACAGAGAGAGCGGCCACCGCGCTCTCTGTAATAAACAATGCAGACTCACCAGGGTAGTGGAAGTGTGGGATTATAAAGACACTGGTGATTGTGAACAGCTGGGGAATGACAGGTGACATAATCAGGACAAGTGAACACTCAGGGAAGTGCAGTGCAGGGAAGGGAAAACAGCGACCCCAGGTGGCTGAGGGAAGACCCACAGCCCCGATCATGACAGTTGGTGTGTGCGAGACTCATTGGCGCATGTGCAACACTGACATCGTACATTATCCTCCCAGAGCTGCTTCGGTGTTCGACCAATTGGTGGAAGCTAGATTAAACTGATTGAATATGCGTTTTGAATATGGATATTTTTCTTACAAAAATGCATCTATTCGCTACAGAAGGCCTTTATTCACCCCTAGAGCCGTGTGAGGAACTTTTTTATTATGGATGTACTTTATTGGACTTGTTTTGGACTGATGAAGAGAAACACCCAGCCATGCAATTCTAAAGCTTCGAAATGCCAGGATAATTTTTAATATAACTCTGATTGGATTTGTTTGAAAGTTAATGATATGCTAATTTTCATTTTTGGGTAAACCAAGCCTTTAATAGTTAATAAGGTAGTTATTAAGTTTAGGTATGGGGTAGGATTAAGATATGTAAAATATGGTCATGCAGAATAAGGCATTAATTATGTGCTTTACAAGTACTAATATACAACCAATGTGCTAATACGCTAATAAGCAACTACCTAACAGTGAGAATTGTTCCCTAAAGTGTTACCATTTTATGTTCACTTTTTCCTTTGTGTTTGTGTTGGCGTTTCCATTGCTTGTTGCTCCATGGCTTGTTGTTCATCTCAAACACTGATTACATTCACCTGTTTCTCATTATCAGTTCCCCATCCACCTTTTCTTTCTGTAAGAGCGGACACGGCCATTTGTAAATTTTTTGGGTCTGGCTTCCTGGTCTCATCCACATCCAGCTATTTTTTGCTGTTCAAAACAGCTTGTTTTGCTGCTTAATATTGCAAATTGGTGTGTCTTACCATATTATTTTAATGAATTATCTTAATTAAGCAGTTTTGCATATTGTTATTCTTCTCGTTATTTGCCTATAGCAGCCAATAAACCAGAAGTCTCACCCATAGGCTTACTTCCACATTAAAGAAAGAGGTGGATATATGCACCTTTGTTTGTCTTGTTCTTGTTGTTTGTGGTCTTGGTGTGTCGCAACTCTTGTCTGCCAGTTTGATGTTCAGTTCCAGATTTTTTCTAGTTTTTGTTCCTTGTTAGTGTTGTTTATGCCCTTTGAATTTATGTTATATTATTTTTTCCCCCTCTTCAGTGGACTGACACTATTCTGCAGATCCCACTGTGTTTTCTTCAGCCCAGATTATTGCTAGTACTTGCTGTTCTTCTATTGAACAATTCTTCCTCTGTGAACATTTAATAAACCATTTGCGCTATTATTTTTGCATTTGAGACCATCTGTCTTACAGCTGCTTGACATCACATCTCTCACACAATAAACACACACGTCACTCCCCAAGTTTCTTTTGCTCCAAATTAAAGGTCCCTTCGAAATAAAAGACTATTAAACACGAAATTGCCTGGTGTTTAGTGATGATGATGTACTAAAACGATGTTATGATTTATTGGTCACAGTTTATTTTAAGGTCCAATTCTCACTATTAACAAACTATTAACTATGACTTTTGCTTCAATATACTCTTAATTACTGATTATTAATAGTAAGGTAGTTGTTAAATTAAAGTATTGGTAGAATTAAGGAACGGATTAAGGAATGAAAAATAGGGTCTTGCCGAATATGTGCTTTGTAAGTACTAATAAAACAACCAATATGCTAGTAATATGCATTCTAATAAGTAACTAGTTCATGGTGGGAAGTGTTACTGATTTATTTATTACTTTTACATTAATACCCTTAATCCATTATACATAAACAATTATAGTTTGACAATTAATATTAAGCTTTTAATTTAAATTGATCTAGGCCATTGTCATGACGTGCATCGAAGGAGGATCCAGAGGAAGACACAGGGAGGCAGGAGAACCAAAAATAACACTATTTATTTAAACAAAGAACATAAATCCAGCTCTTGGATTTACTTGAGAGCGATCTGGCGGCATGGACATTGGAGGGTGCTCTGGAGGCACGGACACTGGAGGGCGCTCTGGAGGCGCGGACACTGGAGGGCGCTCTGGAGGCGCGGACACTGGAGGGTGCTCTGGAGGCGCAGCCACTGGAGGGCTGTGCGAGACCAGCGGAGATTCAGGTGCGGTGGCCATCTTGTGCGGGGACTCAGAAGAGACCAACATCTTGTCTTGGGATTCTGGCGTGGTGGCCATCTTGGTGCAGACTCTGGCGTGGCAGCCATCTTGGGTGCAGACTCTGGCGTGGCGGCCATTTTGGGCTGGGATTCAGGCGTGGTGGCCATCTTGGGTGCAGACTCTGGCGTGGCAGCCATCTTGGGTGCAGACTCTGGCATGGCAGCCATCTTGGGTGTAGACTCTGGCGTGGCAGCCATCTTTGGTTCTGCCCGGTTAGGCCTCGGGGTTGGCAGGGAGCCGGAACTACTGGCGAGGCATGTGGAGGGTCCCGGCGAAGGGTGATCAGGTGAGACATGAGTTTCGGAGGGGGCTGGATACAAAGACTTACAATCCTCTTTTATTTCTGTAACGAAATTGATCAATAAGATTGATCAATTCAATCAAGGAGATATTAAATGTAGGAACATTACAAAGGATTGTCTCATATAGTCCCATCCGAAACATGACAGCCATTTGGAAATTGGGCTAGCTCACCTGATGGTAGAGCTCTATAAATTCCTCCACATACCTCTCCAACATTCTTCCACCCTGCTGTAGCCACCTCAGCCTGTCCTCAGCCTCTGTATTAGTTTGCATAAGGTCCGGTCTTCTGTCACGACGTGCAGGAAAGGAGGATCCAGAGGGAGACACAGGGAGGCAGGAGTACCAAAAATAACACTATTTATTTAAACAAAGAACATAAATCCAGGGAACAGAACAAACACATTGAAACTTCAAGACCGGATAAGGGAAATAAGGAACCAAGGACTATTTAAACAAAATCAAAGGGAAGTGGTCACTAAACAAGACAGGTGAACACAATCCAGAATAACGAGGGGGAAGTCCAAATATGGGCAAGGGTAAACCAAATAAACTGAACCAAAGGGGGAGACAAAGGAAGAGACCAAAACATTGGAAACACAGAGGGGAAACACACTAGGAAAACAATGACAGAAGGTCACACATCCTGACAGCCGTACAGATAATTTGTCATAAAAAACTAATCTATATAAATGTTGGTTCCCTTCCGGGAACTCGAGCTGCGTCATACAACGCTACGGGGAACGCCATTGGCGGGCAGCATGCTGAGTCATTGTCTAACAACCAATAGAACGACGGGAGTGACGTCACAGGCGCGGTGACGTCAGCGACCAGGAAGTATAAAGCACGTGCGTTTGAAGCCGGCGGCAGCTTTTGTCATTCAGCGAGAGCGCTCTGTGTCTGTCTGTCTAGTATCATATTGCTGTTTTTTGTGCCAGTTTGCACACATTTATTTTGAGCAATATGACAACCAGGGGAAAGAAAGTTTCTATGGCGGTTCAGCGCCCACATAGACAGTGTGTCCCTCCCTGCCAACGCTTCATTGTTGGTGGGGACACACACAGTGTATGTGTGGTTTGCTTGGGAGCGGAGCACGCACAGTCAGCCCTCGAAAAGGCTGACTGTCCGCAGTGTGAGCGCCTTCCACTGCGGGTGTGGCCCTGCTTCCGCCGAGGCGGAGCGGCAGCTGCACTCGTGGGGTTCGCAGCTCGATCTGCTGGAGGGTATGGAGACGGGTGAACCCCTATCTCCTTCCTCACTCGGCAGATCGAGCGATCTCCTCTTGAATGTGGAAGCCCGCACTGTGGTTTCTTCTCCCCGAGAGGAGGTCTCAGGGCTTCTTCTATCTTCCTTGATGTGGAGAGCCCTGAAGAACCCCAACCCCCCCCCCCCCCCGTTCGCCTCACTATGAGGAGCTCATGGAGGTGCTGACTAGTGCGGTCGCCAAGCTCAACATCTCTTGGCCCGCAGAACAATATCATGAGCCGCAGCGAAGCAGACTTGATGAACGCTTCCTTGATGAAAAAAAGTCAGCACCCCCTAAACAGAGCCTTCCCTTCTTCCCCGATCTTCATAAAGAACTTTCTAGATCGTGGGAGAAGCCGTACTCCTACCGCCTCTTTAACCCCGCTGAAAATTATGGAAATGTGGGGGGTGCAGAGGAGTACGGTTATAAGGCGATGCCACGGGTAGAACAGACGCTGGCTAGCTATCTGTCCCCCGGCTCGGCATCGTCTCTGAAGGCTCCGTCCTTGCCCACCAAGCCATTGAAAGTAACATCCAGCTTGATGGGCAAGGCGTACACGGCAGCAGGTCAGGCTGGTTCTTGCCTCCATACCATGGCAGTTCTCCAAGCCTACCAAGCCGACC
Organism: Garra rufa; assembly: GCF_049309525.1. Lineage (NCBI taxonomy): Eukaryota > Metazoa > Chordata > Actinopteri > Cypriniformes > Cyprinidae > Garra > Garra rufa. The sequence goes on along the minus strand of NC_133384.1, from coordinate 2,250,217 downwards.
TGCTGAAAGAGTTTAGCGATGGTGAGGAATTAAACGTCACAGATATGCGCCGTACAGCAGATCTCGCTCTCCGCGCCACCAAGGAGACCGCCCGCGCTGTTGGGCGGTCTATGGCAGCCTTGGTGGCCGCGGAGAGGCATCTGTGGCTGACCCTGTCCGAGTTAAAAGAGAAGGACGGGGTCACACTTCTGGACGCCCCCCTGCAGCCCACCGGCCTCTTTGGTGCCTCAGTTGACACTGTTGTTGCCAGGCACCAGGAGGCTGTAAGCAGGCGGCGGCGTTCCGGACGTATCTTCCTCGCCGCGTTTACTCTTCTGATGCTGCTAGACGGGAGCAGCCTCAACCGTGTACGAGCTCCTCACACAGAGAGGCACAAAAGCAGAGTGTTGCCGCCCATGCTCCTCCAGCGAAGCCTAGAGGGCGGGGCCAGCGACGCTCTAAGTCGGGGGCCTCTAAGAAGAGGCCTGACCTGAGGGTCGTCCTCCAATCTAAGAGGTCCTCGGCTAAACAATGAGGCCAAAAATCTGCCAAAAAATGAGGGCAGCCCCTCTCGAGGGGGTTTGCGTTGCACCACAGCTTATGGTCACCAAACCCCCTCGGGGCCCTCAGGAGATCTGTCAGCTAACCCTGCCAGTGTTACAGGGCGTGGCAATCTCCCGCAAACATCATTCTCTAGCCGTTCCGCCTGGAAATGTAGCGGACCTAGAGAGTTCGCAACCCCCACGGGGGTCCTCAGAGAAACTAATTCAGGTGTATCCTGCCAGTACGCTGTTACAGGTCACTGAATCAGTTCCTCAAATAAATCCAGAAACCAGTCTCGAGAGGCTGGTTCCCTTAGTAGAATTTATGGCAGCGTGGAAACTACTGCCAAATGTTTCTACGTGGGTCCTGCGCACTGTAGAGAAAGGTTATTGCATTCGATTCTGCACCAAGCCGCCACCTTTCAGCGGGGTATTCCCAACTCTGGTGAACCCCGAGCAGGGTCTGGTAATGAAACAGGAAGTAGAAACTCTCCTGAGGAAGGAGGCCATCGAGGTGGTCCCCCCACAAGACAGAGAGTCCGGGTTCTACAGCCGGTACTTCATTGTTCCCAAGAAGGATGGAGGGCTTCGGCCCATTTTAGATCTCAGGCAGTTGAACCGCTCAGTCAAGAAACTGAAGTTCAAAATGTTAACTGTCAAACATGTCGTGTCTCAAATCAAGTCTGAGGACTGGTTTGTCACAATAGATCTAAAAGACGCATACTTTCACGTCTCCATTCTTCCTCAACACAGGAAGTTTCTCAGGTTCGCTTTCAGGGGCAAAGCTTACCAATACAGAGTGCTTCCTTTCGGCCTAGCTCTCTCACCCCGAACTTTTACAAAGTGTGTGGATGCTGCTCTGGCTCCTCTGCGACTCCAGGGCATCCGCATACTCAATTACATAGACGACTGGCTGATCCTGGCCAGCTCGGAACGGTTAGCGGTTCAACATCGAGGTGTTGTTCTCGCTCACATGAAAGAATTGGGGTTGAGACTCAACGCCAAGAAAAGTGTGCTTTCTCCACTACAGAGAACCACTTATCTAGGTGTAATTTGGGATTCGACCACGATGCAGGCACGAATGTCACCTGCTCGGATCGAGTCGATCCTTACTGCAGTCAATGCGGTCAAGCTAGGCCTGTCACTAACTGTCAAACAGTTCCAAGTACTGTTCGGTCTTATGGCAGCAGCATCCAACGTGATACCTTTTGGTCTGCTGTACATGAGACCACTGCAGTGGTGGCTCAAAACCAGGGGGTTCTCCCCGAGGGGAAACCCACTCCGCAAGATCAAGGTCATGCGGCGCTGCCTACGTGCCTTGGCCATGTGGAAGAAACCCTGGTTCTTCTCTCAGGGTCCGGTGTTGGAAGCTCCTTGTCGCCACGTCACGCTAGCAACAGATGCATCCCTCACCGGCTGGGGAGCGGTCATGAGTGGCCGCTCAGCCCAAGGCCTTTAGAGCGATCACCATCTCTCCTGGCACATAAATTGCCTAGAGATGCTGGCCGTATTCCAGGCCCTGAAGTGTTTCCTTCCAGACCTAAGAAACCGTCACGTGCTGGTCCGTACAGACAGCACTGCGGTAGTCTACTATATAAATCATCAAGGAGGTCTCCGCTCACGCCCCTTATACAAGCTGGCGTACCGGATCCTCCTGTGGTCTCAAGGAAAACTTCTCTCCCTGAGAGCAGTCCATATTCCTGGACATCTGAATGTGGGAGCAGACGTCCTGTCGAGGCAGGGGCCGAGGCCCGGGGAATGGATGCTTCACCCACAAGTAATGAAGCAGATCTGGAGAGTGTTTGACCAGGCTCAGGTGGACCTCTTCACAACTCGAGAGCCATCGCAATGTCCCCTCTGGTACTCTCTAATTCCTCCAGCTCCTCTCGGACTGGATGCTATGATACAGACGTGGCCGAGGCTTCGTCTGTATGCTTTTCCCCCGATCGCTCTGCTCCCGGGAGTTCTGGAAAGGGTACGCCAGCATCAAGTGCGGCTGTTGCTAGTAGCCCCGTACTGGCCGGCCCGAGTATGGTTCTCGGACCTAATTGCCCTCCTCGACGGCTCTCCGTGGGAGATCCCCGTCAGGAGGGACCTCCTCTCTCAGGCTGGGGGCGCGATCTGCCACCCCCACCCGGAGAGGTGGAAGTTATGGGTATGGCCCCTGAGGGGGCGCAACTCATAGAAGCTGGTCTCTCAACCGAGGTTGTTGAGACCCTTCTCCAATCCAGAGCTCCCTCTACGAGGAAACTTTATGGTCTTAAGTGGAACCTGTTTGTTCTATGGTGTCGCGAACACAGTGTAGACCCAGTTAACTGCCCGATAGGTACAGTACTGGAGTTCCTACAAACTCGTCTTTCCACGGGGCTAGCTCACTCCACCCTGAAGGTGTACGTGGCGGCCATATCTGCCTACCACGCCCCTCATGGTGGCCTCTCAGTGGGCAGAGACCCCCTGGTCATTCGTTTCCTCCGCGGTGCACTCAGGCTGAGGCCTCGAGTGAAACCGAGGGTTCCTACGTGGGACCTAGCCGTGGTGCTAGAAGCCCTTTGTAAGCCTCCATTTGAGCCCATAGAGGAGATCTCAGATCGCATGCTTACTATAAAGACAGCGCTACTGCTAGCTCTTACCTCTCTAATATTGACTTTGCCCCAGGGATGGCCAAAGCATTTCTCTACCCGAGAGTTGGGTACGTTCCCAAGGTCCCGTCCCTAGCACCACAGCCAATCACGCTTCAGGCGTTTTATCCTCCTCCATTCATGGAGCCCGACCATAGGAAGTATAACTGTATGTGTCCAGTTAGAGCGCTAGACGCATACGTCCACAGAGCTGCCGTGTGGCGTAAAACAGAGCAACTGTTTGTCTGTTTCGGCCCTCCAAAGAGGGGGTGTCCGGCCTCAAAGCCTACAATCAGTAGATGGATCATAGATGCCATTTCTACCGCTTACGAGTCCTCTGGTCTCCCATCCACGTTGGGAGTCAAGGCTCAATCCACTCGAGGCCTATCGGCCTCCAAAGTTCTAATGGCAGGTGTCCCAATCCAGGACATCTGCAGTGCTGCGGGTTGGTCTAACTAACAATGCTACACTCCACTCCACACTTGGGTTATTTGGCAACTCAGCACTGGGAAGCTATTAGACAGAACACATGCTGGGTTATTTTGCCTCAATTGGTTGGGTTAAATGTTTTTACCCAACATGCTGGGTTGTTTTATTTAAGTCTATTAAAACTATTGTTTAAAAATTATTGTATTGCTGGCTTAAAATGGACTGGAAATTAAAAATCACAAAGAATTATAGAGGCAACAGTAATAATCCAAAGGTGAACATTTTTTATCAAGCAAGAACACCCATGGACAAAAATAGACAAATAGAATTTATGTGGGTGAAATAAAGTTTGCAATATTACATACTGTCATGAAACGTTGTTGGAAGGACAATGAAGGTGCGAGATAACATAAACAATCTTTAATAGGAGAATCACAGGGGTAAATCCACAAAAGCAACAGGGTAACACACGTAATCCAACAAGTAGACCCGACCGGGGAAAAATGAACAGACAGGAACTAAAATACAAATGGTAATTAGGAAACACAGGTGCATGTAATGATAATCAAACTAAATGAGAACAGGAACATCACCAAATAAGGAAAACAGGAACTGAAACAGTGGCAAAACATGACAAAACAGATCCATGATCCTGACATATCGCCGCCCTCCCGGAAGGCACATTCTCACACCATAGACAACAACAGAGGGAGGTATGGGTGGGAACTTGGGAGGAGGATGGATACCCGGGCGGAGGACGACAAACAGGGCCGACTGATGGTGGCGGAGGAGCCCGAGGTGGAGATAGAGAGCCGATAAGGCAGGGTGACGAGGAGGATCTGGAGGGCGTTCTGGCGGCAGATTCGTGGATCTGGGAGGCAGCGGTGGAGCTGGAGCAACAGAGGAAGCCAGTGGACTTCCAGGACACAGCGGAGAGGAGGGAGCTAGGAGCCATGGTGGAGCCACAGGGTCGACAGGCCTAGACGGAGTCCTGGACTCTGAGGCTGGAAGCGGAGACAGGGGTTCCTCCAGCCATGACCCCGATAGAGACTGGTAGACCTGCGGTGAGCCCACTGCACAGATGGTGGGCTGAGGGTGAAAGGAGGGGCTGCCAGACCAAAGCAGAGGAGGAGACAGGAGAGGGTGGGAGGGTGGACATTTGTTAGCCTCTTCTGGACTGAGCTCTGGCATGGGAGCCCTCTCAGGGCTGAGCTCAGGAATGGCAGTTTCAGCAGGCTCCGATGACTGTGGGAGAAGAAGGGGCAGGTCGGCATACATGTCCATGTCAAATACCCCCTCAGCCTCTAACAGTCCTAGATCCATAACCAGCTCACTCTCAGCCATGTAGCAGTGGATGGAGCTCCTCTCCGTGATCTCACTCACACACCTGGATTGACATAATTTGCAGCTCTGGCCATTTCACCCATTTATTCCGTCTCTATGTCTCCTTCCTTCATGTCTCCCATCTGCCTACGTCACGGGGTCGCGCCTTCCGGGAGGGGGGGGGGGTGATGTTACACCCCTGTCATTTTGTCAATTTTGGTTTAGTCCCTGTGTGCCCTTATTTGGAGTTCCTGTCTCATTAAGTGTATTCACATTATCTGTTTGTGATTTGATTAGTGATCTTATAAGTTTGTGTCTGTTCATTGTCTGATTGTCTGGCTTTGATGTTACCTCATGTGCGCGTGTGTGTATCTCTGCCTGTGGATTACCCTTGTGGAATATCAGTAAAGAACTATTGTTTTTGCTTCAACTTCGTGTTGCGCCCCTTCACTACGTACACTGTGACAAAAGGCTTTAGAAATGAAATAAAATAGACCTTTATTTCGCTGAAGAAGTGCACCAAATCAGCGGCGCTGTGAACCATTCTCCCCTGTAGATGACGCAAAAGTCCACGCTCTGACTGTAACTCAGCAGCTGGGTTGTTTCATCAGAGACAGGCTCTCAGCGATTGGGTAGGGGAAAAAAATATTTAATAAAAAAAACTACTCAGCAACTGGGTCAAAAATATTAAAAATAACCCGATAAAATGACCCAACAAGCTGAACCCAGCTTTTGGATCAAAATAAAATAACCCAACATTTTTTAGAGTGCAGAAAAACTACCCATCACCTGGGTTAAGATATAACAAAAAATAATAATAAATTAATAAAAAACAATAAAAAAAACAGCAGGCTGAACCCAGCGTTTGGGTTAAAAAAATGACCCAGCATTTTTTAGTGTGTAGATTTGTAAATTAATTACGTTTTAATCAGTTTAGTCTGTTACTCTGGTTTGCAAAAGGATCTGAGGTTGAATATGATTCATTCAGAACTCATGCACTAAATTGTTTGCAGCAGTTTCTTACACTGAAATAGTAAAGGGATATTTTATAAGACAATACAAATAGTGCTGGATTAAATGGATATTTATGAAACAAAACTTGCCATTTGTTTGTCAGTGATGAAGCAGCTCTTTATTGTGTGCAGCTTGTGAACAACTCTGTACTGCAAACAAAGACTATAAAGACTAAAACCTGTGCATCAGTACTGATGAAAAGCTAGAAACCTATTCAAATTAGCCAAGGGAAGGTTGAACCGAACAAATCCTTTTGTCTGCCTTATACTGTCTACGTTGCTAAGCCATTTTCCCTGACTGTTATTCACATGAAAAAAATAAAAGATTCAACAGTCCAGAGTGCATACATTTAAGATTTATTATTCTTATTTATTCTGATATTTGATCCTCTCAACATACAACATTTTTTAAGCTTTATTGATATTGACTCTAAAGTTGCTAAAACTAATTTATGAGTTGTGAATCGAGTACAAAGCACACATGACAGTGCACTGACCAGACATGGTTTCAGTTTGTATACTAAAGATCACCCATAGCACATTGTGTACACGTTCATGGCAATTTTCAGCAACACCTAAATGGCATTGTTAATTTGCATGTGAATTTCCTACATTTCCGTACACTTTAAGGGCAAGACCTTTATGCTTGTTCTGTAGCTCTGCTGTGTAGAATAAAAATAACACTTTAAATCCTGCTGAATCGATGAGTTTTGTTTTCCACACCACAATGATGAGATTATCATTCAGAGTGTTTTTGTTGCTTTTGGCAATGATGAGGAAAGAAGCTCATTTCGAGTGGTGTTTTATAAGAGTGAATATTGCACAGCATATGACAGAATTACTTGGCACGCTGAAAAGAACTCAAGCAGACCAGGGATTTTTTATAGAGTTAATAGATAATCAAGCTAACATACCTTGTCAAATAAATAACAAAAACAGAGGACTCCTGCAGCAATGCATGATGGTGGAGACAAAGGAGAGTAGTACCTAGTATGAAATCCTTAAACGCTTTAACACACCCTTAAAGGGGGTGAAATAATGTCTAGACTCATTCAACTGTAATATGCTCAGTTCAAGAGTCCGTAAAAAAAAATGGTACGGTAAGACGTACTTATATATTAGCTTTAATGCACCCTATATGGCTGCGAATCCATGCCACAAACCGGTGCAATAAGCAGTTCTATGTGTAATGTAAAATATGGTAAGTAAAAAAAAATTACAGTAAAACATGCCCAAAATTTGCATTTCATCAGAGCAGCATCTCTTACAGCTATGAAGCTTCTATGTTTGCTTAAATACCCTCTCTTGTGGTGTGACTTACAAGAAAAGTGTCCTTTAAAGGGATAGTTCACCCAAAAAAATAAAATGCTGTCATCTTTTACTCACCCTTTAAACCTGTATGACTGGCATTCTTATGTAGAACATAAAAAAATTCTCAGTATTTTTTTCCTTACAATGAAATTAAATGGTAACCAAACCAGTTTGCTTACAAACTGATACTTACAAACACAGAGCGATACTTGTTTTCAGCACAGCTGTTGGCAACTAAAATGTTTGGAACTGAAAGCTATATGACATTTCTTAATAGCAAATTGGTAAATGTTACTGTTTTTGAAGCAGTTAAATTTACAGCTACCGGATAGTGGATACGTACAAGCTCTGCATTCAGTATACTAGTCAAGTCCAGTCATGTCTCATTTATTTATATAGGACTGTATACATTGCTTCAAAACAGCTTTAACACCATTAAACATTAAAATACTTGTCAGTGTATACTCTGCCCTGGCAGTGGTGTTCTGAACCAAAGCTTTGACAGATAGTTAACGGAAATAAAGCACCATCACACTTTCTTCTTGCGCATGTGATGCACACTTTACTTGATTCACTTGTAAAACTAAAAGGGAAAAATACAAAGGTAGAAATTACAAAATGATTACAAATAATATACATCTTACATATTCAAACGGCTAAATAAACAAATTGAAGCACATTAATGACGTGCACCTATGAAAACGATTACACAGCTCGTTAGCAGATTGCGACAGATTTCAGAACAGAACGTCAAGCTTTTAACATGTCAGTACTGACCCTCTTTAATCAATCTAACACAAAAGAAGTATTGCAGATGGTTTCAAAATAAAATTAGCAACTTACGGTCATTTCTATCACAAGGACTGAAAACAAACAACAACCAAGCGTCTCTGGATGCCGATCGCAGTCTCTTCTTCTATGACTATTTAAACATCTGGTTACGTTCTAAAGAATAGTGCAATGACATTTTTCGCCACTAGATGTCACAGTCGAACCTCTTAAATAAATCAAAGCACAGCTTACAAAAACGAAACAAACACCATACAGTACACTCCCCGCCTGGTATATTGGTTATACCCCTATGCCTTTTAATCACCAGACAAAAGTAAGGCTACCTCACATATAAGTCTTAAGACAGCCCCTTGCTTAGCAGTCTTTACCATAACCTTCTGAATTTTCCCATTAGATGAGGCTACAGTCTTTGTTATGAGACCAATTGGCCACTCACTGCGCTTAGCTTCCCCATCCTTTAACAGAACGACGTCTCCTTCCTGAATATTATCTCTCTCCTCGGTCCATTTCCTTCTGGATTCCAAAGTGGATAAGCACTCCTGCTTCCATCGCTTCCAGAATGAATCCGCTAACATCTGGACTTGACGCCACTGACTTTTGTGCAAGTGTCCTAACTCAAAGTTTCCTGGTGGAGTTGGGGCAACGCTCACTTTTTGAGTCAAGAGCATCGCTGGTGAGAGCACTTGAGGCATACTTTCATCTGTTGAAATTGGGTTAAAGGACGGGAATTCATAATGTCCATGACTTCTGCCATTAAGGTTGTTAAGACCTTGTGTGTGAGTCTTGTAGGAGTTTTCACCAAGAGTGCTTCCAGAATACGTCTGGCGATCCCGATCATTCTTTCCCACACACCCCCCATATGAGAGGAGTGTGGAGCGTTGAATGTCCAGGTGCAGCTTTGATTCCGCAAGAAACCTTTTAGCTCAGAATCGCCACTGTCAATTTGGAGTTTTTTCACTGCTCCAACAAAATTTGTCTCTCTATCTGAACAAAAATGCTTCACTGGCCCTCTGACAGCCAAAAAACGTCTCAAAGCACAAATAAAGCTTGATGCTGATAAAGACTCCATGACTTCCAAGTGAACCGCCCTAGTACTCAAACAGCTGAATATGACGGCCCATCGCTTGTTCTCAATGTTGTGCCCTCTTGTCTTGCGTGTCACCACAGTGAAAGGTCCAAAAACATCAAGACCTGTGTGTGTGAAAGGTGGATCTACAGAAACCCTGTCTGGGGGCAAAGCCGACATCTTCTGACTCTCCATTCTACCTCTCAGCTTCTTGCATAGGACACATTTGTGGATGATATTTGAAACACGTCTTTTGCCGCTGACAATCCACAATCCTGCACCACGTATAGCGCCCTCCGTAAAATGGCGGCCTTGGTGAGCCACTTGATCATGATAATGCTGAATTAAAAGATCAGTCACATGATGGCTGGGCGGAAGTATCAAGGGATGCTTCTCTGGATCTGAGATGTCAGCACACTGAATGCGACCCCCGACTCTTAACAGACCTTCCTTGTCCACAAAGGGATCAAGTCTTAGGAGTGTGCTATGGTGTGAGACTTTTCCATACTTGGTCAGACTCTCAAACTCTTCTTGCTGTACAGTTTTAATTATGGTCGACTTAGCTTGTGAGGTCTCAACATCTGAGGTCTTTGCACACCAATGCCACTTTCTACAAGGACTGCTAGGTGGAGATTGTGAGAAGGATTTTGTGATGTGAGTAAGAGTTGTGACAGCTCTCACCAAAGACCTCCATCTCGAGAAACGCTGGAATCTGAATCTTGACATAAACTGAATCTTGAGTCTAGAGACTGCTCAGTAATGCCAGTTGTCAGGACTTTCACTTGAGGGTGAATTTCAACATCCTCTTCTGCTTGGACAAGTCCATAGGATTCCTCCACACTACATCCCACAGGACCACATTTCCTAAGGAACTCTGGACCTAAAAAACAGTTGGTAAGAGGTAAGTGGGCTGCTGGCACGAACCTAGTGGCATGATCCGCAGGGTTCTGCTCAGAACAGACGTAGTGCCACTGATTGGGTTCTGTGGCTTTCCTTATGCGTGCAAGTCTGTTAGCCACATACATATAGAATCTGCGTGTGTCATTGTGAATGTAACCGAGCACTATGCGACTATCCGTATAAAAATGGATGTTGTGAAGCTCCAAGTCAATTTCTCCTTTTATGAATTCCATCAACTCCACAGCCAGCACTGCAGCACATAACTCGAGGCGCGGAACAGTATGCGCTGGAAAGGGGGCTAACTTGGATCTTCCCATTACAAACCCCACATGAGGTTGTCCATTTAAGGCCATCACTCTGAGGTATGCTACCGCAGCAATAGCTAAAGTAGAAGCATCCGAGAAAATGCACAGCTCACGAAGTTGAGCTCTGCAGTTTGGGACATAAGCTCGGTGTATTTGCAATCGGTCAAGCTCTGCTAAAGATGAAATCCATACCTTCCATGGATCTTCCTTTTCTGATGGAAGAATGGTGTCCCAATCCTGCTGGATTGTTGAAAGTTCCCTCACTAGAGCTTTGCCTTGCATAGTGATTGGACAGACGAACCCGAGAGGATCATATAAACTATTGACGGTGGAAAGGATTCCTCTTCGGGTGAAGGGTTTGCGTTCCTGAGAAGCTTTAAACATAAAACAGTCTGTCTTGAGGTTCCAACTTATACCAAGGCTGCGTTGGAGAGGTATTGTATCTTTACTGAAATCTAGATCTTTCAGATCTTTGGCTCTTTCGCTAGAAGGAAATGCTTCCATCACCGAAGCACTGTTGGAGGCCACTTTATGCAGGTTCAAGCTTGACTTAGATAGCATTGCCTGTGTGCGCTTTAGGAGATCAATGGCTTCTCTTTCAGTTGGGACAGACGTGATACCATCGTCTACATAGAAGTTGCGCAACACAAAGTTCTTAGCATCCATTCCACACTCCATTTTGCCGAGTTCCGCTGCTTTTTTCAGGGCATATATTGTGACTGCTGGCAACAGACTATTGCCAAAGACATGTACAGTCATTCTGTAATCAATTATCTCCTTTTCTGGACAGTTGTCTTTGTGCCAAAGGAAGCGAAGATAGTTGCGATGTGGCTTTTTTATTTTAAAGCTATAGAACATTTTGTTCTATGTCTGCCATCACAGCTATTTCTCTCTACGAAAGCGCAACAGCACACCCAAAAGGGGGTTGTTGAGGTCAGGACCACTCAGCAAAACATCGTTGAGGGAAACTCCCCCGAACTGAGCACTCGAATCAAAAACCACCCTTATTTTGTCAGGTTTGTGGGGGTGGTAAACACCGAAAATCGGCAAATACCAACATTCCTCCCCCAAATGCAAGGGTGGAGCCAGTTCTGCTTGTTTATGCTCGATCACCTTCTGCATGAAGTCAAAGAAATGCGTTTTCCTTTTTGGTTTCTTTGAGAGAGTGCGCTGTAAAGAGCTTAGCCTCTGCAGAGCTTGCTCTCTATTATTTGGGAGTTGAATCCTTGGGGAGCGGAATGGAAGTGGTGCCACCCAGTGGCTATCCTCGTCAAGGTACACCTCTTTATTCATTATGTCTAGAAAGACTTTATCCTCCACAGATAGAGTTGCTTTATTGTCGTCTGGAGATCTGAAGAACACATCCTCCTTTAAACTCACTGAATAGCTCTCGTTAGATTTGAGAGAACATGGTGGGTCGGGTATGTATGACAAAAGAGGTGACTCCGCTTTTTCTACGACACTGATGCCCTTTGTGCACGAAGAGAAGTATGAAGTTCGTCCATTGAGAAGTATGTTGGTCTTGTAAGCGTTCACACTTGATTGACGATGAATGCCATCCAGGCAAACTTCTCCCACTATCACCCAGCCCAGGTCTAAGTGCTGTGCATATGGTGTGTTGTGGGGTCCATTGCGTTGTTCACGCACTTTGTGCACACTAAGAACATCTCGTCCCAAGAGAAGAAGGATAGAAGCATTAGAATCTAAAGGTGGGATTTTATTTGACACCACAGTGAGGTGGGGAAAATGCACAGCTACCTCAGGCATAGGGATTTCGGATCTATCATCTGGTAAGCTGTTGCATTCTATCAAGGGTGGAAGAGCAACTACTGTTTTTCCATCAAGTGATTCGACAGAGAATCCACTTACTTTTCTCCCCGCCGTAGACACTATGCCTGAACACGTCTTCAGCGTGTAAGGGGAAGAACTACTATCGATGTTGAACAGATCAAAGAACTGTGACTTCACCAAAGATCTATTACTCTGCTCATCCAGCACAGCATAAATGTGTTTGGCCTTTTCACACTGATTAGAGGGATAAACTTTCACAAGACAGATCTTTGAACATGGTTTAGGCTTACTAACATCTCCACAAATCTCTGTGCACTTGTTGGTGACCTCAGCTGTGTCCTCACCTATGTTTTCTCTGATTTGTTCTGTCGTTGACTCAGGTGCCTCAACAGACCATGGAGCAGGTCCAGGATGCATGGCAGCAATATGTCGATCACTATTGCACTCCCGGCACTTGATCAATGCTGTACAGTCTCTCGCAACATGCTTGGTGGAAGCACAACATTCAAAACAGATGGACTTTTCCTTCAGGTGTGCAAACGACCACTCTGCACAAGCAGCAAATCTCCAAGGTCCCTCAGATGATGGATGTCTTTGTTTGTGATACGAGGGAAAGCATCAAGTCTTTTTAACATTGCCTGCTCGATGACCTCTGGACAACCATAGCAGTCTTCTAGGCAACGCCATATCACTCTAACTCCTGAGGTAGGATTACTGACATAAACTGATTTGATTCGTTTGGTATGATTAGAGGAATCAGGACCGAGCCATCTGATGAGAAGATCGATCTCCTCCCTACTAGTTAAATTAAGTTCACTGGTTACAGCTTGAAAAGTTGTTTTCCACGCCCAGTAATTCTCAGGGCAGTCATCAAACTGAAACAAGCCTGAACTCACCATTTCTTTCCTCAGCAGATATGTAGTGAAGTCACTGACATGTGGCGTTGGTGTAGAGCACCTAGCAGGTTCTTGTGAGAGCGGGTCTGATTCACACTGTATTCTTACTGGATATCTTTGATGCCTCACCTCATCATCTCCATCAAATGGATCAATCTTAACTTTCGAAGGAGAGCACTGGAAGCTGTGTTGCTGTGTGTTCCTGCTTCATAGGAACTATCTCTGCTTTAGACTCCTCTTTCTTTGTCGGCGAGTGGGAGCAAAGTGAGCCTTCAACATAACTTTGTGTCATATACTGAGAATTCTCACTCTCATGTTGCGAATTAGAAGTCAGATTAGGAGCATTTGGTAGCTGAGAATATGTCTGCACATACTCTCTGGTACGTTCAGTTCTATTCGAAATGCATGAAAGTTTTTCTAGGTCTTCACCTAGTTCATCTTCTCTGAGAACTGCAGTGTCGTAAACATCTGCTTCTTTAGATGCTGCTACAGCTTCTTTCTGCAGTTTCAATACATACAGTTCAGCCTCAACCTCTGCTTTCCTACGTGCTGTTTCCGCTAATGTTTTTTGTTGATGCTCTTCTAGTTGAGCTCATTCTCGCATCATGATGGCTTCTTTCTCTGTATATGAGGCTTTTACTTTGCATGCTGCCGCTTTAGCTCTTACTGTGGTTGCAGCTGCACGAAGATCTAGTAGATCTAGTAGTTGTGATTTTCCTGACCGTGATTCTATTTCTAGTGCTTGGTCAGCTTCTTCTACATTTTTGCAAGGCTGTGCAAGACTTGTCCATCTTGACATTACAGTGTAACTCACTAAGATTGCACTTGCTTGTCTTCTCCCGCCGCGTAGACAACCTTTTACTATTCTGCCCTGGCAGTGGTGTTCCGAACCAAAGCTTTGACAAATAGTTAATGGAAATAAAGCACCATCACACTTTCTTCTTGCGCATGTGATGCACTCTTTACTTGATTCACTTGTAAAACTAAAAGGGAAAAATACAAAAGGTAGAAATTAAAAAGGAAAGGAAAGGAGGTGACGTGAGGCCAAGTATGGTGACCCATACTAGGAATTTGTGCTCTGCATTTAACCCATCCAAGTGCACACACACAGTAGTGAACACACACCCGGAGCAGTGGGCAGCCATTGCTGCGGCGCCCGGGGAGAGCTGCGGCGCCCGGGGGAGCAGTTGGGGGTTCGGTGCCTTGCTCAAGGGACTCACCTCAGTTGTGGTATTGAGGGTGGAGAGAGTGCTGTACATTCACTCCCCCCACCTACAATCCCTGCCGGACCTGAGACTCGAACCTGCAACCTTTGAGTTACAAGTCCGACTCTCTAACCATTAGGCCATGACTGCCATTACAAAATGATTACAAATAATATACATCTTACAACATTAGCTGACATATTCAAACAGCTAAATAAACAAATTGAAGCACATTAATAACGTGCACCTATGAAAACGATTACACAGCTGGTTAGCAGATTGCGACAGATTTCAGAACAGAACGTCAAGCTTTTAACATGTCAATACTGACCCTCTTTAATCAATCTAACACAAAAGAAGTATTGCAGATGGTTTCAAAATAAAATTAGCAACTTAGGTCTTTTCTATCACAAGGACTGAAAACAAACAACAACGCGTCTCTGGATGCCGATCGCAGTCTTCTTCTATGACTTTTTAAACATACGGTTGCGTTCTAAAGAATAGTGCAATGACATTTTTCACCACTAGATGTCACAGTCGAACCTCTTAAATAAATCAAAGCACAGCTTACAAAAACGAAACAAACACCATACAGTACAGTGTAGCTTTCAGTTAGAATTACAACTTCATTAGTGCTCCCCAGTACTCACATCTGACCTGAGTGCATTTGAAACTCCTAAACTTTAAAAATGTAGCAAATGATTTGTTTTAAGGACAAAAACCTGACAAATATTTTAAAATACATCATCTGGAATGTCTTGAGGTGTGGTAAATGTAGTATGAGCTAGTGTACTCCAAAACAATGCCAAAATTATTTCATTTACTGTAGAATACATAAGAATTCCAATTTTACAGCTTCTAACTTCTGCCAATATAGATCAACAATTTTGATGACATAACCCTGTGTCACAAACCCTGTTTATGTTCTTGCGTCTGTCCACCATTTCGCCTTCTTTTTTTTCGCTGAGGTCGCTGTACCATTTCATTGACTCTCACACGACACAGACTGTTACATGTCACCCCCGACTACACTTCCCATGCTCCACCTCAGTCATTATGCACACTGCTGTAGCCAATCATGAACAGTATAAATACGAGGCCATTACGATCATTCAGGGCAGAGTATCGTATTGCATTTAGCACTCTACTAGTGTTAGCAACTGTACAGAGCCATTTCTAGTTTCCTGAGTCAGTTTAGTCTTGTTACCTAGTCTAGTTATTCGTGTCGATTTCCTTGTCTGGTTTATCTCGTCCGTTTCACCGTCTGCCCTGTATCTCTCGCCTGTTTTGGATTTACCCTTCGCCCCTTTGGATTATGTTTGCCGTTGATCGACCCTTGCCTGTCCTTGAATTACTCTTCTGTCTTGCCTGCAATATACCGGTTTGCCAGTGTTTGACCCTGCCTTTTTACCATGTTGATTAATAAAGCTTTGCATATGGATCCATATGACCCTGCACTTCAGGATCAGTATGATCTTGATTTACATTTACATGAAATACATTTATATGGCATTCACACAAGAAACTTGGTTCATCTCTGCTGATTGTGGCAATGTAGTTTAAAAGACAAAGAAAATAAGTTCATATTATTTTTCAACAACACAATGTTAATGTTAATGTATTTACTGTTAAGAGTTCAGGAATCAACATTTTGTAGAATAAACTTGATTTTCAATGACAGCTTTCAATCTTAAAAATAAAGGTTATTTATTGGCATCGATGGTTCCGTGAAGAACCTTGAACATCCATGGAACCTTTCAAATACAGAAAAGTAGTGGAGAAAGATTCTTTAGATTTTTAAAATGTTCTTCAAAATGGTTCTTTCAAGAAATGTTAATTGAAGGGTTCTTTGGGGAACCAAAAATGGTTCTTCTATGGCATCACCACAAAAACAACCTTTTAGAATCTTTATTTTTAAGAGTGTTTTTGTGACTTTACATGCTGTACACCAGTCTTTTTACATCGCTGTTGGGTGACTTATGCCACACCTGGCACAAAAATTCAAGCAGCTCGGCTTTGTTTGATGGCTTGTGACCATCCATCTTTCTCTTGATCACATTCCACAGGTTTTCAATGGGGTTCAGGTCTGTTTAGGACTTCATGTCAGCAGCTTTACCTTGTTGTTATGAACCGCTGTCTTTAAAATATTAAGGATGGAAGTAGTGATGGGAAGTTCGGATCATTTTACCGACTCGGATCTTTGAGTCTCGTTCAGCAAAATGAACGAATCTTTTTTCGAGTCATTTCGTTCATTTCGTTCATTTTACCAAAATATAATTAAAAAGCTACGTGTTACTTCCATAACACATGTACTGCTTGTACAAACGTTGATTACACTACAAACAAGACAAAACTATAATACTATTAGAAAAAGAAAAGGTTAATTCATTGTTTACCTGGGTCTTCAGTCTATGATTAGCTCCCTCACCTCTATCTGTACAGGTTTGAGTCGTTCGTTCATCACGTGACAGCCCCATACGCTTTACCTATGCTGCCTGAGCCGGAAACAGAATTGATTAGTTCATCTCTCGAGTCATCGGGTTTGAGTCGTTCGTTCATCACGTGACAGCCTCATACGCTTTACCTATGCTGCCTGAGCCGGAAACAGAATTGATTAGTTCATCTCTCGAGTCTTCGGGTTTCAGTCGTTCGTTCATCACGTGACAGCCTCATACGCTTTACCTATGCTGCCTGAGCCGGAAACAGAATTGATTAGTTCATCTCTCGAGTCATCGGGTTTGAGTCGTTCGTTCATCACGTGACAGCCCCATACGCTTTACCTATGCTGCCTGAGCCGGAAACAGAATTGATTAGTTCATTTCTCGAGTCATCGGGTTTGAGTCGTTCATTCATCACGTGACAGCCCCATACGCTTTACCTATGCTGCCTGAGCCGGAAACAGAATTGATTAGTTCATTTCTCGAGTCATCGGGTTTGAGTCGTTCATTCATCACGTGACAGCCCCATACGCTTTACCTATGCTGCCTGAGCCGGAAACAGAATTGATTAGTTCATTTCTCGAGTCTTCAGGTTTGAGTCGTTCGTTCATAGTTGCGCAATTGCGCATGCGCGACTGAACGAATCACTCCCCGAGACGACTCGTTCTTACCGAGTCACATTAAAGATTCGTTCAAAATGAACGAATCGTTCAAGAACGACCCATCACTAGATGGAAGCAACCTGACACGCACTATATCCCCCTTTGCCAGTAAAGTCAGAACGGAACCCTTATTTTCCTCACTCAAAACCTTTCTTTTGGCATGATAGTTATTTGACTCCAATTACTTTTGTAGTACTACTAGCACTGTTTTTGCCATCCAGCTGTTCCTAATGCAAAATTAAAATTAATGACCACAGCAGTGGTTTTTATACTTTTCCTCATTAAATAAGATTTGGTTCAGGTGATAACCTAATCAGTACCTCGTTAAGTAGAATGAGGTGTGCCTGTGTTGGAATTCAACAGACGCCTGAATGAAATGGATGCCATACATGTAGAGATGCTGGTCGATTTGGACCAAAAAATTTAAAATGACACTTGGTGACTTTTGTTGCATGAACTATGTGAGCACACAAAAAAATCACTGACATGATTCGGATATGTTAAAGGGTCAAAAAAAAAAAAAAAAAAAAAAAAAAAAGACCAACATAGGAAATGAATAGGAAACATGAAAAAAATGCAATAATTCAGATAATCTCATGGTGGTACAAGCAAATCAGCCTGTCACAGAGAGAGTCAGAGACGTGCGGATCCAATTGCAGCATTTATTGAGAATGGTCAAACGGCAAGAGTAAACACCAGAAAACAGGAACAACGTAGGTAATCCGGGAAACAGTTCAATACTCAAGCAATGGTCGCACTGGCAGGCAGCAGGAATCAATAACGGGGTACACAGTCCAGAGTCATACACAGAGAATCCAACACAGAGATAAACGCTTAGAATTACGACCATTGGAACAATAAGACTTCGCAAGGTGGCTGTGTGTGTGAGTGGCTTAAATGCATGTGGGTAAATGATAAACAGGTGTATGCAGCAATCAGTTCAGTGGGAAACGAGGAGCAGCTGTGTGCAGTGATTGGTGCAGTGGCTTATGGGGTTTGCAGTCCAGAATGTGTGTGCTAGAGTTCATGACGAGATAGACCAGATACGTGACAGAGCCCCTCCCCAAGGAGCGGCTTCCAGACGCTCTAACCACATAATACAACCTGGAGGGTGGTGGAGCGGAGGCGGAACAGGGGGAGGGATGGAGGGCCAGGTCCATGTAGGGGTACTGGAACCACGAACTGAGGCGGAGCCGACGGAGGGAGAAGCCATGGCGGAGGAAGGGTTGGCTCCAGCATGGGGCCGACCGACGGAGGTGGAGCCGGTGGAGCCCGAGGCGGAACCGGAGAGTCGATGGTCCTAGGTGACACCGAGGATCCGGAGGGCCAAGGCGGAGCCCAAGGCTCTGGCGACCCCGGCGGAGATGGAGGTCCGGAGGTACGCAGCGGAGCCGGAGTGACAGAGGATCGAGGCTGTGCCCACGGGAGGGAGGAGGTCCACAGAGCCGGCAGGACGGAGTGACGAGGCGCAGCCGGAGGAGTAGAGTCCAGAGGCGAAGGTGGGGCGACGACTGACCGGGGCGGAGCCGGAGAGACGATGGAGCCCGGAGGAGCTGGTGGGCCGACGGCCGACAACGGAGACGAGGGAGCACAGAGCCGGGGTGGAGCCGCAGGGTCGGAGGGCCGAGGTGGAGTCCAGGACTCTGAGACTGGAGGTGATGGTGAGGGGTCCTTCAGTCTGGACATCGATGGAGACTGGCAGTCCCACGGCAAGTCCTCTGCACCGAAGGTGGGATGTGGGTGAGCAGAGGGACTGTCAGGAGACAGAGGTGGCGGAACTGGAGCAGCAGGGAGGGTGGGTGGGAACAGTCCATGCATGAGCTCCGTGACCAGAACCGGGCAGACAGGAATCTCAGGACGACTGGATGGAACCAGCGGAGTCTCTGGAAGGCTGGGCGGAACCAGCGGAGGCTCTGGAAGGCAGGGCTGAACCCGCGGAGTCTCTGGAAGGCAGGGCTGAACCAGCGGAGTCTCTGGAAGGCAGGGCTGAACCAGCGGAGTCTCTGGAAGACTGGGCGGAACCAGCGGAGTCCCTGGAAGGCTGGGCGGAACCAGCGGAGGCTCTGGAAGGCTGGGCGGAACCAGCGGAGGCTCTGGAAGGCTGGGCTGAACCAGCGGAGGCTCTGGAAGGCTGGGCTGAACCAGCGGAGGCTCTGGAAGGCTGGGCTGAACCAGCGGAGGCTCTGGAAGGCTGGGCTGAACCAGCGGAGGCTCTGGAAGGCTGGGCTGAACCAGCGGAGGCTCTGGAAGGCTGGGCTGAACCAGCGGAGGCTCTGGAAGGCTGGGCGGAACCAGCGGAGTCTCTGGTAGGCTGGGCGGAACCAGCGGAGTCTCTGGAAGGCTGGGCGGAACCAGCGGAGTCTCTGGAAGGCTGGGCTGAACCAGCGGAGGCTCTGGAAGGCTGGGCTGAACCAGCGGAGTCTCTGGACGACGCTCTTGTGAAGCGGGCTCTGGACGACGCTCTTGAGGAGCGGGCTCTGGAGAACTGGACGACCCCAGCGGAGATTCAGGAGGGCTGGGCGTCTCCAGCGGAGATTCTGGAAGAGCAGGCTCTGGGCGAGCGGTCACAGGAGGGCGCTCTGGCGGCGGAGACTGTGAGAAGGCGGTTGCCATCTTGTGCTGTGGCTCTACCTCACCCACCGTAAACGGAGAGCCACACAACAAAAGAGCCAGATCCATGTAGTGATGCAGAGTCCAGCCAAGTTCAAAATTTGGCATGTTGGAAGCCAATGGCTCTGAGAGTCCTCCACGAAAAAAAATCATGAGGCACGTCTCATCCATCGAAGACAGATTTGCCAAATCAATGAAAGCCATGACATAATCCTCAATTGTCTGCTCCCCCTGCTTGAGAAGCATGATCTGTACCGTGGAGTTCGTGCTGGAACCGGATGACATCATACTCGCTGCTGGATCCTTGTAAGGGCGAAGTCTTCTGTCACAGAGAGAGTCAGAGACGTGCGGATCCAATTGCAGCATTTATTGAGAATGGTCAAACGGCAAGAGTAAACACCAGAAAACAGGAACAACGTAGGTAATCCGGGAAACAGTTCAATACTCAAGCAATGGTCGCACTGGCAGGCAGCAGGAATCAATAACGGGGTACACAGTAGTGATGTGACGTTTGACACCGAAGCTTCGAAGCTTGTATCAAAAAAACGAAACATCTCACAGTGAAGCACTGTACCGGAGCTTGATTCGTTTTGTCCATAACCACGTGACCTGTGACGTCCGAAGCTTCCTTTTCGCACACAACCACGTGACTGCTTCATATTCTGATTCAAATAACGCAAACCCCTTGTGCAAGTATCAAGTGTCATTCACTTTTTGTTAAGAATAAATCATAATACGAATAAATATGTACATGTGTAGTTTTGTGCATATTCATTTTGTAGTTATCCTTGCTTCACAAGCACTTCTAATTAACACTAATATTAGTCAAAATTATTCTTAATTTACTTTGAACATATATGCCTACATGAACCATGCTTATACTTGTATAATTTTATTAAAACGTTTATTTACAGATCAATTCGAGTAAAATTACTGTAAAATTTCTGACATAGCACAAATTGATGTGTTTAATGAAACTGTCCAAAATCGCTTTAAGATCTGGGACGCGAAAGCAGCTTTTCCCACCTTTGTCCACAAGATGTCATTAGTGTGCAACATGTTGAAAAGCTTCGAGTAACGAACCTTTTTACGATACAGTTGAGGGGAAAGCCTCGGTGCTTCGAAAAGCTTCATTTTCCCATCACTAGTACACAGTCCAGAGTCATACACAGAGAATCCAACACAGAGATAAACGCTTAGAATTACGACCATTGGAACAATAAGACTTCGCAAGGTGGCTGTGTGTGTGAGTGGCTTAAATGCATGTGGGTAAATGATAAACAGGTGTATGCAGCAATCAGTTCAGTGGGAAACGAGGAGCAGCTGTGTGCAGTGATTGGTGCAGTGGCTTATGGGGTTTGCAGTCCAGAATGTGTGTGCTAGAGTTCATGACGAGATAGACCAGATACGTGACACAGCCTGTGCTGAAAAAAAGTGTTCATCAATCAAGGAGTGACACTCTAAAATATCAAGAATGCAAAACTGACACACACGCGCATACAGAGAGAGATAACTGGTAAGACTGCATCAGACCAAATTCTGAGCATATGTGAAATAAAATGAATATATTTTTAAGTTTTTTTTTAATGCCACCACAATTCTCACTTCAAAAAAAAAAAAAAAAAAGGATTTTAAATGCTTTCACTCTATTTTAATGTGAAATGTTGCATTTATTGAAAAATAATACATAATTAAATACAAAAAAAATGAATTCTAGTGGAAAAGATTGTTCATTAAAATTGTATAAATATTGCATAATATCATAAAAACTCCTCAACATTTTAAATAATAATCACAAAATATTACAGAGCCAAGTGTAACTCCTAAATGAAGAGGCCCAGAGGGTTAAG
Organism: Garra rufa; assembly: GCF_049309525.1. Classification (NCBI taxonomy): domain Eukaryota; kingdom Metazoa; phylum Chordata; class Actinopteri; order Cypriniformes; family Cyprinidae; genus Garra; species Garra rufa. The sequence continues at coordinate 2,228,487 of NC_133384.1, read as the reverse complement.
AAAAATTTGAAGAGATGTCTTAATTTTTACCAGAGCTGTTTATAATGTCTGTGTATATTATATTGCAAATGCTGTATTTTTGGACCAGTTTTAAAGTTTTATTATATTTTTCCCCTTGAAATAAACAGCTGTGTGTTAGTAAACACATCCATCATTAAGATGTTTTAAACTTAAAACCATTGTTTCTGAGTTCTCTCTCTCTAATACTGCATTCCTTTGTGTTCTTTAATTAATTTGTAGTTCAGGTTTTGTGTATTCTTGGTGAATTTTGTAATTGTATTAGCAGAAATGGCTGTGTTCCTCTATTCTATAGCCTACCTGCTTCTTTCACTTACTTTTTTACCTTCTTCTTACAGTGTTTGCAGCACACTGATTTTCTGTGTAATAATTGATTCGGCTCTCCTATTAGTTGGCGTGCCCACCTCAGGACATTATACCTTTCCATCAGTGGGCTCTTTGTATGCAAAAAAAACTTTCTTCTTTTTATATTATATGCTTCTCACTGGATTTGCTATTTGCTATGGATGATTAAAATAAAATATGTAGCAAAAGCTTACGCAGTGAATCTCTAAATATGTATTTATAAATATTTATAGGTCATATTTTATTCTATTGTTTGTTATACTTTTGGCTTGCTCAGTGTCTTTGTGGGTTTTGGTTCTTTTGCTGTTGTAGGCTGTAAGAACCTTTGAAATGATTGCAGTCATTTGGCGAAGTGATATGGTATTGTAATGTGGCTGAGACCTGCTTTTCCTGAAAAAAACTGACACCTTAGAACGTTCATCAGTCATCACCAGCCAGATTCAAGCATTCAACAGCCCCGAAGTCTAATTGCATTTAATAGATTACACTTTCAATAAAACAATTGCAACTGCTTAGTAAAATGTATTTTTATGCATTTTCATTTAATCTACACCATTCTAACCAGCAGGTGTCAACAGCATGCGGTAGGACCAATTTGGGGGGTGTGGGGACCAATTTGGTTACCGACATTCTTCAGAATTTTGTGTTCAACAGAAGAAATAAACTCAGACAGGTTTGGAACAACTTGAGGGTGATGATGACTGAATTTTCAGTTTTGGGTGAGCTATCCCTTTAATACATCGATTTTCCTTCTGGAGCATCAGTGAGCATTTGGACTTTCTGTAATAGTTCCACATGAGTCCCTCAGTTGTCCTCAGTGTGAAAAGATGGATCTTAAAATCTTAAGTCATTGTTGAAAAGGATTAAATACACAAAAATGTTGGAAAACCCAAGAATTTGTGGGACCTGAAGGATTTTTCTGAAGAACAGCGGGCAGTTTAACTGTTCAGGACAAACAAGGGACAAGAGACAAACAATGAACACCTATCACTAAACAAAAAACACAGTTGTGGATAATTCAGGTAACAACATAGTATTAAGAATCAAGGGGATGTAAACTTTTGAACAGGGTTGTTTTAATACATTCAATTATTATTTCCTTTTGTGGCCTATATGTAAATGTATTTTATGTTAAATATCTTATTCAGGTCAGTACTAAATAAACAATAACATGCATTTTTCATGATCCATCTTATTATGGTAAAACAATTATCGTTTTGCATATTCTAAAAGGGGGATGTAAACGTTTGACCTCAACTGTAGCGCTTTCAATGTGTATTGTTGGACACCTGGCGCTTTACAATCATATGGGGGATCTCAATCATATGGGGGATCTCTCCTCAACCACCACCACAACCACCACAATACCAAGTTACAAGTATAAGGTAGATTAGCACACAAGCTAGAGCAGAAATTACAAAATTATAGTATTTGCAAAAGAGGTGTGTTTGTTCAGCTGTGTACTAGATGTGATGGTCTCAACAGGTCAGGTTGAGATTGGCAGCTTGTTCCATCAAAGACGAACAGAGAGAGTGAAGATTTTGGAAAATAAAGCATTTATATCTCATTGTGAAGGCCCCACTCATTCATTTACTGTAAATGGCGGGAACATACACTTGTATAAGTGTATTGAGGTAAGCAGGTTTATGTCCAGTGACAAGGCCAATGTCAAAGCCTTGAATACAGGACAGTGGAGTGAGACCAAGAGAGCTGTGACGTGGCCCTTGTTTGGTTGATCCTGTGATTATGTAGACAGATTATTTGGAGACTTTTTAATGGCATTTTCAAGAAAGCAGAACGCAGAGGACAATTTTTGTAAGATAAATTCATAAACATACCAATAAAACTGGAAATATTAATCTAATTTATGCTCCATTAAGTTTTTTTACCAAAACACACCGTCAATACATACACATCTACCTCTAACCACACCAGTCCAAAGCTGTTAGATATACAAAGCAAGACGGCTGAAATATGTGAGATGTGTCGGTACCAAGGCTGACTTTGATGATAAATGTCTGAGGAGCAAGTGTTGGAGGTTCTCTTTGGATTAAGTAGGTATCTAAATAACAGCGGAGAAAGCATAACGACCAGATTTATGTTGTCCTGTACCCAAGAGACCATATCCCTGTGGTAATGGCTGCTGAATCAAGGCACATAAATACATGAGATGTGACACAGGCCTGGACAGGTGATGGCCAGTGTGTGGCCCATGCATTTCATTGACTTACACTTTAATAGGACAACTCAGGGATCTCAGAGGTTGGAGAAGACAACAGCAATAGCATCAAACCTCAGGGAGCATGAATAAACAGGAGACACTGATAAAAGGAGGGCATATTTTAATAATTTATTTCAATTTATTCTATATAAAAGCTCTGTCTGGTCACTTTAGCTGATGAAACTGAGTGACTAAGGCAGTAGAGGAGAGAGAACACTGTTCAGAGCTTGTGCTAAATTTGCAAACATCCATTTAGTGTAGTTAAGCAATAAGCATGTTACAGACTTCCACATTCATGGAGTTAGAGTGGAATATAGATTATTTTTTTTTATTTATTTTTTTATTGACTTTTCATATAACCACAGAACAAACAACACTTAAACTGGAATACAAAAACACACCACTCTTTACAAACATGCTCAATTTATAATAAGTATAAAAAAAATAATAATAATAATAATAAAAAATAATAATAAAAATAAATAAATAAATAAATAAATAAAAAACACAAAAAAAACCCCACACACAAAAAAAATAAAATAAATAAAAATAAAATAATTAAAAATAAATAAATAAATTAGTTACAGACAGTATTTACAATGTCCAAGGAGCAGTCAGTACAATGTCCAATAAAGGCTGTGTTCACATTTACATAATACTCATGTATGGTTCCCAAAGCCGCTCAAAGTTTCTCTGCTTGCCCTTTGCAATATATGTTAGTCTGGAATATAGATTAGTTAGTAACTAACTATTGAATTAAATAACACAAACTTTCTCATGGTTTGCATCTGCAGCCTTTTTAGCTAATTTAAGATGTACTCTTAGACTTATTATTCAGAAACAAATTGAATTTGTTGCTTTCACCCATGCAAAACATCCAATTTTGTGGTTGACGATTGAATTATGTTTAGGAAACTGCAATTTGAGAGCTAGTTATCGTCTTGTGTTAATCGTCCCTTGTTGAGTATACAGTCTTCAAATCATTTATCTGTAAGACAGGCTGAAAGCTATCGCAGGTCTCCTTTCCAGGAAATAATCAGCTATGTACAATAGTTGAGGTAAAAATCCCTAGTGTGTTATTAACGTGTGCATTAGCATTTCCATTCAGTACCCAGTTGTGGCAGGAATAGTTTGAAGGAAATATGATCCGCTATTTGTAACTAATTAAGGGATAAATGATTCTCTGCATTTCATCCAGAATTTTTGAAAGTTTAATCAATATACTCTTGATTGTTTCAGAAACAAATGGAGTTTATTGATATTTATGCATATACGTAACAAATTTTATAGTTATGCACTGAATTGTTGGAAATCTGCAATATGAGAGCTAGGTAACAGTTTAAAAATATTTAATCCTCAGTTGCTTAGATACAGCCTTCAAAACATTTCTCCCTAATTGAAAGCTACCTTTACCTGTTTTTCCACCAAATGTTCATCTACATAGCCTAACACACTGTTTTAGCATGCATTAGCATTTCAATTCAGTAACATGTGCTTTAAACAGGTGCACAGAAGGGACTACAGTGCAAAATCCGCTTTACTAGATCAATGCAACATCAAGCAATCAAATGGTTCAAATCATGAGTCAAATTTATCTGCAATTCCAACAAGACTTCATAAGCCTGCCATAAACATAACCTTACAGCGTTCACTTAATCAGACCGTGGAAGAACATTTCATTTAGAAAGCCTTAAAGTAAAGGTCATTATTAATGTCAGAGAACTGATGTCTTGTTCGGGCATGTGTCTGTCTCTCAGGAGAGGATTACCGCAAGACATCACCAGGTCTAAAGGGCTAAGCAGCAAATGCTTATTAAATATTGTAAATTAAATTTCAGCATTGAAAAATCTAGCACAGCAATTGGATTTTCATTACAATGCTGTAACAAGAAAAAACTCAGGCCTAACTTCAGTAGTTTAATTGAAAGGATATTTATGCCTAAACATGCATGAAAATGCCTTGCCTTCGAGGAGCGAGAAAAATACAGATAAAAGAGCAATCAATTGTAGCGCATAATGAATAGTAAGTACAGAACTCATGAATAAAAACTGCTAAATAATTTTGCCTTGTGCCATAAACATAGTGATTTGCATATCCTCTCTGTCTGATGCCAGTTAGCCCTATGAGAGTGTCTGAGTTTGGCATCCGTCACAGTCTGTCAATACAAATGTGTCAGTTGGCAGTGCCCAAGTGGCACGGTCGATACTCCCGCTGCCCTCTGACAATCCTGGCATCCTTCGTCTCAGCTCCCCAGGGCCCAGCTGTGTGCCAGTCGGCCCGTTTTCTGTTGTGTTACCCAAAATGCCATGCCAGTATTTCTCTGGCCGTGCATCCCTGAGATAATCAGCATGTTTCCACTGAATATTTCATTAATGGCTTTAGTACAGCTCTTTTTTGGCTCCTGAATGCATTTGATTGTGTAAGTTGGTACAAAAATATAATTACTCTTACCCATAAACAAACACTAATAATGTACTAATGGACAACAGCAATTTTGTTCGGATTAAAAGCTTTTACATATCCTTTCACAAGCTGCATTGCTGTTTCAGGTTTAAATGACTAAATGAATAACCTTCTGGCTTCAAAGTCACCACTATAAATCAAAAACCAAAGCCTGTATTGGTGCAAAACCAGTAAATAGACTGCACGTCATGTTGGCTAAATTAATTTGTCCCTTACCCACCACACTGTACGTCTTTTCTTATTTGTGCTTATAAGTCGCTCTGGATAAAAGCTAAATGAATTAATGTAAATGACAAACGTGTTGTTTGATCCTCAGAGCACATGAGTGATGTTTACATGAAATTTTACATGAAAATCCACCCACTGAATCATAAAATGTTGGAAATTTTAGTCCTTCTTTTTACTTTTAATTAAGATCGATTGCCATTACCAATTTTATATCGAAAGTTTAGGATGTCTTTTGCCTTAGTCAGACAAAAACTAATAAAAACTAAATATTTGGAGAAAGAACATTGAAAGCCGTCTTCTGACCAAACCCAACATATGCTTACATAAAAAAACGAAAGAATAATAATACAAATAAATAAATAAATAAAAATCATGTTCACTTGTTAAATCTTTCATTAAGGTGCCAATTGATAACCAGTCTTTAATCAGTAGAAGTACTTTAATTTGTTAATTTGTGCTACTTTGATTTGCCAATTATGGATGTATTCTTCCTGGGTTAATTTTCTAATTTCCTTAACTTTTGCGTGTCTTAACTGAATTGTTGAATTTAGTTGGTGTTTTTCCACTAAATAGTGCATAGGGTCACTCTCTGGGTGTCCTGCCCTTTATAAGAGCACAGTGATGGTAACAATCTGTCAGTGTGTCAGACAGATGGAACCAGAACTTCGCTCTTCTTTTCTAGATTTCTGCTAGAAGGGGGAATCTGCCCAATTCTGCCCTGCAATCGAGATTAGGGGCGTTTCTGTAGAGTCCCAGGATGCTCTTGCAGAACTCGAGGTGGAAAATTTCAGTGGGGTTTTTATCCCAAGATTCATAGTTTAATTTAAATTTGGTGCCCTAGATTTCACAGCCATATAGAAGAATTTGTCTGATGATACTGTCAAAGATTTTTAGCCACAATTTAATGGGTGGGTTGAACTTGAATAGTGGTTTTCTAATTGTGTAATAAGCCCTAAGTGCCTTATCGGTCAGATGTTTTATTGCCAGATCCAATTTACCAGAAGCTGAGATTGTAAGGCCCAAATAATTATAACATGTGACATGAGTAAGAAGTGTTCCCCCGATTGTAAAACTATTCTTTTTGTCAGTAAGGCGAGGCTTTTTCTGGAAGATCATAATTTTGTATTTCTCCATGTTTATTGGTAAGGCCCAGTCTCTACTGTAATTTTCTAAAATTGAGAGGCTTTCGTGTAGCCCCTCTTCATGAGGTGAAAAGAGCAGAAGATCATCGGCGTACAGGAGGCATTTGATTTCTTTGCCCTAGGGTCAGACCAGTGTAAGAGGACTTTTCAAGTTTTGATGCCAACTCATTAATGTAGATATTAAATAGTCGGGCTGAGGTCGCAGCCTTGACGGACTCCTTTGCTCTGACTGAAATAATCAGTCCGTTTGTCACTGATTTTGACACAGCATTTGTTTCCGTTGTATATGTCTTTTGTATATGTCATATGTCTTTCCTCCTATTCCGCTTTGAATTAGTTTTAGAAAAAGTCCAATATGCCATACCGAATCGAAGGCTTTTTTAAAATCAATTAAGCAGCCAACATATTTTTGTATAAGTGTGTTGAGTGTGTAAATGTGATTTGAATTTCTCTTTAGGCATAAATCCAATTTGACAATTGTTTAAAATCTTGTGTTTTTGGATAAACTGAATTAATCTGTCATTAATGATCGAACAGAATAGTTTTCCGAGGTTACTGCTCACTGTGATGTCTCTATAATTATTTGGGTCATACTTCTCTCCTTGTTTAAAAATTGGAGTTATCACATTCTTTTTCCAGATCTCAGGAAAGTTTCCAGATTTTAATAAAAGATTGAATAATTTTAGGATAGCAACCCTCAGTTTGGGGCTGCTGTGTTTCAGCATCTCGTTAGATATTCCATCCAAGCCACTTGATTTCTTAATTTTTAGGGATTTCATCTTCTCCGTCAGTTCAGTTAATTCTATGGGCTTGTCTAAATGATTTAGCCTGTCTTTAATAGTGTATTCCAGGTTATTTAGTTCGGAGGTCAGATGTTTTTGGGTGGGGGTTGGTTCGTTCAGTGAATAGAGTTTTCCAAAATGTTGAGTCCAGATATTTGGGTCATAGATGGGAAGGTGTTTGGCCTCTTCGGATTTTTCTAAATTTTTCCATAAATGCCAAAAAGAATTTTGATCGATTGCCTCTTCAATTTTTATTTTTTTTTTATTTTTATGTGATCAGTTTTCTTCTGTATTAGCAGTGAGTGACTTGTATATTTTAAGGGTTTGTTGATATGTGGCTCGTATTTGTTGGTTTGTTGGGTCTCTGTGTTTTTTATTTGATAATGATCGCAATTCTTTTCTTAGTTTTTGGCATTCTTTATCGAACCACGCATCTTTAGCTATTTCTTCGGTAACACTTTACAATAAGGTTCATTAGTTAACAGTAGTTAACCACATTAGTTAACATGAACTAATAATGAACTGCACTTATACAGCATTTATTAATCTTTGTTAATGTTAATTTCAACATTTACTAATGCATTATTAAAATTTTGTCAACATTAGTTAATGCAGTGTGAACTAACATGAACAAACAATGAACAACTGTATTTCCGTTAACTAATGTTAATAAAGATTAGTTAATACAGTAACAAATGTATTGCTCATGGTTAGTTCATGTTAGTTAATACATTAACTAATGTTTAACTAATGAACCTTATGTTAAGTGTTACCATTTCTTCTTTACATCTGATTTTTTTTTCTTTTTCTGAGGGCTTTTCTGACCACTGTAGAAAAGAATTTAGTTAACTGTTCAGTTGCTAAATTGACACTTCTCTTCTCTTCACTAAATGTAGTCAGGAGAAATAAGTCTAACGTGTTGTCAACTTGGGTGCTGTGGAGCGCAGCTTCATACTGGGCAGGACTGTCTTTGCTCCATATAAATTTGGGGGGGAGTGGATACAGTTGAACTTTCTGTTCTAAAGATGGCACATCCTATCTCTCTCCCACTTTGCTTCCTGTCATATCTGATCTGTCCTATCACAATAAAGGCAAAAATAAATTGTGATCTGATCTAGATTGTGATGACAGTCCGACATGTCCTTTAGCCACAAAAAGTTCTTGCAGACGTAGAAGCAGAATGTTAAAAAGTTAAATTACTGTACTGGTGAAGAAAGTTAACTTTGAACAAAAACTGAGATCTGATCTAGATATTTATGATGATTTGACAAGTCCTTCAACCACAGTACTCTTACGGGAAACTGGAACATCAACCACAGTTCTCTTTTCGGTGCTTTTTGACAATCTGCATTACGAACTGCATTTATTCTTCAGTCTTAAGAGGAGTCCGTTGTACTCTTGGATGTGCAACAGCAGCAAATAGTGAACACACCCCGTGAACAAATAATCAGAACAATGGGCAGCCATTTGCTCCAGCAACTGGGGGTTGCCTTGCTCAAGGGCACCTCAGTTGCAGTTACTGAAGGTGAAAGAGAGAACTATACATTTACTCCTCTTCTCTATAATTCTTTCTAAACTTTCTAAACATTAGGCCACAACTGCCACTCATCTAATCATCAGAAACAGTTAAAAGATAAAAAAAGGATTTTATATCTCACAATTTTGAGAAAAAAAGTCAGAATTCAGGATATAAACTCACAATTGCGAGAAATAAAGTCTGAATTCTGACTTTTTTTCTTGCAGTTGCAAGTTTGAATCTTGGAATTCTGACTTTTTTTCTCAGAATTGTGAGATATAAAATCCTTTGTGAGATAAGAAGTCCAGTTCTGAGGAGAAAAGAAAGACTGATATGTTCACAGAATTGTGAGATTATATCTCGCAATTCTGACTTTATAACTTGCAATTGTGAATTTATACTTCACAATTCTGAGTTTATATGACGCAATTTTGAGAAAAAAGTCAGAATTGCGAGATGTAAACTCGAAATTGCAAGAAAAAAGTCAGCATTGTCCGATAAAAAGTCACAATTACTTTTTTTTTATTCAGAGGCAGAAGCAGGCTTCCATAGAGAGGTTAACATTTCCAATAAAAAATAAAATAAAAATAAATTACCTCACAATAAGGGCCACCCCAATGTTCATGTGCGTTATGTACACATAATATTTTAACTGAAAAGTGAGCAAAGAATTTGATAATTGGTTTAATTTAATGATTACTGTTGCAATTGTGTGCATTTAGCCTAATGTCTTTGTAATCCTCCCTATTACATGATGTAGACTACACAAAGATGTAGATTAGTTAATTTGAGATGTTTTTATCAGCTGTTTGAACTCTCATTCTGACAGCACCATTTCACTCCAGTGGATCCATTGGTGAGCAAGTGATATAATGTTAAATTTCTTCAAATCTGTTATGATAAAAAAAAAAATTTGGGATGAACTATGCTTTGAAAAATGTGCAAAATATAAAAAGCAGGTTACACCTTGCTCTGTGCTCAGAGTAAAGCGTACTTGTGAGATGTCAACATGTGCTAATTGTATACAAGCTCTAGTTCCTGGGACAGTCCTGTGACTTCAGGCGTGTAAAGTTATTATTTTTTTTAGAAAGATACCCAGTATATTTCTCAAAAACAAAAAACCTTCAGAATGTCCAAATGACTTTCCATGCTCTTTGTTAGTATCTTAGTACCTCATTAGATAGCTTTCACCAGACTTTCTAACACAAATAGCTCTATTATACAAAGAGAAGACAGACTTTTTTTTTTTTTTTACTAAAGTTATTGATCTACCAACAGGCCAGGCTGCACTCTACCTTAAACTGGTGTGTTTTTTCAAAAGGATGAAAAACACTGTAAAATAAACATGAAAGACGAACATTTAAGGGCACTTCCACCTTGAAGACTTCTTTCTGAAGGTGCACTCACAATATGAAGATCACAATCAGTAAGTCTCTAATGTCAAATACTTAGTAAATTCACTGTTCTTTCTTTCTAGTTGTGGTCAGTGATGTCATGCTACCATTAAACAAACGCAGACCGATCAAAGACGTTAAGATGTCCACGTCAAAAGAAATTTACAAAAGTGATTTTATGTGCATAGAAAGCATGTTAAATGGAAGTAAAGTGTCTTTTAAGGTTCAAATAAGTTTTTGGAGCATAAAATATCATAATGTCACCCCTTTGGACTGTCTCTTTTGCCCATATTTGGTCCTTCCTGTCTATCACCTGTCCTCGTGTCATTAGCCTGTCTTTATAAGTTGATTTGTCTTCAATATTCATGGTTCGATCACAAGGTTGTTTTGGTGTGTGTTTCCCTGCCTGTCTGTTGGATTTACCTGTTTGGATTTATTAAAAGACCTGTCATTTAATTCTCATCTTCGTGCGCTTCCTTCTCTACACACACACCGTAACAGAAGTTCTGGCCGAAACAGAGTTAAGCGGTGTGCTTCCCTCCGTTTCCTTTTTTTCATTTTTCCTTTTTTGTCAGTTTTCAATTTAGCCTTCGTTATGAATGATCCCTCCATCCTTGACCTTCTGCTGGAGCAGGGGGATTGCTCTCTCGAGGACCACACCACCGTCTTCGTGTTCCTTGCCGGCCTAACACACTGCCTCTGCTTGTTCTATCAAACTGGACTTAACATCACCACACAAGCACAGCTGTCCAGGGAGTTTCCTCGAGAGAGCCTAGCCGGGTATATTAAGTGGATGCTGGTGTCATGCAGATTTTCGTAGACCATGGAGGATGACACCAGCCCCACTAGAGACCCAGAGCTCAGCCAACCCACATCCTGACTCGTGGAGCCAGAGCCCGAGCCCAATGCGGACGGAGAGCCAGAGCCGATTGCGACAGAGCCATCGCCGAAGGATGAGCACTAATTGCCAATCACCATCACCTTTCCTTGTGTCATTAGCCTGTCTTTATAAGTTGATTTGTGTTCAGTATTCATGGTCCGATCACAAGGTCACAAGGCAACCTGTCGTTGCATTCTTGTCTTCCTTCACTACACACACCGTGACAGTTGAAATGTTACATTGTCAGTGTAACACAGTATTTATGTAAAAATTCAAACAACATGCTTATTCTAATTTGCACAAATTAAAATATATAAAAGAATAAGGGTGCATATTACATTTTGTTGTGTTTTAAATGAGTAAAAAAAACTTACTGACAAATGGGCAAAACCTAGGATAGTGGCAAATTTGAAAAATGTAGAATCACAACTAAATAGTATTTGGGGTGAAAGTAATTAATCTTTTAATAATCTTTTAATGTCATAAAATTCATTTTTGTTGTAAATATGCCTGACAAGATTGTTACACTATATGACATTTTAGTGGTTGTCTTCTGTAAATTAGGGGAAAATGTATTATATTTATTTTTTGCTCAGAAAAACAAAAACAAAAATGGGTAACACTTTACAATAAGGTTCATTAGTTAACTTTAGTTAAAAACATTAGTTAAAATGAATTAATAATGAACTGCACTTATACAGCATTTACTAATTTTTGTTAATGTTAATTTCAACATTTACTAATACATTATTAAAATCTTGTTAACATTAGTTAATGCAGTGTGAACTAACATAAACAATAAACAACTGCATTTTCGTTAACTAACGTTAATGAAGATTAGTAAATACAGTAACAAATGTATTGCTCATGGTTAGTTCATGTTAGTTAGTACATTAACTAATGTTTAATTAATGAACCTTATTGTAAAGTGTTACCCAAAAATGCAATTAAATTAACCCTCAAAGACCGAGACAGCCGCCGGCGGCTAAAAATAACTATTGGTCTTAAATGTTTAATAACTTTTGAACCGCTAATCCAATTTGAATGCTTTAAAAAGTCTTGTAAAGTACAGAGTCTGCTCTTTTCGGTGATATCGCATTTATCTCATTTGGATATTCAGAGGCTCCGCTGTAAGCGTGATTACGTCATCACATTTCCTCAGCACTGATTCGTCAGATGAAATCAACACGTTTTGGTCCTCTGAGCCAAACAGGAACGATTGTTGATGCTTAGTCCCACCCCTGTGCCCCGATTGGTTCAAACTGTCATCTATTCAACCAATAAACATAGGTTTTGGTCTTTTGAACCACCGATTAGTATGTTTCTTTGCAGATCTGAACAGACGCAAAGTGAAAGCAGAGTGCGTCTTGCGTGCATGAAAACAAACGCAAAATAACACATTTGCATGACAGCATTCTTTGAAAATGTACAGAAATACTCACAACAGAGCCCTTTGACATAAAACAAACCAAAAACAAGGATGAAACAACAGTAGATATCGGATAAAGCACTGGAATGTGGGTTTTCGGTCACTAGGCGATGTCCCGGTAAAATAGATTCCGACGCAGACTACAGCCAGCAGATCCATCTATTTGGTTGTTATATTATGTAACTAATTATTATATAGTTTTTAAAGATTATTTGTACTATTTTTTCGGTTGCACTCTGTATATTTCTCTCTCATTTTGTGTGTAGTTTGTGAATAATTTGGATTGTTTATTTATTTTTTTGTTGCACAAGACAGTTTGTGCATTTTTTCTTGTGCTACTTTCTACACTATTTGTGTTTATTGTTCATCTTTTGGATTAAGAATATATTTATGAAATAGTAAATTATTTTTTACTGTGTTTTGCTATTATTTAACACTGTTTCTGCAATGACTTTACTCCTGAAACGTTTTTGGACAGATCTATATTGTCAATAAACGAAATGGGCCTGTTTTTCACTGAAAAGCACCTAAATAATATTGTAATAATTGGCTATAACTTGCTTGGGGAATGTTATATATAGACAAAATTTTATTTGGAAGTGTAAAACACCTAAATACAAATTTTTAAAGAAAAAAATCTAAACTTCAGGAGTTTTTGTTTGAGTACACAGTAAAAAAACACCCAATTGTTGGTAGCGTTTTTTCCTAAAATTCTGGAAATTCACTAATTTTTAGAGAAAACAAAAGGAAATTTGTAATTTTAAATTAGCTAGACATAAAGTTCAAGTTCTTATGTTTATAATGATATATGACAATTGATGCTGACTGCTAGAATAGGTCTGAAAAAACAAAGAAATATACAGGTGCCTCAGGTGCCCCAAAAATGTTCTAGGTCTTTAAGGGTTAAACAGAAAACTTTTAAATATCTTTCTGGAAAAACAACAGCAATTTACACTCTTAAAGGGGTCATCGGATACCCATTTTCCATTTTCCAAGTTCATATGATTTTTTAGGGTCTTAATGGAAAGTCTATAATATACTTTGGTTAAATATTCTTAATAGTAGTGTAAAAAAAAAAAAAAAAATCAAAATCAGCTCTGCAAAAACTCAACTCATTTTATTGCATGGTCCCTTTAAATGCAAATGAGCTCTGCTCGCTCGCCCCTCTCTGCTGTGGGATTATGAGCTGTAATGTTGACTTTAGCCGCGTTTATCCGCATTTACCGTGTTTAGCGGCAAAACTTGCCAACAAGCACATTATTAAGAAAGGCAATTTGAAACAATATAAAGATGCATAAAAAACCCTTATACTCACTTCTGCTATGGGTGAAACTGCATCAGGAATGATTCGCACAAAAATAAAAACAACAACAAGAAGCTGAGAATGACCTGATGTTAAAAAGAGGATATTACATTTAAAGATTAAAAAATACCACTGGGTGGATTTTTATCATTGTAGGGTGGTTGTGTACACAAACTGCCAAAACACATTAATGTTCAAACATGTAAAAGTTAGTTAGGCATGCGATGACCCCTTTAAAAATAAAGGTGCTTTTTTGTCTAAATGGTTCCATAAAGAATCTTTAACATCTGAAGAACCTTTCTGTTTTGCAAAAGGTTCTTCGTGGCCAAAAAAGGTTCTTCAGATTATAAAAAGGTAAAAAAGAGATGGTTCTTTAAAGAACCTTTAACTGAATGGTTCTTTGAGGAACCAAAAATGGTTCTTCTGTGGCAAGAACCTTTTAAAGCACCTTTATTTTTAAGAATGTAAAGCAGTATTACACTTATTGTTTTTACGCTTAAAACCTTGTTCGTCTTTGACCCAGACACACCTTCAGTAAGGTTAGTTCACCAGCTCTTAGTACAGAGATGAGCCTCTTGTTAGACAGGAGTAGACAAGCTGTCACCCAGAGCTTTTTTATCTGATCAAAGGCAGGTGGATCAGGTGAATACTGTATATCAAGTCAGATGAGCAAAAGGAGAACATACGTCTTAAGGTGTTAATAGAAGCTCATTGGAGGGCTTGACTTCTTGACTTCTGAAAAACTTCTAAAAAGGCCAAATTATTCACAGACAGGCAAGTACTGAATAGTGGGAAATCATAAAAAGAACACTACTATTCAACACTATAAAATATATTTTTTTTCAAGGTTCTTTACACATAGTAATAGTTTTAATTAGAACTATTCATTCTAAAGGGTTGTTTTATTCTAAATGGTCCATATTGAAAGTACTTTAAAAGCCACCTCATTGTTAATTTTCTGGAGTTCAGTTTAAATTTTTTGGGGTGAACTATTTTCTTTAATCGAGCACCTGAAAAAACTAAAGATTTACCAGAGTAACCCAATGAGATGCAAAGGTAGGATGAGAGAAAAGACTGAAGGAGACTGAAATGGGGAGAAAAGACTGAAAGAGACAAAGAGAAAAATAAAGGGAGCTTTCAGAGAGAGGAGTTTTAATTAACACTAGCTTTAAACAGCAGATTTCTTCTTGGCAAACATGGTTGGCTAAGATATCACACGAAGTGCTTTTTACTGATATGTGTTGAAATAACATACATACAGTAAATAGTGTGCATATGAGGCATAAAATAAAGTACATTTTCTTTCGAACAAAAATAATTTAATATATATTTCCTCTTATATCAGCTATATACCAAACCTGAAGTGTGACTACTGTATTGTTTCAAATTCCCAGTTATGTTAACTGACTGCCCCCAAATCCATTTTAACTTTAATACAAATATAAACTAATTCTGGAACAATCCATCATATAATATAGAAAACTCTATGTATGTACAATTCAATGACATTCTACTTTTCATTCAGTAAAGGCTGATACTAAACAAGCTCAGGCACCTACATGCATAAAGATCACAGCAAGAACTTTTACAGTGTCCTGCTCCTGAACGGCCAATGCCCAGCAAAGTTTAGCTCCATTTAGCCCCAACACACCTGTCTGGAAGTTTCCAGGCTTTACACCTTTACACAGTGCACAGTTTGAAAAGACAGCCATTTGTAGTGGTGTCCGAAACCATATCATTAATCTTTGAAATGATTATCTTTTTTGCAACACAAAAGGAGAAGTTTTTTAATATAGCTAATGACCATGTCTAATAAGCTCAAAAAGGACAAAAAGCATGGTAATGGTATCAAAATAATTATCTGTATGACCATATTCCAAGTATTTTCAGTGCAGTTGTTCAAAAAGTTTCCACAGTCTTTAGGATCAAGTAATCTTACTTTTATGACAGTTTTTCAAAGCAACTATTGATTGGATAACCCTGATCAAAACACAAACTCTTTCAGAATATTTAAATAGACTACCAGCTAAGTGAAGAACAACTTTTGTGATTTAAAAAGAGTGCAAACAGTAAAATAAATTCATATGGAATCCCTTTCCATTCACAACTTCTTCTATTTAGTCAGACCCCTCATCTGACCCACAACTAAGAAATAAAAATACACATGCAATACGGATTAGAAACTTTTATACTTTTGACTGGTTCATGTTAAGATTATTTCATGGGGACAAAATAGTTTTTTTTCTTTAAAACATTATTGTATTATGGAAGCCTGTTTCCGCCACTGAATAAAAAAAAAGAAGTTTATTTTTTATCTCACAAACTTGCAATTAGTCGAGTTAGAAAGTCAGAATTGTAAGATATAAACACAAAATTCTGACTTTTTCTCGCAATTCTGACTTTTTTTTCAGAATTTTGACGCATAAACTCGCCATTGCGAGTTATAAAGTCCAATTTTTTTTTGAAGGGGAAATATAAGACTAATATGTTTTCAGAATTGTACAATATAAAAAAGTCACAATTTTGAGATATAAACTTTACAACTCACAATTGCAAGTTTATATCACGCAATTCTGACACACTCATTTTGTGTGTCAGAATTGCAAGTTAATATCTCACTCTTACAAATAAAGGTTCTTTATTGGCATCGATAGGTTCCATGAAGAACCTTGAACATCCATGGAACCTTTCAAATGCAGAAAAAGTTCTTAAAGCTGAAAAGGGTTCTTTAGATTTTAAAATGTTCTTCAGAATGGTTCTTTTAAGAACTGTTCACTGAAAGGTTCTTTGGGGAACCAAAAAGTGTTCTTCTGTATATCACTGCAAGTGTATATTATGAAAAAAAAAAAGTCAGAATTGCAAGTTTGTATCACACAATTCTGAGAAAACAAAGTCAGAATTGCAAGATGTAAATACGCAACTGCAAGAACAAAAGTCAGAATTGTGAGATTTAGTATCGCAATTACCTTTAAAAAAATGTCCCTCCTGTGGCGGAAAAAGGTTTTTATTAAATGTTGTATTTTCAATCTGAATTTTCTTTCTTTTTATCAAAATTTCTCAATATTATTAGAAAGTTCTAAACAACACATACTGAAGGTTTGAACCAGATCAAATTATGTGATCTAATCTGATTTCAGAATCCTTTTTTCCTTTCTTTTTTTAATCAGCTGTGCACTGAAGTCATATTATTTGTTTTGACAAAGAAGCAATGAAGAACATTTAAGTCCTTATGTTACTTTTTTATTTTTTGAGCTTAACAGCCACCTGTCACTGCATGCTTTCATTGTATAGAAAAGAGCTTCTTGGACATTCTGCTAAAATTCTCCTTTTGTCATATGGGTCTAAAATAGCATGATGACAGAATTGTCATTTTTGGTTGAACTGTTTCTTTAAATTATGAACAGAACACAGAAACAGCAATATGTTGCAAAGTAAACAGTCCCCATTTTATGGCTTCACCTGAGCAGCCTGCTGCCTGCAATTCTTGAATTCCTCTGTTATGCTGCATTTGGAATATTGAACGTTCAGCGCTTGCTATCAAAGCACAAGCCTCAAGTCTCCAGATCCAATCCACATAATACCCTTGTGCCTGGCTTTGACATTTTCACTGATAAACAAAAAGCTTTGTTCTTTCTATTCTAAGCTTGTCAAAGCCTGAATTATTCCTTTTCAAAGAGGAGTGGCAATCAAAGCGTAGTACGGGGAGGTGATAAATCGATTGAATTGATATCTAGGCTTACAGCGGGGTGCAAGACCAGCACTAGGACATGATGCCAAAGACTGGGTTGTGGCGACAGATTCGGGGTCCATATTCCTCGTAGTCCTTCTTAGAGTGACAGACATGGAAGAACTCAGGCTGTAAGAAAGGGAAATTAATGAGATAGTTCACCCAAAAATTAAAATAACCCATGATTTACTCACCCTCAAACCATCCTATGTGTATATGACGTTCTTTGATGGATGGATGCACTTTATTGGATTTCAAAATATCAACAAAGCTTGGAGGAGCTTTAAATATGACTCTGACTGTATTCGTCATATACAACCAAGGATGGCTTGAAGGGGAGTAAATCATGGGGTAATTTTCAGTTTTAGGTGAACTACTCATGTACAATGTACTGTAAAGAGACTGTGACATAATGAAGTATATGCATATGAGTATTACCGTAGAAGCCAACATCGATCCCCCAAACCACACGGCGTATCGCTGCATGTGATGAGATATCACCTGCACCTCCATGGGCTTGGGCTGAAAGGAGAATGAGATTGTCATGACTCTGGGCTGCTGCCTTTCCCTTCGCCACACGATGTCGCTGTTTTCCCTTCCCTGCACTCACTTCTCTGATTGTTGCACCTGCCTTGATTGTCACCTGTCTTCCCCAGCTGATAACACTTATGATTTGTCTTTATATCTCCACACTTCCACTACCCTGGTGAGTCTGCATTGTTTTCATGTATCCTGGTCTCTGTGTGGTTGGTTTCTCGTCTTTCTCGTTTTTGAAGTTTATGTTTCTGACCTTGCCTTGTTTGTGTTTTGTTTGTTTGTTTGTTTATTTAATAAATATACTTTCCTGCATTTGGACCCAGACCTCCTCCTTCAAACGTGACAGAATGCAGACTCCACAGGTCCAGCGGGGAGTAATTTTTTTTTTTCTGAGGAGGCGGCGGCGTTTGAGGCGGCGTCGGCCGCTCGGTTCGAGGAGGTCATTTACCTCCAACTGGCCGAGATGGAGGCCTGTAGGGCCGAGTCGGCGCGACGGCGTTCCTGCTTTGCAGTGGGGGTGGAGTGGCTCTTCCGTGGGAAGGCGGAAGTGTCCACGCTCTCTGTTCCGGACGCGGCGGTGACCGTTCTCTCTGTTCCTGACGCGGCGGTGACCGCTTTCTCTGTTCCGGACGCGGCGGTGACCACTCTCTCTGCTCCTGACGCGACA
Organism: Garra rufa; assembly: GCF_049309525.1. Lineage (NCBI taxonomy): Eukaryota > Metazoa > Chordata > Actinopteri > Cypriniformes > Cyprinidae > Garra > Garra rufa. The sequence goes on along the minus strand of NC_133384.1, from coordinate 2,209,835 downwards.
GTGACCGTTCTCTCTGTTCCTGACGCGGCGGTGACCGCTTTCTCTGTTCCTGACGCGGCGGTGACCGCTCTCTCTGTTCCGGACGCGGCGGTGACCGTTCTCTCTGTTCCTGACGCGGCGGTGACCGCTTTCTCTGTTCCTGACGCGGTGGTGACCGCTTTCTCTGTTCCTGACGCGGCGGTGACCGTTCTCTCTGTTCCTGACGCGGCGGTGACCGCTTTCTCTGTTCCTGATGCGGTGGTGACCGCTCTCTCTGCTCCTGACGCGGCGGTGACCGTTTTCTCTGTTCCTGACGTGGTGGTGACCGCTTTCTCTGTGCCGGACGCGGCGGTGACTGCTGGCGTTCCTCTGGCGGCGAGGCCGGCTCGCGTTCCTCTGGCGGCGGTGCCCGCTGACGTTTCTGTGGCGGCGGTACCCGCAGACGTTCCTGTGGCGGCGGTGCCCGCTGACGTTCCTGTGGTGGCGGTGCCCGCTCACGTTCCTCTGGCGGCGGTGCCCGCTCACGTTCCTCTGGCGGCGGTGCCCGCTCACGTTCCTCTGGCGGCGGTGCCTGCTGATGTTCCTATGGCGGCGGTGCCCGCTCACGTTCCTCTGGCGGCGGTGCACGCTCACGTTCCTCTGGCGGCGGTGCCCGCTCACGTTCCTCTGGCGGCGGTGCCCGCTGACGTTACTCTGGCGGCGAGGTCCGCTCACGTTCCTCTGGCGACGGTGCCCGCTGATGTTCCTCTGGCGGCGGCGGTGCCCGCTCACGTTACTGTGGCGGCGATGCCCGCTCACGTTCCTCTGGCGGCGGTGCCCGCTGATGTTCCTCTGGCGGCGGTGCCCGCTGACGTTCCTCCTCAGTTCGGTCACGCCCTGCCCGAGTTCCCAGGCCCTGCGCTGGTCTTGCCCAGCCTCACGGAACCTTCGTCTCCGGCCCTGCTGTTGTTGCACGGGCCTGGCCCGCCATCCCTCCCCCTGGTTCACCATTCCTCCGTACCTCCTCCCTCCAGACTTTGGGAACGTCTGGAAGCCATTCCGTAGGGAGGGGGTACTGTCATGACTCTGGGCTGCTGCCTTTCCCTTCGCCACACGATGTCGCTGTTTTCCCTTCCCTGCACTCACTTCTCTGATTGTTGCACCTGCCTTGATTGTCACCTGTCTTCCCCAGCTGATAACACTTATGATTTGTCTTTATATCTCCACACTTCCACTACCCTGGTGAGTCTGCATTGTTTTCATGTATCCTGGTCTCTGTGTGGTTGGTTTCTCGTCTTTCTCGTTTTTGAAGTTTATGTTTCTGACCTTGCCTTGTTTGTTTGTTTGTTTATTTAATAAATATACTTTCCTGCATTTGGACCCAGACCTCCTCCTTCAAACGTGACAGAATGCAGACTCCACAGATGGGTCCAGCGGGGAGTAATTTTTTTTTTTCTGAGGAGGCGGCGGCGTTTGAGGCGGCGTCGGCCGCTCGGTTCGAGGAGGTCATTTACCTCCAACTGGCCGAGATGGAGGCCTGTAGGGCCGAGTCGGCGCGACGGCGTTCCTGCTTTGCAGTGGGGGTGGAGTGGCTCTTCCGTGGGAAGGCGGAAGTGTCCACGCTCTCTGTTCCGGACGCGGCGGTGACCGTTCTCTCTGTTCCTGACGCGGCGGTGACCGCTTTCTCTGTTCCGGACGCGGCGGTGACCGCTCTCTCTGCTCCTGACGCGACAGTGACCGTTCTCTCTGTTCCTGACGCGGCGGTGACCGCTTTCTCTGTTCCTGATGCGGTGGTGACCGCTCTCTCTGCTCCTGACGCGGCGGTGACCGTTTTCTCTGTTCCTGACGCGGTGGTGACCGCTTTCTCTGTGCCGGACGCGGCGGTGACTGCTGGCGTTCCTCTGGCGGCGAGGCCGGCTCGCGTTCCTATGGCGGCGGTGCCCGCTGACGTTTCTGTGGCGGCGGTACCCGCAGACGTTCCTGTGGCGGCGGTGCCCGCTGACGTTCCTGTGGTGGCGGTGCCCGCTCACGTTCCTGTGGCGGCGGTGCCCGCTCACGTTCCTGTGGCGGCGGTGCCCGCTCACGCTCCTCTGGCGGCGGTGCCCGCTCACGTTCCTCTGGCGGCGGTGCCTGCTGATGTTCCTATGGCGGCGGTGCCCGCTCACGTTCCTCTGGCGGCGGTGCACGCTCACGTTCCTCTGGCGGCGGTGCCCGCTGACGTTACTCTGGCGGCGAGGTCCGCTCACGTTCCTCTGGCGACGGTGCCCGCTGATGTTCCTCTGGCGGCGGCGGTGCCCGCTCACGTTACTGTGGCGGCGATGCCCGCTCATGTTCCTCTGGCGGCGGTGCCCGCTGATGTTCCTCTGGCGGCGGTGCCCGCTGACGTTCCTCCTCAGTTCGGTCACGCCCTGCCCGAGTTCCCAGGCCCTGCGCTGGTCTTGCCCAGCCTCACGGAACCTTCGTCTCCGGCCCTGCTGTTGTTGCACGGGCCTGGCCCGCCATCCCTCCCCCTGGTTCACCATTCCTCCGTACCTCCTCCCTCCAGACTTTGGGAACGTCTGGAAGCCGTTCCGTAGGGAGGGGGTACTGTCATGACTCTGGGCTGCTGCCTTTCCCTTCGCCACACGATGTCGCTGTTTTGCCTTCCCTGCACTCACTTCTCTGATTGTTGCACCTGCCTTGATTGTCACCTGTCTTCCCCAGCTGATAACACTTATGATTTGTCTTTATATCTCCACACTTCCACTACCCTGGTGAGTCTGCATTGATTTCATGTATCCTGGTCTCTGTGTGGTTGGTTTCTCGTCTTTCTCGTTTTTGAAGTTTATGTTTCTGACCTTGCCTTGTTTGTGTTTTGTTTGTTTGTTTGTTTGTTTATTTAATAAATATACTTTCCTGCATTTGGACCCAGACCTCCTCCTTCAAACGTGACAGAGATGTACAAAAAGAAGTAAAACAAAAATAAAAGTAAACCTACCTAAGTGTATAGCTGCCTATTGTCGACTCGACACCCAACTAATGCCAATATAATTTATCTAATCGAATAGTGTAACAGATATTGGATAAAATAATAAATTTTTAATTACTGTGATGGAGAGACCACGGAATAATCTTCTATCACCATCACTGTGTTTTTACTGTTATTATGTATTATTGGCTTTATAATAGGTTTTATAATATTTATTTGAAGTTCATGTTTTAGCAGAGTGGAAATGGTCTTTAAAAAAGCAAAACCTTAAGGGGAGTGCTTATTTTATCTATTTTTGGAAATAGTTATGTGCAAATGTATGTTTTGTTTTTATCCATCCTATTTTTTAATACTTATTGAAGTTTTGTTCTTAAAGGGGAAGTCGGATGCCCATTTTCCATAAGTTGGTAAGATTCTTAAAAAAATCCTCAATGGTCATGTAAAACCTTCTCAAAAACAGCTCTGTACACAGCGAGCTGTTTCGATGCAAAGCTCTTTAAATGATAATGAGCTACTGCTCACTCCACCCCTTTCTTCTGTTTTTTTTTTTTGTGTAGGTGGCATGTTCAAGAACTAAAATAATAAACTACGTCCTCACGAAAATGAAAACTTATATTTACTTTTACATCTATATACAAAACACCTACATTGCTTACGAACATTGTTTTTGCTACAGCTGTTTGAGACAGCGTAAAACTGTCTGAGCGCGGAAATATGCTATTATAGGACAGTCTGTCTGCAGTTGTGGGCGGGGCCTAAGCAAGATGATGTCATTCTGCTCAAAAAATCTAAATGGCTTGATAATTGAGACTGTTTAGGTTTTTTGGGGACTTAAAGAAAGCAGCAAATGCATTTTTATCATTATAGGATGGTTGTGTCTACACACTGCTAAGACACATTTATATGCAAACACCATCTAAAAGTGAATTTTGCATCCACTGTCCCTTTAAATAATTTTATTTATTAAATACACCGCGTTCCAAATTATTATGCAAATTGGATGTAAGTGTCATAAACACACAGTTTTTTGTTTTTCAGTTAAACTCATGGATGGTATTGTGTCTCATGGCTCTTTTGATTACTGAAATGGATCTCAGACACCTGTGATAAATAGTTTGCCAAATGAGCCCAATTAAAGGAAAAGTACTTAAGAAGGATGTTCCACATTATTAAGCAGGCCACAGGTTTCAAGCAATATGGGAAAGAAAAAGGTCTCTCTGCGGCCGAAAAGCGTCTAATAGTGCAATGCTTTGGACAAGGTATGAAAACATTAGATATTTCACGAAAACGTAAGCGTGATCATTGTACTGTGAAGAGATTTGAGGCTGATTCAGAGCACAGACAGGTTCGTGCAGGTAAAGGCAGAATGAGGAAGGTTTCTGCCAGACAAATTCATCAGATTAAGAGAGCAGCTACTAAAATGCCATTACAAAGTAGCAAACAGGTTTTTGAAGCTGCTGGTGCCTCTGGAGTCCCGCGAACGTCAAGGTGAAGGATCCTCCAGAGGCTTGCAGTTGTGCATAAACCTACTATTCGGCCACTCCTAACCAATGCTCACAAGCAGAAACGGTTGCAGTGGATCCAGACATACATGAAGACTCATTTTCAAACAGTCTTGTTTACTGATGAGTGTTGTGCATCTTTGGATGGTCCAGATGGATGGAGTAGTGGATGGAACATGTCCCAACAAGGCTGCGACCACAACAAGGAGGTGGCGTTTTTGGCCGGAATCATAGGGAGAGAGCTGGTTGGCCCCTTTAGGATCCCTTAAGGGTTTAAAATGACCTCGGCAAAGTATGTCGAGTTTTTGACTGACCACTTTCTTTCATGGTACAAAAAGAAGAACTGTGCCTTCCGTAGCAAAATCATCTTCATGCATGACAATGCACCATCTCATGCTGCAAATAATACCTCTGTGTCATTGGCTGCTATCTGCATAAAAGATGAGAAACTCATGGTGTGGCCACCATCCTCCCCTGACCTCAACCAGATTGAGAACCTTTGGAGCATCCTCAAGCAAAAGATCTATGAGGGTGGGAGGCAGTTCACATCAAAACAGCAGCTCTGGGAGGCTATTCTGGCATCCTGCAAACAAACTCAATCAGAAACTCTCCAAAAACTCACAAATTCAATGGATGCAAGAATTGTGATAGCGATATCAAAGAAGGGGTCCTATGGTAAGATGTAACTTGCCCAGTTAGGATGTTTTTGATTGAAATAGCCTTTGATTTCAGTAAATATGACCACCTAATGCTGCAAGTTCAGCAAATGCCCATTTTCAGTTCTTTCCACCTATACAATGTTTTAACTCTGTTGTGCATAATAATGTGGAACAGTGCATTTTCAGTTTTTTTATTTTTGAAATAAATACTGTTATCATTAGGAGGTTTGTTCAATAAAATTCGAATTATACCCTAATGGTTGATGACTTAAAAATTATACTGACTGTCATTTTCATTGACTAATTATGAAAACCAGAGAAAGATATGATTTGCATAATAATTTGGAACGCGGTGTAGAATCCATAAGGCAATTGTGAAAATGGTACATTCCAATTATTAATGCAGAAAATTGTGTATGCATATAAGGTTGCCATCACTAGTTTGTGTGAGAGCAAGTAGACAGATTGTGTTTTGATATCAAACAAAAAAGGTGTGGATATACTCCAGCATTTTATGGAGGAAAGTACTGTGCCGTTTTCTAGATTGTGCTTATATTAATAACCTTTGATCATGGTTTCTGCGGGTCTTGAAAAGGTCTTAAAATGCCTTACTTTGCCTTTCCACAAATTAAGGTCTTAATGTCTTAAAGGGGTCATCGGATGCAAAATTCACTTTGAACATAATTTGAACATAAATGTGTGTTGGCAGTGTGTGTACACATCCATACATCCACCATACAATGCTAAAAATCCAGCCAGTGTTTTTTTTTTAATCAATATAAATAATAACCCCTTTCTCAAATCAAGCCAGTATCATTCTTTGCTGTGTGACATCACACAGACCAAGGCCACTCCCACGATTGTTGATTGACAAGGCTGTCTTACCTTAGACTCGCCCTGAGTGAGCTGTAAAGTGTCCGGCATTGTTTTGACATCAGAGCAGGAGTAGACAAGAATGTCTCCTAAGCGATTAAAGTGTTCTGTTGTTGGATGTAATTTACTTCCGACATCTGAGCCGCTAAAGACGGAGGATTACTTTTGTTTTTGAAGGGAATGCACGCCATGGTCTACCTAAATGCATCTATGTTCGCGTGAATCATTTCTGATCCAGCTTCACCTATACAGAAGAAGTGCATATAAGGGTTTTTATGAATCTTTGCAAATCACTTTTCCTAATAATGTGCTAGTTAGCAAGTTCCGTGGGTAAATGCACCTAAAGTTTTGTGTCAGAGAATTGCTCGTTACCTCAATGGCAGAGAAGGGGCGGGGTGAGCAGAGCTCATTAGCATTTAAAGAGCCATGCACCGAAATGGGTAGCTGTGAACAGAGTTGTTTTTGACAAGGTATAAAGGGTGTTGTGTTACACTACCATTGAGAAATTATAACCAAAGTATGTTATAGACTTTTCACCAAGACCCCAAAGAATCATATCAACTTGTGGAAAATGGGCATCCGATGACCCCTTTAAATCAGAGCAGAAAGTCTTGAATTCATAAAGTCATGTCAATATTGCTTGAATTGCTAAAAATGAATATATTCCTCTGTATTTTTGTCTTGTGTTCCAGGACAAATATCTACACATCCTTAAATCAAGATATATTTAATTGTTTTCCCTTCAAATTAAGTCGATTTTTCTGAGCCCACTGGCAGATATTTGTTCTTGTTTTAATGTTTCCCTAGACATTTAAATTTAGAGAACATATTGACATGCTGTGTTCCCTGCAATTTATTTCTTACATTTTCTTCACTTGGTCTAGAAAGGTCTTTAAAAAGTCTTAAAAACCCTGCATAAATCCTGTTTGTTTATGCTCTTGACACTGATTTTATTTGCACATTTTCCACATCTATTTTTAATAAACAACTATAGTGTCCTTCTTCCATCTGGGTGAGATTCTCCTTTTGACCACTCGGGTACTTATTACAACTACTAAAGATTATTTTTACAGTTTCAGAACTGAATGCAAACTAAATTAATATTTCTCTCACCTCTTCTGCCATCTTATTTTTCAAATGAGTTTGTAACAGTGCATTATGGTGTAAGCTGTTAAGATACATTCAGTGCTGCTTTAGATTTTGGACAGAATAATTAAGAACCTCTTGAAACAGCCTTTGTGTCGACAAAAACGATGACAGCCCAAAATGCTGCTTCTGTAGGTGGTTCACCAGGTTTCAGGGCAGAACGCACTGAAACAACCCTGTTTAAAAACAGCATATGCTGGTTAGGTATGTTTTGAAGCATGGCTGCTGGTTTAAGCTGGTCCTTAGCTGGTCCTAAGCATCTAGCTCCTGCTCATGACCATCTTATGACCAGCTAAGGATCAGCTTAAACCAGCTCAATCTAGCAGCCGTGCTTCAACTTAACCTGCATATGTTGGTTTATTCAACAGAGAAATGATATATGTGAGCATGAGGTGAGAAATTCTGGGACAGTAATGAGATCAGACCTTTATTCTGCCACCGCTGAGCTCCTCACTCAGTCTGAGTCTGGCATCCACCACACGCTTCAGGTCCCGCTGCAGCCTGCGACCAAAGTCCCGAAACATAGTGGAGCCACCAGACAGGACTATGTTCTAATGCACACACAAACACACACAATTCTAAAATAGCTGACTTTTCATTATGTTCACCCAAAAGAACCACAGTACACAAATATATAATTCATGGAAAAACGAATGCAAAAGCATCTATAAACATGCACCAATTTGCTTCTGTTGACTCATTTTCATGACAAGGACAAAGCATCTACTATCCATGTGCTGTATATTAAGGAGAAAAACTTAATTTAAATAAAAATTAAATCTAAATAAAATCCACATCACAGATATTAAATTACTGAAATGAAAAGAAACATCCTTGGGTAAAATGCAATGCTGTGGAAACAAGTAATAAATTTAGATTTTGTCCACTTATTAAATAAAACTTCCAGTGCACAGAATATTGTAATAAAATCCTTTATACTTCTGCAATAAACTACTGTTGCTTTTTTCCCCCAGACACTGACAAGGCTAGTAAAGTTGCATGCTGGGAATAAATGACCATGAGCTGGCTGAGGTCAGCTTATAACTGGGTATCTGCAGGAGATGTGTGTTTCATTACAGGGCTGAGGGTTCAATTCTTACCTAACAAACTTGAGGAGGATTAGGAATTGCTGGTTTCGTCTAGGAAATAAAAGGCTGACTTCTTTCATCTTTATTGATGATGAGTTTAAAGGGTGGATGAACCGTGGCAGTGGACCCTTTCACTGGGGTGAACAGCTTTTAATCTACACTGCATGCTAGAAGCCAGAAAGAGATGTGCATACTAACAGGCACCTTTTCATTTGCCCTCTATTCTTTAGTGATATCACGACACAAATATTTCATAATTGATTTAATTTATAATTCATTTTTCCACCTGAAGACTTAACCCTCCTGCTGAGGATAATCAAATAATGTCAAATTAACACTGCAAAGGTGGTATAGAAGTGCTTCTGAAGTGGCATTAAGGTTTCTTTACTATTTAATGCTGCTCAAAGGTGGAATAAATACACTGACACTGCAATTACAACTGCATAATTTCATACTAGCTGCTGAGGTGGGTCAGAGAAGGCATAATTTAGTGTGGCTTTTATGCAACATTATGTCTTTTCACTGAATTTTGAGCAGGCACAAAGCTACCTTCACTCAGCCGTGCCTTAATACATTTGGTTTAAATTGTGTAAGGTCCTTTGCATGACCACCTATGCTTAAAGTTGTGTAAAATAATCTTTCTAGGGCCACTGCAAGATGTGATTGTCTTTTCTTCCCCTCAGGTATAATGAAAGCTTTGCGACATTATGCAGCTTTTACAGTTCACAGATTTCAATTGTAGATATCTGCACAATCAGTCCATGTACTCTACATCAAGTACAAATCTATTTCCTATACCTATGAAAGACAACCGAGCCAAGTAAGTTACAGTATGTGTGTCACTGCTTCTAATCATTCTACAAGCAAACCCTAGGTGTTTCTCCTCCAAAAACCTCTTCAATTTTTACCATCCAGTCAATTCCTGATGAATAAATTCACTTTTTTATCACTGAATGTCAGACTTCAGAAGTAAAATGGGTTGAAAACAACTTCAAATATTGCTGACAAATGAAAATAAATCCAAGTTTTTCAAGTGTCATCCTGTAGTACTTGTTATTTGTAGCAGAGGAAATAACAGAACTGGCTCGCATGTTGGACCACTATAAATTTTTCAGTTGTCAAGACAATTGGTAAACAAGTGTCCGTGGTGTAGCCGAAATGTCACCGCTTGCAATCTATGTCAGGGAGATAAACACTTGTTCGCAGAAAAAAATAACCCCTGGCAAATTCTGACTTAAAGTTACTTTTATTCAACCAGCAAGTTTTTTTTTTTTGACCGGAAATGACAAAGGCTGCTCCCAAAAGATAATAAGACTATGTACAAGAGGCATTACATTTGAACAAAAAGTGGCATGTCCAAAATGATTCATACCCTTTGCAAACTGTCACAGTCTATGGGAAAATCCAAAGTTCTATACCATTCCAAATAGTCTAAGCTGTTCTAAATCATCCTAATTACCCTGATTCATTGGTAACAGCTGTTTTAATCAACTCAACAGGTGAAAAACTCTCTGCTGTTGGTTTGTGGACAGTCATGGCTAAGACAAAGGACCTTGCTGAGGACTTGCGGCTGCGCATTGTGGCTGCTCATAAGTCAGGAAAGGGCTATAAGACCATATTTAAATGTTTTGAAGTTCCAGTGGCTACAGTGCAAAGTATTATTAAAAAAATACAAGATGTTCCGCACTGTGAAAAATCTCAGAGGACTTGGTCGGAAGCCAAAAGTGACACCTATGCTGGCCAGGAGGATACTGAGAGAGGTAAAAAAAGAATCACCACCAAGGCCATCCTGATGAATCTGGGCTCTGCTGGTGGCAACATCTCAAGACAGACAGTCCAACGGACACTGCACACCGCTGGGTCCCACGGATGCAGACCAAGGAGGACACCACTTCTCCAGATAAGGCACACAAAAGCCCACTTGGCCTTTGCAAATGCTCATCTGGACAAAGAAGAAGACTTCTGGTCTTCTGTTTTATGGTCAGATGAAACAAAAATTGAATTGTTTGGCCACAATGATGTAGCCTTCATTTGGCGTAAAAAAGGAGAAGCCTTCAACCCTAAGAACACCATCCCCACTGTCAAACATGGTGGTGGGGACCTAATGTTTTGGGGGTGTTTTTCAGCCGGTGGACCAGGGAACCTAATCACAGTAAACAGCACCATGAAAAAGGAGCAATACATCAAAACTCTCAACAACAACATCAGGCAGTCTGCAGAGAAACTTGGCCTTGGGCACCAGTGGACATTTCAGCATGACTATGACCCAAAACACACAGCAAAAGTGGTGAAGAAATGGTTAGCAGATAAAAACATTAACGTTTTGCAGTGGCCCAACCAAAGTCCGAGTCCTGACTTAAATCCAATTGAGAATCTTTGAAGGGAGCTAAAGATCAGGGTGATGGCAAAGAGACCCTCCAACCTGAAAGAGTTGGAGCTCATCGCTAAAGATGAATGAGCAAAAATACCAGTGAAGACATGTAAAAAGCTGGTCAGCAATTATAGGTAATAGTCAATAAAGGCTTTTCTACTGATTATTGAGAAGGGTATGAATAATTTTGGACATGCCACTTTTTTGTTCAAATGTAAATAAAAGATGAGTAATACTTTTTTCCACAATAATGCCTCTTGTACATTGTCTTATTATTTTCTGGGAGACGTCTGTCATTTCTAATGAAAAAAAAAAAACTTTGAATAAGGGGTTGCTGGTTGAATAAGGGGTATGAATAATTTCGGGCTTGACTGTATATATATATATATATATATATATATATATATAGCACTTCCTATGTAAAATATGTTGGCATGGCAAGCACAATGCTTTCATTCTGGAGAAATCAGCTGGCAGTAATACAAACGAAACCTGATTATAAAAGTCACAACGGAAAACCATAAAAAAGCTCATTTTTTACATCAAGTAACACAATATTGTAAAGCATTAGTTTAAGAAGTAGCATTCCCTAACACAGACACCTGATGTCCATTCTAGATACAACCTTAGATAAAACAATTGCTGCTCAGAGGCCCTTGTTGTTGCCAATACTTTTTACACCTCAAGAAATTTTGGCAGAAAAAGAAAATACAACTAAAAGAGCATCAAAGCACTTTCCATTTAATATCCAATTCCTTCAGTATAGTCCACAGTGAAGTTTGTTTTGAAGGCAAATGAATAGCAATCATTTCAGTGCACTGTGATGTAGATGCGCACTAATTATCAGTGTGCATAATTGAATTTGTCAAGACACTATTTATTCTGTCAGGCTGTGAGTTGTGAGATATAGAAATGGATACTGGGGTTATTTCAGAGTTGTTCATCCCATTTGCAAGGATCAGATTTATTGTGAACTCAGTGGATAAACACTGACCCCTGCTGGACAAATAAAATAACTGATTCCATGCAAAAGCAACAATCAGTGCAGTGAGATATCCACAGCTCTGTTTCCTCTTATGTTTTGCCTCAGGACATATGGATGTTTTTTGGACTCCCATTAATCTTTTTTAGTGGTTGAAACAATAGAAAGTAGGGGAAGAAAATAAAAATGAAAAGACGTCTCACCTTTTAATTAAACATATCAATCATCTTTCACTCACTCTAGAAGATGAAACACTTTTTAATGTCTTTTGACAAAGAGTTTAGAGATTTTATTCTTTCACTTCACTATTCAAGAAGACCAAAGCTGTATTTGCACAGATAGAAATGTCTACTTGATCCAATAAGGACTTTGGAAAGAGAAGGAAACACTATGCATTTGATCAAATTGGATATCATAAATACACTATATTGGCAAAAGTATTGGGTCACCCCCTTCTAATGAACAGGTTTGACTACTTTAGTAATTTCCATGAGTACAAATCTTAATATTTACGCATATAATGATATTCTGGGGAATTCTACTTCTAATTTTATAGCAACCGTTTGGACAGGACCCTTTTCTATTCTAACATGACAATGCCTCTCTGTACAAGGCAAGGTTCAAATCCAAATGATGAATTCAGTCAGTGCGGAATAACTTGACTGGTCTGCATAAAGCCAAATCCTAATCTAATCCTCATTAAATGCAGACCTTGAGCCAAAAACTCATCACCAAACACCAATGACTTGTACGTATGGGTACAGTCATTTTATACCCAAAACTGTTGCAACAGAGATGGAAATACAATTTTTAAATACATTAACTATGTTTCCATATTTGTTACCACAGTGTTGGAAGTGGGATTAGGGATTAGGACTTGGCTTTCTGCAGACCAGTCAAGTTCTTTCACACTGACTGAATCAATCATTTTGATTTGAACCTTGTCTTATACACAGATGCATTGTCATGTTAGAAAAGAAAAGGGTCCTGTCCAAACTATTGCTATAAAATTAGAAGCACACAATTCCCTAGAATATCATTATATGCTTAAACTGTAAGATTTGTAATCATGGAAATGACAACGGTAGTCAAACCTGTTCATTAGATCAATACTTTTGTCAATAAAGTGTATGTCTATATCATGTGAGGTGCTGGACTATATTACTGTACAAATGTAATCTCTCATTCACTGGACAACTAAAGACTTCACTCAATCAATTTTGCTCTTAAGAATAAAGTGTGAACACTGTAATGTACAGGGTCGGTGCTAACAAACTTCTGGAGAAGTTCCGCTGATCTATAGCTATAAAATAAAGCATTGTAACTTCTCTTAGTGTAATGCATATTTACCAGGAAAGAGTATGAGTGCTCATTGGAGTTTAACACTCCATTCCACTTAAGTTGAATAATCCTGAATAATCAAATAAATGTGAAAGGGTAAATTTACAATCCCCTCTACTTGTGTTATATAATAGTTTTAGGAAATTATAGCAGTCTAGTCTAAATCCACTGTATCTATTTTGGTATTAAAGGGATAGTTCATCATTTACTCACCCTGATGTCATTACAAAATTGTATGACTTTCTTTCTTCTGTGGAACATAAAAGAAGATATTTGAGAAATGTCTCAGGTTTTTTCCATACAGTGAGAATCAGCAGTCACCCAAACCATTACCAACATTCATATATATATTTTTTTTTGTGTTGTGCAGAAGAAAGAAATGCACAGATTGCACTAAGCAAACCACAGATCAAGTTTTATGAACATATTATGTTTACACATTGCTAAATTTATTTGTACTGGTAACTTAGTAGAATCTGTAGAAATTACATCAGTTGATTTTCCATATGCCTGTACGTACTACATTTTCTGTATCCTGTTTAAGTTCATTTCAGGCTGGATCCTCTTCTCCTCTTACTTCTACAGTCTTTGGAAATGTGGAGAACTTTTCTTCATTCAACTCTCTGTCAACTGTCTGAACTTAAACTTTGACTTCTGGACCTCATCTTTGTGAGACAAGCACAAAGCTTTATAAATTACCGTTGAACCACTGATGTCACATGGACAGTTAATCATGTTCTTACTACCTTTCTGGGCCTTTACGAACAAAGGTGTTACGGGTTTGGAACGTCATTGGGATAAGTAATTAATGACAGAATTTTCATTTTTAGGTGAACTAACCCTTTAAAGTTGCTAACAAGTGGTTAAATGGAATTAAATAGGTTGTTGGGGCCATCAAACATAATCACTTTTATTAAGTTGTAATAATTTGTGAAGATTATCATAATGGGCAAAACATGTAGGAATCATAAACATGGTCACAGAGTTTTTGGGTTTTAGCTGAAGAAACCAGGCTTCCTTTGGCCTACAAATATCTGTCATCCCTGCAGCACTCTGCTGTGTAATAATGGATTTGTACCTTGTAAAGTGGTCTTCTGACATCAATAGGGCAGTTCTGAATGACTTCATCCACTACATCTGAAATGGGCTGCATGAAGTCTGGGTTGGCAAACTACAGAGTGAAAAGACCTTTTACTACAGAGTTTCCAAAGGTCATTCTGGGTATACATGTTGAATAATTCAGAGTCTCTTTACCTCGGGGTGAAAAAATATCTCTGGTCCCAGGAAACGCTCGTATCCAACATCTATTTGAAATTCATTTTTATTGATAGCATTGATACCCTTGTATTGTTTTATCCATTTGCCAGGGTCCATGTCATACTTTGTGAATTCCTTCACTATGTCTGGACAGATGTAGCAAAACCTCTCCTAATAAAAACAGAGTAAGGCAGATAAGGAGTACGGAAGTTGTATTAGACATAAATGTGGCTATTATATGGCTTTTATAAAATGAATCCAAATAGGATAATCAGAACCTGTACAGTACACTGACTATACATTATCCCAGCCAACACATAATAAACACTGACATCAAATACTGATTTGAGTTCAAACGATTTCATCTTGTGTGCAGATTAGCAGAAAAAAGTAGACAACTGCGAAAGATAAGTTTAGTTTATATACCAAATGATCACTCAATGTCACAGTTCACCAAACAGAATGAAGCACTCCAGAGAAAGGAATATCATCCCTGCTGATACTCACTTTAACAGCTTTTGCAGTCTCCAGTGACTGTTCTGGAGGGATGCCGATCTCTCTCTCTCTTAACAGCTGTTGAATGAAGTAGGTGATGTCTCTGCCTGCTATAGGGATGTGCTTTATACAGCTGCCAATCACATAACCTTCTGCCTAGGAGATTAAAAAGAAATAGAAATCAGCCATCTAAATTGTTGATTAAAGCTCTAGCAGCATTTATTTGGAGATCTCACTTTATCTAATGCAATTAAATTTGTGAGTTTTTGGATCATATGTCTACTTTTTGAAGGAAAATCTGTGTTGTTTACCACTGGTATGGCATGAGTAACCCCATCACCACTATCAATCACGATTCCTGTTAGTGTTCGTTCTCCAACCTGTTTTGAAGTCCATGATGCGGCCAATGCCAAAACAGCCTAAAAAATGGCCACATAAATATGTTAGTGTGAATGATCCATCAGTTTACTTTGGGTAGATTGACAAACTAAAAAAAAAAAAAAAGATGAAAAATATATAAAATGAAAAATAAAAAAAATGATCAATTATGAATTATGAATTATGAAATCAATTGTGTTAAAAATGTCTGTATAATTTGGCCCACCTATTATAATGTTCAAAATTGAAAAAAAAAAAGAATATTTTCTACTTCTTCTTCTTTGTCTTTTCTTTTTTTTTTTTTTTTTTGATTGACTACTTGTCACTTTATATTGTGATTTTATTACTTAGGTGCACATAACTTTAAATAAAAATAAAAAAGAACATTTTTTGTTTCAACAGACTAATTGGAATCCTAGAATCCAACATCATGTTTAAGATTTCAATTTCAGCAAATTTTCCTTGCATGTTTGTCACACTTTAATGTTTCAGATCATCAAACAAATTTAAATATTAATTAAAGATAACACAAGTAAACACAACATGCAGTTTTTAAATGAAGGGTTTTTTTATGAAGAGAAAAAAAATCCAAACCCACATGAACTGCAGGCCTTTCTTGCCTCAGTTAAGGTCAGTGCAGTTCATGACCATAAGAAAGAGACTGGGCAAAAATGGCCTGCATAGCAGAGTTCCAAGACGAAAACCGCTGCTGAGCAAAAAGAACATAAAGGCTCGTCTCAGTTTTGCCAGAACACATCTTGTCGATCCCCAAGACTTTTGGGAAAATACTCTGTGGACTGACGAGACAAAAGTTGAACTTTTTGGAAGGTGTGTGTCCCATTACATATGGCGTAAAAGTAACACAGCATTTCAGAAAAAGAACAACATACCAACAGTAAAATATGGTGGTGGTGGTTATGTAAATTCTGCTGTCTACTAAAAAATCCTGAAGGACAATGTCCGGCCATCTTTCGTGACCTCAAGCTGAAGCGAACTTGGGTTCTGCAGCAGAATAATGATCCAAAACACACCAGCAAATCCACTTCTCAATGGCTGAAGAAAAAGAAAATGAAGACTTTGGAGTGGGATAGTCAAAGTCCTGACCTGAATCCTATTGAGATGCTGTGGCATGACCTTAAAGGTACAATATGTAATTTTTCAGCTTTAAAAATAGCAAAAATCACTATATCTGTGTTATATTTTTTTTTTAGTTGTGTACTTACATTATCCCGACAGTTTCCACGAACTTTCAAATCCGGAGAAAATTATAGTTTAATTCGAAGACACGGGCCGTTTCTTTATTTCCGTTTTGTCGCCCATCTATGGCGTCATATAACCTTTGACCCCACTAGTTTCTCTAACTTCCTGCGGAACCGCCAAATACAAAGGGGAACAGAAGCAAAGAAGAGATGAAGAAGAAAAAGTAGTAGCTAGTCTTGATCGATACTATTATATTTTATATCGTTTATATTAATATTTATACCTCAATCAATAACATAGTTATGGATCATGATTATGCTTTGCCTGCACGTTCTGTGAAGCGCAAACGTACGGGTGAAATAAATGACCAGTATGTCATTATGTCAGTATGTCGCATTATGTAAGGATGTACTCACACTAGACGTTTTAAACCGTGCCCAAAGCCCGGTTCGTTTGACTTGTGTAAGTGCTCCGTGCCGCGCTCGGGCGCGGTTCGTTTAGCTGGCCCTGTCCCGGCTGAAAGAGGTGGGTCAGAGAGCAGTTCGGTTGGGCTCGGGCGCGGTACGCATAGTTTAAGCGCTAACCGCGTCGGAGCACAAAACAAATACAATTCTGTGTCTACAAATGTATCCTATAATTACCAACACAACACTTTTCAAATAATTTAATTCAGTAAAGTATATTTAAGTTTATAATGGGTCTGGTTGTCTCCTTATTGATGAACAGGAATTGTAGTTTGCCAGTAAAGCTGCAAATTCTTTAACTAACGTTCATATTCTTTCACTCTCCGTAATAACTCACTGATACATACAAGTGAAAATAAATGAACGGCATAGATGAATTATTATTAATTATTAGGTAAAATATTAGAAAAAGCTATTTTCTCCGTTATCTCGTACGTAAGTGTGTTTCGGCCGGAGTTTGAGTGCGCGGGCAGCGGGAGTAATCGCGCTCAGGCTCGGTTCAAGGCAATTGTGCCTAGTGTGCGTACATCCTAAGTGTAAAGTTAAGCAGTTCTCTGTTAGAGGACGAGTGCCTCTTCAAACACTATCTACAATAGCTTCTTCCAGTGATACTCATTAAGAATGGTAGGCAAAAAAGACAGTATCTCATCCGTGAACATGATTTGTGAAAACACATTTCCCATCGTTCTACGCTCCGTAATTGCGTCATCAAGCGTCGCCTCTGTTATTGTTTTTAAACAATGCGACCTCTAGCGGCGAAAAATTACATATTGTACCTTTAAAAATGCGGTTCATGCTCAAAAACCCTCCAATGTGGTGAATTACAACAATTCTGCCAAGATGAGTGGGCCAAAATTCCTGCACAGCGCTGTAACAGACTCATTGCAAGTTATCGCAAACGCTTGTTTGCAGTTGTTGCTGCTAAGGATGGCCCAACCAGTTATTAAGTTTAGGGGGCAAACACTTTTTCACACAGGGCCATGCGGGTTTGGATTTTGCTTTCTCTTCATAATAAAAAAAACTTAATTCAAAAACTGCATGTTTTGTGTACTTGTGTTATCTTTGATTAATATTTAAATTTGTTTGATGATCCGAAATATTAAAGTGTGACAAACATGCAAAAAAATAAAAAAGAGGTAGGGGACCAACACTTTTTCACACCACTGTATTTCATATTTTAGTCTTTGACAAGCTACAATAAGGGTTCTATGCATTTCACCTGACTCTCTGTGAACTGTGTTGAAACTTTGCACGTTATTTCTAAATTAGAAAAGTCAATTTCAAAAAGAACTGAATTTTTTAAATAACATTTCAAGCTGTTAAAAATGGAATGTGGGTCAAATTTACCCTCAACACAATATGAGGTTTAAATTTCATTTAAATGTGAATTAATTGACAGGACAGAGTAATATATATATATATATATTATTGTTTCTGTCATATTTAAACATAAAAGTTTACCTGAACAGCAATATATAGTCCTGGGACGTTGAACGTTTCAAACATAATCTCAGCTAAGTATTCCCGGTTCTCTGGGGTATTTAGAGGAGGTTCTGTCTGAGGAGAAAATATAGCACTGCAACATCAGGATAAACAGACACGAAAGGTCTACTGAATAAATGAAATGTGGTCTTTTGTAATGTAAAGTATCAGCCGCATATAAAGGGTGTTTTGTCATCATCAAATGGAGCACTGAAACAAAGGCACACATGCAGAAGACACACTAGATACATCCTGTTTGTGACAAAAACCCTGTTGCACTCTGGTACAGACAAAGCAGCATAATCTATCATTATGCAAACAATAAATATTTCAACGGTAGTTTTAATTATGTATGGGCTTCCTCTGTTTCACAGTGGGAAGAATATGTTTCGCAAATCACTTTAAATTACTAGCCAACCACTCTACAGTCTCATCTTTAAGGTCTTAGAATAGACAGTAGACATACCATCAAAAAGGTGTGGTCCTCTGGCTCAGCTCTGAGATATTTAAATATGACCTGCTCCATGAACTTCTCCATGAGGTCCCAATCTTCAACAATACCATGTCTGATGGGCCACTAATGTGTAGAGAGAAAAACATTATTAAAATAATTCTTTATTACTCTAGTTTTAGTTAACGTTGTCCCCGACCCAGTATATGCAACAGTATATTTTAAAAAAATGCAACAGTTATGAAATATGATGTCATGAGGTGGTAAAATGCATATTTTGGTGTTATTAAGTGTTATTTTTCCAGTGTGTTTTTGGCCTTTTGATCTTTGTTCTCCAAAAACTTTCTTCATGGCTTCATTTTTTGAAACAGGTTCTCTTGCAGAATCTTCATGTAGTTTACATCATACATTCTTTTTTCTGTTGTAAAAAAGAT
>NC_133384.1:2154548-2190286 GCF_049309525.1 Garra rufa | reverse complement strand
AAAATAGTCGATCCGGAAGCTCACATTGTGTTGAACTAGATCTGCTATTTTCAGAACTTACAAGTGACACTACCCAACAGCAAAATACTTACCGACCTACATTAATTTGTTAAAAGACTTTTTTTTCCCCTTTTTAGACTAAAACTAGACTAAAACCTTTTTGGCTTTCGTCGACTAAAATTGGACTAAAACTAACAAGCATTTTAGTCCATAAGACTAAGACTAAATCTAAGATGGTTGTCAAAAAACAACACTGCTCCGAGACGCCAGCTTACGCCGTCTCCACCATCTTCCAGACGTCGGGCATCTTCCCCAGCGTCTTCTTACGCTTCAGCCTTCTCCTGCGCCCCAGCCAAGGGAAAATGGACCGTAGCCGAGCTCTGCAAGGGCCTCAGGCAGAGCGCGCTCGGGCCGCAGAGCCCCCTACTCCACGTCAGGACGCAGCAGAAGGCCGTCACCGAGCTTGGGCCACGCCCCGGACACCGCAGTCTCCAGCCACGCCCATCCCGCTCGATCCTCGAAGCGGGAGCTCGCTGCTCATGCTGTCAGAGAGCCGGCCATAGCCTCCACAAGCCGCCGCAGCAGCACGAGCTCGCCCACTCCAGCAGCCGATTCCCGTCCGCAACCCTTGCCCCTCCTTTCTCTCCCCTTCTCATGGCCCGCAGCACCGCCTTCCGCTCATAGCACGAGCATTCCCCCGCTCATGCCACAAGCACCGGCGCTCCCCATTCCCCCTCTCTTCCCTTCTGTTTCCTCCGCCCCAGGAGCCGTCCCCAGCGCAAGCATGCCTCTATCCTCGCAGGCTCCGACGCACGCCATTCCCCCTCTCTTTCCCCCCTTCTTTTCCGTCCCAGGAGACGGCCGCAGCTCAGGTTTACCGCCACTACCGGTCCCGGTAGCCACTTTCCCTCCTCCTCAGGCCCGTCCTCCCTTCTCATTGGCCTCAGCCACACCCCTTCCAGCCCTGCCAAATGCTTTAGCGCAGGAACCTCCCCCAGTTTCCAACTCCATCAGGACCCAGATACTAGCAGGTCTCACACATGGATTCCACCCCGGCGTCCTGAGCCTCCCCTCCCAAAACCTCATCTGCCCAAATCTCCACTACGCTCTCACCGAACCCAAAATAGTGGACGGCCTAATCAAAAAAGAAATAGACTCAAATTTCATGATAGGCCCCTTTCTTGTCCCTCCTTTTGGCATCTATCGAGTCAGCCCCATCGGCGTCGCCACCAGAAAATTCTCAAGCAAAAACGCCTCATAATTGATCTTTCATCTCCGCATAATTCCCCATTCCCTAGCATTAACAGTCTCATTCCGCTCGAAGAGTTTTCTCTTCACTACCACGACATTGACCAAGCCACTACCTTGATTAAAAAGGCAGGTCGCGGCGCTTGGTTGGCCAAAGTCGACATTACTTCCGCTTTCAAAGTTATGCTCATCCACCTAGATTTCTGGCACTTATTTGGCATTCGCCGGAAAAACGAATTCTATTTCGCCGTACGCCTCACATTCGGTTGCAAAAGCAGTCCAAAAATCTTCGACACGCTGTCGGAGGCAATTTGCTGGATCCTCTCCAACAATTACAATTTACCCATCTTTTAGACGATTTCTTAATCATCTCACCCCCAGATTCCGTCCCAGCCGCACACCTCTTGACAACCCAAAAGCTTTTCTCAGAGCTCGGGATTCCCCTCGCTCAAGACAAAACCGAGGGTCCTAGCACTTCCATCGAATTTTTGGGCATCAATTTAGATTCCCAAAAATTCCTGGCTTCCCTGCCCAAAGAAAAGATTGACAGAACAATTCTAGTAGCTTCCACTCTGCTAACTAATTGTAGTTGTACAAAACGCGAGCTGCTATCCATTCTGGGTCATCTAAATTTCGCGATGCGCATCATCCCACAAGGCCGCCCCTTCATCTCCCCTCTCCTCTCCCTCTCCTCCTCCGCCCACGCCCTCGAGGATCACATTTCCATAACTGATTCTTGCCGCAACGAGCTCAGCTTATGGATTTCCTTCCTTAAACAGTGGAACGGCTTATCGTTCTTTTACAGCAATTTGGTTTCTTCCCCAATCGATATCGAATTATATACCGACGCCGCCCCTTCCGTCGGCTTTGGAGGTTTTCTCCGGGGCCGCTGGTTCGCTTCTACCTGGCCCCCTGAGTTGGCAGATTTGCCCCAGCAGCTATCATCCTCAGCGCTGTTTGAACTCTACCCGTTAGTGGCCGCAGCTTCCCTATGGGGCAAAGAATGGTCCGCCACCAGCATCGTCGTCCACTGCGACAACGAAGCTACTGTGCACTGCATTAACAAAGGCCGTTCCCACTCCCCCGCACTCATGCCTTTGCTCAGACGTTTGATTTGGATTTCAGCTCGTGACCAATTTATCATAACTGCAAAACACATCCCCGGGTCAAAGAATCAAATCGCTGACACTCTCTCTCGTTTTGTTTTTCAGAAAATCAGATCGCTGGCTCCAGAAGCGGACCCGCTCCCAACCCCAGTCCCTCCTTATTCAGAACTGCTATTCCCATAACCCTCCCCCTAAGGCCTCTTCTCGAAGCATCCATCGACTCCATTCTCCAAGCAGTCTCCCCCAGGACTCTCCAATCCTACCTTACAGCGTGGAAATGCTTTAAAACTTTCCACGCCGCCTACAGCTTACCTTTCCCAGATTTTTCCCTGCTCACTGTCACCTCATTTATCTCCCACCTCAATTCCCATAAAAACCTCCAAGCTAGCTCCATCAAAGCATACCTTAGCGGTATTCCGTTTTTTCACAAACTGTTTCACGGCTCGCCTTCCCCTCATATAGCTAATTCCCAGACCTCCCTTCTCATCAAAGGCATCCAAAAAACCCAGCCCAACCGCCCAGACCCCAGACAACCTATCACTTTAAATATTTTGACCAAATGCATCTCCTCCCTCCGCAAAGGCTACCATTCCATCCACACTGCCCGCACACTGGACGCCATGTTCATCCTGGCTTTTTTCGGCTTCCTCAGATGCTCTGAGCTCGCCATTACATCCAGTTTTAACCCAGCCATTCACCCCACCATCTCCGACCTAACCGTGCTAGACGGCGATACCATCTCTTACTTTATTAAACAAAGCAAGACAGACCAAATAAAGAAGGGCCATTTCATTTATATTTTTAACCTCCAAACTCCCCTCCAACCATTCCTAACCCTCCTAGCCTTCCTTTGCCACAGGAAATCCCAATTCTCCCTCCCCTCTGACCCCCTCTTTACTGATGATGCCAACCGCCCTGCCACACGCTTCTGGTTCCAAAAGCACCTGAAGTCTGTCTTGCTTCTCTCTGGTACCCCAGCCGATAACTTCTCCAGCCATTCATTTCGCATAGGCGCAGCAACTACAGCCGCCCAAAAAAGGTCTCTCCCAACAGCAGATCCAAGCGCTCTGGCCGCTGGTCATCTGAAGCTTTCAAGAGCTACATTCGAGCAGATCGCTCTTTCATCAGTGAAACACACCAAACCCTAATCGGCCAACCCGTTCTACCGCCAGCCCACCCCCGTCCACGCCATCTCTAGCCGCTTCAACCACCCCCTCTGCGTCCCTTTTCCTTGGGACATCCTGCCTTCGTTAAAACCCCAGCTTATTCCCCTACGCGCAGCAATGCACGCCCCCGCTGGAGCCCCCCTTACGCACAACAGTGCTCGCCCCGCTTTTCCCGTCACGCTCAACATCGCATGGCTCCTGTTCAAGTCCCCGCTTATCCCCTATACGCGCAGCAATGCACGCCCCCGCTGGAGCCCCCCTTACGCACAGCAGTGCTCGCCCCGCTTTTCCCGTCACGCTCAACATCGCATGGCTCCTGTTCAAGCCCCCGCTTATCCCCCTATACGCGCAGCAATGCACGCCCCCGCTGGAGCCCCCCTTACGCACAGCAGTGCTCGCCCCGCTTTTCCCGTCACGCTCAACATCGCATGGCTCCTGTTCAAGCCCCCGCTTATCCCCTATACACGCAGCAATGCACGCGCCCCCGCTGGAGCCCCCCTTACGCACAGCAGTGCTCGCCCCGCTTTTCCCGTCACGCTCAACATCGCATGGCTCCTGTTCAAGCCCCCGCTTATCCCCTATACACGCAGCAATGCGCGCCCCCGCTGGAGCCCCCCCTTACGCACAGCAGTGCTCGCCCCGCTTTTCCCATCACGCTCAACATCGCATGGCTCCTGTTCAAGCCCCCGCTTATTCCCCTTACAGAACAGCAACGCCCGCTCATGCTAAAGCCACCCCGCTCGCTCCCCCCATGCCGCAGCAACGCCTGCTCATTCTAGAACGCCCCGCTCATTCCCTTTACGCACTGCAATACCCGCTCTCACCGCAGCCCCTGCTCGTTTCCCCACGCCGCTGCATTGCCCGCTCTCGCTAGAGCGCCCCGCTTATTCCCCCATGCCGCAGCAATGCCCGCTCTTGCTAGAGCGCCCCGCTTATTCCCCCACGCCACAGCAGTGCCCGCTCACGCTCGAGCGCCCCGCTTATTCCTTTTACACACTGCAATGCCCGCTCTTGCTGCAACCCCCGCTTAATCTCCCACGCTGCAACAATGCCCGCTCTTGCTAGAGCGGCCCGCTTATTTCCCCATGCCGCAGCAATGCCCGCTCACGCTCGAGCGCCCTGCCCATTCCCTTTACGCACTGCAATGCCCGCTCTCGCTGCAGCCCCCGCTTATTTTCCCACGCCGCAGCAGTGCCCGCTCACGCTCGAGCGCCCCGCCTACGCACTGCAATGCCCGCTCTCGCTGCAGCCCCTGCTTATTCCCCCATGCCGCAGCAGTGCCCGCTCACGCTCGAGCGCCCCGCTTATTTCCCCATGCCGCAGCAATGCCCACTCATGCTCGAGCGCCCCGCCTATTCCCTTTATGCACTGCAATGCCCGCTCTCGCTGCAGCCCCCGCTTATTTTCCCACGCCGCAGCAGTGCCCGCTCACGCTCGAGCGCCCCGCTTACGCACTGCAATGCTCTCTCGCTGCAGCCCCTGCTTATTCCCCCATGCCGCAACATTGCCCGCTCACGCTCGAGCGCACTGCAATGCTCTCTCGCTGCAGCCCCTGCTTATTCCCCCACGCCGCAGCAGTGCCCGCTCACGCTCGAGCGCCCCGCTTATTTTCCCATGCCACAACAATGCCCGCCCATGCTCGAGCGCCCCGCCTATTCCCTTTACGCACTGCAATGCCCGCTCTCGCTGCAGCCCCCGCTTATTTTCCCACGCCGCAGCAGTGCCCGCTCACGCTCGAGCGCCCCGCTTATTTCCCCATGCCGCAGCAATGCCCGCTCACGCTCGAGCGCCCCGCCTACGCACTGCAATGCCCGCTCTCGCTGCAGCCCCTGCTTATTTTCCCACGCCGCAGCAATGCCCGCTCTGACTAGAGCGCCCCACTTATTTTCCCATGCAGCAGCAATGCCCGCTCTGACTAGAGCGCCCCGCTTATTCCCCTTTCACACAGCAATGCCCGCTCTGACTAGAGCGCCCCGCTTATTTTCCCATGCAGCAGCAATGCTCGAGCGCCCCGCCCATTCCCTTTACGCACTGCAATGCCCGCTCTCGCTGCAGCCCCCGCTTATTTTCCCACGCCGCAGCAGTGCCCGCTCACGCTCGAGCGCCCCGCCTACGCACTGCAATGCCCGCTCTCGCTGCAGCCCCTGCTTATTCCCCCATGCCGCAGCAGTGCCCGCTCACGCTCGAGCGCCCCGCTTATTTCCCCATGCCGCAGCAATGCCCACTCATGCTCGAGCGCCCCGCCTATTCCCTTTATGCACTGCAATGCCCGCTCTCGCTGCAGCCCCCGCTTATTTTCCCACGCCGCAGCAGTGCCCGCTCACGCTCGAGCGCCCCGCTTACGCACTGCAATGCTCTCTCGCTGCAGCCCCTGCTTATTCCCCCATGCCGCAACATTGCCCGCTCACGCTCGAGCGCACTGCAATGCTCTCTCGCTGCAGCCCCTGCTTATTCCCCCACGCCGCAGCAGTGCCCGCTCACGCTCGAGCGCCCCGCTTATTTTCCCATGCCACAACAATGCCCGCCCATGCTCGAGCGCCCCGCCTATTCCCTTTACGCACTGCAATGCCCGCTCTCGCTGCAGCCCCCGCTTATTTTCCCACGCCGCAGCAGTGCCCGCTCACGCTCGAGCGCCCCGCTTATTTCCCCATGCCGCAGCAATGCCCGCTCACGCTCGAGCGCCCCGCCTACGCACTGCAATGCCCGCTCTCGCTGCAGCCCCTGCTTATTTTCCCACGCCGCAGCAATGCCCGCTCTGACTAGAGCGCCCCACTTATTTTCCCATGCAGCAGCAATGCCCGCTCTGACTAGAGCGCCCCGCTTATTCCCCTTTCACACAGCAATGCCCGCTCTGACTAGAGCGCCCCGCTTATTTTCCCATGCAGCAGCAATGCCCGCTCTAACTAGAGCGCCCCGCTTATTCCCCTTTCACGCAGCAATACCCGCTCACGCGGCAGCCCCCGCTCAGTCCCCTTTAGCACAGCAAAGCCCACTCATCCCAGAGCACCTAGCATGTTTCCCCTACGCCGCAGCAGTACCCACCCCCAAGAGAACGCCATTCTTTATTCCCCCACATAAAGTTTTCTTTGCTTTTCTTTCCCTAGCAGGGCCCGCAGCAGCTCCTCCCGCGCTTCCCCGCTGCTAATCGTCCAGCATCCCTCCAGCCCAAGTTAAGCTTTTTTTGGGGGGGCCACCTGGCTGCTGTCCTGCAGTTATCTTGCACTTTGGGGGAGCGCTATTGGGTTCGGGCCAAAGGCCGAGCTCTGACCCCTCTCCCTGGGCAGGGGGAGTGCCCCGGGCTCGGGAATGACTACCGAGCTCGGAGCCCTCTCCAAGACAGCATGCCAAACACGCTTAACTTTTACGCTGTTTATTATATGCAAAAGCGAACTAGTGAAGTGATGTTTCATTAACAAATTTCAGGAGGAGCTCGCGCAGATAATTAACACGGCCAATTCATCATCAGCAATCACTCCCTATCCAATCACTCTCCCTATCCAATTACTACAGTCCCTTTAAATAACCAAGCAGTCCTACCTTCAGTTATCTCTGATTCCAGCATCCCTCCCACCCCCCCTTTTTATTTTTCTTCAACTCCAGCAAAGGGGGGGAGCGCTATTGGGTTCGGGCCAAAGGCCGAGCTCGGACCCCTCTCCCTGGGCAGGGGGAGTGCCCCGGGCTCGGGAATGACTACCGAGCTCGGAGCCCTCTCCCGGACAGCATGCCAAACACGCTTAACTTTTACGCTGTTTATTATATGCAAAAGCGAACTAGTGAAAGTACACATTTGAAGTTAAAAGGGTTACACTTTATTTTAAGGTATCCTTGTTACACTCAGTGTTGGGGTAACGCATTACAAGTAATGTGAGTTACCTAATCAGATTACTTTTTTCAAGTAACTAGTAACGCATTACGTTTTGATTTACAAGAAAATATCTGAGTTAATTTTTCAAATAAGTATATTTGTTTTCCCATTGACTGACTGAAAGCTCTGCAGTTGAGAGAAATCGGGAGTAACTGAAGAAGCGTTGTGTGTGCTGTGTAAACATAATGTTACTGTAGTTCTAGACTAAATGTGAGCATGCATTTATTTTCTCACTCACAAAAAAACAGATTCAGTATTTTTCAAAATAAATAAAAACTGTGAAATGCAAACGTAGTAGTTTAAGGAAGCCCGTTTCCGCCACTGAATAAAAAAAATTAAAAAGGTAACTGCGACTTTTTATCTCACAATTTGCACAATTGCGAGTTTACATCTTGCAATTCTGACTTTTTTTCTCTGAATTTTGTGATATAAACTCAGAACTGCGGGATATAATCACAGTTGTGAGAAATAAAGTCAGAATTGTGAGAAATAAAGTCAGAATTGCAGGATATGATCACAACTGCGAGAAATAAAGAGAAACTTTTTTTCTCAGAATTGTGAGATATACATTTGCAACTGCGAGTTATAAAGTCCAGTTCTGAGGAGAAAAACAGACTATGTTCACAGAATTGTGAGTTTACATCTCACAATTCTGACTTAACACGCAATTGCGAGTTTATATCATGCAGCTGTGACTTTATTTCTCATTATTCTGATCTTTTTTCTTGTAATTGTAAGTTTATATCTCGCAATACTGACTTTATTTCTTAGAACTGCGAGTTTATATCTTGCCATTCTGACTTTATAACTCGCAATTGCGAGTTTGTTTCACAATTCTGAGAAAAATTCAGAATTGTGAGATAAAAAGTCATGATAACCTTTTTTTTATTTTTTATTCAGTGGTGGAAGCGGCCTTCCATAGAATTCCACACAATCCTGCAATAATTAACTATGTTAAATAACACAAACATATGGTATATTGGTATATCCCATTGTATTAACCAATTTTTTGCTGATGACCTTCGATGATCCAATTCAATCATACTAATAAGCAAAAATTACTTAATTATAACATTAAACTAACATTTTACACAAACTTTTTTAACATGTGATTTTTTTTGTTTTTTTTTTTACGCTGAAGAGTGGTGAACCTTCTCCTGCATTCTACTGTACACATGTGAATTTACATTTCCTTCAGCCTGAGGCTAATTCATGTCACTTTTGGGGCTTTTACGTTTGCCAAAAAATAGAACTTTATATATTAAAAACAAACAAGCAAGCACTATACAGATTTAAAGTAATGTAATGCATTACTTTTAGTCCACAGAAGTTTATCTACTCTCCTGCCTGATTTGTTTCTCTGACAAAATGGTGGATTTGGCATTATGATTGGTCAGTTTGCCTGTCAATCAAGCTGTCTGAGAGGGGTCAATTAGTTACTTTTTTAGGGATATTGTAATCTATACTTTTCTTCTAACTACATATACTTACTACTTGGTTAGGGTTAGGATTAGGGTTTGGCTTAAGGTTACTTGCATGTTATTATGTATGATTAATTGTTATTATAATAGTAAATAGATGTAACGTGTAACAAGGACACCTTAAAATGAAGTGTTACCGGTAAAAGTTTTGCTTTAAAATAAATTTCCAATCAAGTTTTAATAATATTTTGTAGAACTTCAATTACGTATACTTTAATTAACTGCATTAATTAGGTCAACCGGAACTGGGAACACCACCCGATGTACCTGTTGCATCATAAGAAGAATGGCATCTATATTAATATTAGTCTGTTTCGTTCTTATTCCAAGGTCTGTCCTCAGATCCCTGGATCCAGTCCGTATCCAGCCCAGAGGGTGGATCAGCACCTAGAGACGACCTCTACAGCCCTGAATGTCAACGGAGATCAACATCAACTAGATGAGCTCTAAAGACAGATCCCCAGTGAAGACCTTGTCACCTAGGCGGCCATTGGCACAAGACCACAGGAAACCGATGAGTCCTCTGCACAATCTGATTTTGCTGCAACATGGAATAACTGCTGCTTCATCTGGCCAGAGGAGAACTGGCCCTCCGACTGAGCCTGGTTTCTCCCAAGTTTTTTTTTTTCTCCATTTCTGTCACCGATGGAGTTTTTGGTTCCTTGCTGCTGTCACCTCTGGCTTGCTTAGTTGGAGACAATTTCCAGGGATATCATATATACTATTTGAACTGAACTGAGCTGGATGATGACATCACTGAATTCAATGATGAACTGCTTCTAACTGAAAGCTGATTGTTTACTGTTGTTCTTTTGCATTATTGACACACTTTTTTTGTATTTATTATTGTAAAGCTGCTTTGACAGAATCTGTATTGTTAGCGCTATATAAATAAAGATGACTTGACTTATGTTGACATTTGAATAACAAACTAAAGTACATGTAAATTAGTTGATTATAATTTGAACTGCAGTGCGTTAGTTGAAGTTTGCTTCACTCATTCTGTTATTTTCCTGTTTATTACTATGAAGCTGCTTTCAAACAATCTGTATAGTATAAAACACTACATAAATAAAGGTAACTTGATTTTTTCACAAAGGTCCGCTAAATTCTACTGCTGGTATGGTATTATTTTTTATTGCTGACAGTGTCAAATTCTCATCAAACATGATTTTTTTTAAAGCTCAGTAAATCGCTCCTCACACTGCAAGCTCAGCAATGGTTTCTTTTGTGCCTATCTTCCATACAGCTCAATATCATGTCAAGCCCTTGATATGGTTGACCGGTGCCCCTTCTCTCTGTTCTTAGTTATTGAACCCAGTAACTCCTTCAAAGTGATCCTTCACCTCTCGAGTCTTCTTGTTCAAGCTGGGGTTTTAAAAGACAGCCTTCTCGAGGCAGTGTCGGAGAAGTTGTACTTTACACCTCCTGATAATTAAACCACTGCTGCCCCCTGACATTTCCAAACACTTTTGTGCGTTTCAAAAATTGTTGGATGAGTGCAGTTTTTTTCTTTTTATACTTGTGTACAGTATTTCCAGTTTAAAAAAGACATTTGGCATAGCATATTAAAGTGATATCCTCTTTTTAAATAATCTATTTACTACTTGCTAGGAAGTTGCTCAGTTTATACTCAAAAATTTTACATAAACTATACTTTTAAAAGTATCTTTTTAGAAGTACACTAGTATTTAGATTGACTTTTGGGTTATCAAGTACTGTATGTACAATAGGTAAGCATTAGTACTTCCTTTTGTATTTGCATACAACAAATATGCTCATAAACCCACTGAGATGTATCAGAAAATGGCTTACTTCCGCATCGAAAAATAAGGTGGATAGAGTGTACAGGTTCAAAACAACAGACTATTTGCTGAAACAAATGATCACCTTGGTTGCATAGTTGGGCTTATCAATGGCTTCATCTCCAATGAAGAAATCGAGGTCATCCACCCCTTTCATAAGACGTCTCTGTGCCTGATCTCCAACACTGGCTGACTCTCTGATTGCAACACCTGCAATGACAACACTACAATCAGTTGATTATTGTAGTGCTGCGAAGTCACAAAGCACATTCATATAAAATATGCTGAGAACACATATGAATATATAACAGTATCCTTTGACAAAAACAATACAATCATTAATTGTTATTAAGGGTGTGTGTTGTTAACAGACTCAGAGCCTACAGTATATTGAGGTTACAGCAGTGGTGAATAGAGTGTTTTATAATAGCTTTAAATAGAGCTTCCCTAAGGCAGAGTTTAATTAAATTCGTGATCCAAATATTATATCCTGGATCCGAGTGCTGGACATGCAGTATTAGTCTTCTCTGATCTGCCCTGATGTGCATTACCAACTAAAACTGGCAGGCAGCTTACAGGATGGCATGATGAACTGGGGCTCTGTGTTTCCTGCATAACCAATCTTGGTGTACCTGAGGAAGAAGAACAGTATATCATCATCATAAGTGAGATGAATGAACCAGAATGACTGTGCTACAGTCTATTTGTTTATAATTTTTCAATCAGTATTTCCACTGAGTTACGCGGCCTGTCCATTTATCAAATAACAGCTGTGGTAGTTTATTATATAGCTATATTGCACCTGATTAATGTCTCAACATGGCAGCCAAGTAAACCAAGTCTAACATAGTTTAGATGAAAACATAAATCACGCCAAAACCATAACAGGAATATTGCTTCCAAGTTCCTATACACTTGCTCAGCCTCTTTACTTTTCATATGCAGATAATAGATGTTTACATTATCAAGACTATCAAGTTTTACTTCTGCATTAGTGTTACAAAACTGAATTCTTCTGACATCTTAGAACAGATATAAAAGTATGCATGTATGGCATTCACATACAACCCACATCCCAATTAATATGATACTAATCCATATTTGTGAATTTATGCACCTGACCCTAACCGTAATAGATTACAGCCTTAGCATTTTTAATAAAGTTCATGAAAAGCAGGCACTAATAATTTGGTGTATGTTTTACCTCCAATACATGCTTTACTCAGTGGGCTTCTTTTGATCGGATTGGACCGGAGAATAACGCATTGGGTGGGTAGACAAAATTTGGGCTGCTTTAAAAAAATAAAAGCCGCCCAATCAGCTGCTTTTTTCTTTGCTTTTATCATTAGTGATTGTTATTTTAATACCTTCGAGCTCAAAGTATCACAGTAATATAATGTGTAGTGCAGTCATCAACTCATTTTTGCTTAACGCAACGCTTACGGGTTTAGTTTAACAGAGACATGTCAATCAATTTACGTCTTTTACGTTAGTGAGATGTGATGACTTGTGAGTGACGAGGTTTTGGCGCTATAACGGGCAAGATTTTGAATATGCAGCTTATTCATTTATTCATTTGAAGTAATTGCGATGGCAAAGTGGCCTAAATATAAGTTACACGATAAAAAGTCTAAGTGGATTACATGTGGTGAGAGATGAATAGAAGACTTCTAAATATAATTGTAACTGAAATAAGAAAACGTGGGTGTGTGCATGAACGTAAATGCCAGCTACATTGTTTCTCATCACTTTATTGTGCACTTTTTGCACAGAAATTAGCATATTTTTACTGTGGACATTGTAAATGATGCATGTGTTTTTCCAAGGGTTAAAGTCATCGGTTAATATTTTCGGCATATTTTCGGACTGTTTTGATCCATATTCCTGTGAAATTGATTTATCTTTATTTAATTTTGTCATTATTCTTTTTTTAAAGAGATAAAAATGGTCCTTATTAACCTTGACATGGCAATAAAATTCTCATTATTTTGGCAGTTAAAATTTGGGCTGGTTTTTGTTGAAGTGGGCGGGTTTTGGTGAGCTTTTGGCCTGGAAATCGTCAACCCGATCTGGCAAAACTGGCTTCACTGCAAACATGACATGACATATGTGACCCTGGACAACAAAACCAGTCTTCAGTAGCGCAGGTATATGTGTAGCAATAGCCAAAAATACATTGTTTGGGTCAAAATTATCAATTTTTATTTTATGCCAAAAATCATCAGGATATTAAGCAAAGATTATGTTCCATGAAGATATTTTTAAACTTTCCTACCATAAATATATCAAAACTTAATTTTGGATTAGTAATATGCTTCGCTAATAACAGTTTTTAAAATAGCTCAATACACAAGTAACACTGTCCTGTCCTAACAAACTATACATCAATGGAAAGCTTATTCATTCAGCTTTTAGATGATGTATACATCTCAATTTCGACCTTTATGACTGGTTTTGTGGTCCAGGGTCACATATCTGTCATCTGTCATACACATTATAATAATAAAAAAGCCAAATAATGATGATACTGAGGCAAGTATTTAGTCAAATTAAGTTAGCAACAGCAAATACATACGAAATGTGGCTTAATGATTCGTTATCAACTTGACAACAAAGCTTTAATATTAAGTCTGTCCAGCAGAAATTAAACTGTATGAGTATGAACCTTGTCGGTGTGTGACAGTAAACAAACTCACCCTGTCCCGCAGTCAATCACGCATGAAGGGGGCCGCACTGCCATCACCAGCACTAGATATAAAAACATAAACACATCCGCATGTCACAACAATAACGACGTCATCTACATAGAAGCCATGTGTCGCTTACAGGGTTGTCAGATGTACCTTTATTGCGGTGAGAAATATCCTTTGATTATGGCTTGCACCGTTATTTTGCGCGACTACTTCCCGAGTCAAAGGGAAGGCAAAAAATAGAAACATGCTGGATCCACTCGCGCTGCCTCATCATGGTCCACAGGGCTGACAGTGAAATTATAAATCCTACTATGGTAAAGGCGAAAACGCTAGTTTATTAATATTCATAAGCCAAGTTTTCGCCACATTAAGGTAGCAGAGAGACGTCATGACGTACTTAATAATCATGAGCCAAGCCTCCGCTACCACAAATATGAAACGTTTGCTACTGGAAGGTTAATAAGGAACGGCAACATGGCGTGATTAATATTCATGAGCTAAACAGTCGCCATAGTAGGCTCCGTAGTTTCAAGAGCTGGCAAAGTGCCTGTAAACAGACCGCAGAGCGCGTGGCGCATTTATCTTTGTTTATTTCTTAACCTCTTACGATTCAGCTTTAATGGCAGACCTAGATCTATAAATTGCTGTGTGTTAATTTGGTCCAAGATTATGGTGAATCGATTTGGAAATAGATCACATTACTAACTTATTGTTTGGAGTAGCTTATGAAATAAATACAGTAAAAAACAAAAAAAAAACAAAAAAAAATATACATACAAAAAATACATACACACACACACACACACACACACACACACACACACACACACACACACACACACACACACACACACACACACACATATATAGGTATATTAATGAAATATGTTATCAGTGAACTTTAGGAAATTTAGGAATTGGAACTCTATTGATATTATTATTATTATTAAGATTACTGTCAGTTATTTATTTATTTTGTTATTTTCTTGTCACTGCTTTTATTGTGTATTTTATTGATTTGCCAATATTTTATGTCAAATAAACAAATAAGCAAGCAAGTTGAAATCAAACTATACCAAAGTCCTTTATGCCATTTATAGGGTAAACTCTAGATGGCAGTCGGTACTAATTTTACATTAACCTATAGAATTTATTTAAAATGAGTTGTAAACATTTGTAGTCCCACTGTAGTCTATTAAAGTGATGCTGTATAAAATCTTTTTTGACGAATTAATGATAGTTATTCACAAGTTTTTGGTATTATTTAATGATATTATGCACAATTATGTTTATTAGTAAATATTTATGTCTCACTTTTAAAACGTTTTACATTAATGCCCACTGTGCTCTTTAGACTATGTGGGAAATTAAAGTTTTTTTGTTTGTTTGTTTGTTTGTTTGTTTTTAATAAAAGACAATATCAACACGCAGTGCCATTTACTTAAATGAAATGTCAAGTAATTAAATAATTAATATTTTAAAAATAATTTTATATAAAAAATTTTATAAACAGTATATTTTATTATACAACTATTTTGCCTGATGTTACAGAGGACACGTTTGATCTGTTTAACACTAATCACTTCAAACAGAATAGAATATTATTTAGTATTTCAAATGTTGTAATCTCAGAAACAACCTGGTGTAATTAGTCAAGTAACTGCATATTCTACTATAATTTATTTTATGTGAATAAGTGTCTGATATAATTAACATCCAGAAGAAAATTGAAAAGTTGAAAAGTTCCTTACCCCAAACAACTTTAAATAAATGATCTCATATTATATAAAATACTCTAAATATGAAATAAAATGTCAAATTTAAATACATGTGTTGTTGTGATTTCAATGTGAGCGTTGTGGGACTTTTGTTTTGAAGTGTAGTCGAACGCTTATTTACCAGGAAATGGATTTCCAAAATATTTGCGCGAAAATCAACGAAATGACAGCAAGAGTTAGGATGGCTGAGAATGGTGCACAGGTATATCTGACAAATCAGTTCAAAAGAAAGCTTTAAGTAAACTTCATATGTTTAAACGTACGCTTGCATTATGATCCGCTAAAAGGCATGGACTGTTCCTGTAGATTTACTCTAAAATAGGTTCATTCAAATAATCATTGCAGTTTTGAACTAAATCTTAGCTGATATGGAAACACATTTTTCATGCATTATGCCACTTAGTATACCTTACCTTGCTTGCAGTAAACATCAGTGTTTGTGCTTTTGTAGTTGGTAAGCAGACTTGAAGGAAGACAGACATTGAGGGATATTGAGCCGAATATATTTCCTGTCGACGGTGGTCCAGGTCAAGGTACTAAAATCAAACTTGACTCTGCATGAGATTAAATTTCAGTAGTGCATTAACATCAAGATCTTTCAATTGGTCAATTCATAATTGGTCCCTTTTAGTGTTTAAGTTTTAATTTAATTATCTATATCACACAGAATTCTAAAATGAAATCAATTTCATTATTCCAACTCTAGTTAAATAGGGGGGAAATAAAATATATTATTGTACGGAAGCAACTATAAGTAAACAATTCATAAGCTTTGTATGTAGTGTCCCAAATATTTAAAATAATGTATTTAATTTGTTTTAACATTCATTTGGAGATGTGAAAACATATTTATAATTACAAATTTTAATGTTATCGTACTTAATAAAATATTATAAATATTAAAATTGAAACTTTGGATTCATTAGAACTTTCTGGAAAGTGATCATGTTCTATAAAATCATAGCAAATTTATTTTCAAAATTAATTTATTTTTAAATGTGAGGCATCAAAACAAATTTTGATAGGTGGCAGTTAAAAACATTGATATAATTTATATGATATGCCTTATGTGTATGATAACATCTAATTTGTATGTGTACTAAATGAATAAATGTAAATGTTATGGTTAAGCCTAATACATACTGGAAAAAAAGACTACAATTACAAAAGTTGTTAATTTCATTAAGTTTACTTTCTTGATTATTTTTTTATTTCCCATCTCATTTACTATAAATAAGCCATTTATAAGATGTAAAGTAGGAACACTGTGACTGATTATTTGTGTTTAGCATTATAACTTAAATCTGTACAAATCTGTTTATCTAGCCAAGGGGAAGTGTTTCAGAAACTTTTTTTTTTTTTTTGAAAACAAAATATTTCTGCAATGCCATTTGGTATCACTACTGACAAACAAATGACACACTTTAGCATTAAATTCAAGCATAAATCACAATTCCTCATCCAGTTTGCTATGTCAACTCAAATTAGCAGGTAGACCAACCCAGAAATTAGCTTTTAATTTTTCCATTGGCTTTTGGATTATTACAAAAAAAAAAAAGCTCTGTGGTGAACAAAAATGTATGATCTTTACACATTTTGTGTAACCAGGTCTTCACAAATTAACACAAATTGTATGAATTTTAAAGCCAAAATCTGTCTGCAGAAATACAGTGGTGGCCAAAATTATTAGAACAATAGTATTTTCACCAGCTAAAAATGGTTTTAAGTCAGTTATTTCTATCTTGCACTGTAGTGTGTCACTAGGAAATATCAGTTTACATTTTCAAACATTCATTTTGCCATTAATTGTAGTAATCCAGTGAGGTTTTTGTTTGCACAACCTACCTGCAAAGCTAAATGAAAAACTATGCACAAGTGCACCTAGGTTAAAAGTTGCTTTAAAGCTGAAAAAGGATGATCACACCAAATGTTGGTTTAATTTAGTTAATAGAAGTTAATTGATAAAGAAAATCTATTTATGACATTATTTTGACAGCATACTCATTTTACAGCATTTTTGCACAAGTGCCTAAAACTTTTAACAGTACTGTAGCTATTAAGGTAGGTTTCTTAAAGCATCTTGGAGATGTTGCCACTGTTCTTCTGGATTCTGTCTCAGTTTGTTCTTTTTCTTCATGTCATTCTAGACAGAGTGGATGATGATCTCTGTGTGGAGCACTGGCTGTTGTCAGACTCCTTGGGCAAATTAAAATCTCACTGGATTCTTACAGATAATGGCAAAATGAATGTTTGGAAATGTAAAGTGATATTTCCTACCAACACACTACAGCAAAAAAATAAATAAATAAATAAATAAATAACTGGCTTAAAACCATTTTTTTAGATAGTAAAAAGACTAGGGTAATTTTGGCCACCACTGTAAAAAAGTTAGGCTAGAAAAGTACACCTCGGTTTTATTTTTTCAGTATCACCATCACTAAGTTTCAGACAATTCTTTCAGTCTTTATTTAAAATTTAAGAGTTTTTTTCCTGAAAGTTTAAGTTAGAATAGTTTGCATTAGCGCAGTTATAAACGCAATTAAGCTGTGAAAGTGGACTAGTTAGTAGATTGGTTTTCTTGTTTGTCATGATAAATAATAATAATAATAATACATTTTATTTAAAGGTACTCAAGGACACCTTACAATCAAAAATAAAACAACTACATTAGTTAAAAAACAAAAAACAAACAAAAACAATACAGACAAGATAAAATCACATAAAAGCCTGCCTAAACAAACATGTTTTTAGACTAAATTTAAAAACTGGAAGACTTGGACTATTACGAACCTCAGCAGTAAGTACATTCCATAAAAAAGGTGATGACATTTAAAGGAACACTCCACTTTTTTGGGAAATAGGCTCATTCTCCAACTCCCCCCGAGTTAATGAGTTGAGTTTTACCATTTTGAAATCCATTCAGCCGTTCTCCTGTTCTGGCGATATCACTTTTAGCATAGCTTAGCATAGATCATTGAATCCTATTAGACCAATAGCATCACGTTCAAAAATGACCAACGAGTTTCGATATTTGTCCTATTTAAAACTTGACTCTTCTGTAGTTATGTCGTGTACTAAGACCGGTGGAAATGCAAAGCTTAAATTTTCTAGGCTGATAAGATTAGGAACTACACTCCCATTCCGGCGTAATAGTCAAGGAAGTTTGCTGCTGTAATATGGCCGAAGCAGGAGCAGTAAAACCACGCAGCACATGTGCAAATGCTAAACTAGCAGGGAACTCATTTCTGATCATACTCCGCCTGCTTCGGCCATATTACGGAAGCAAACTTCCTTGACTATTACGCCGGAATGGAAGTGTAGTTCCTAATCTTATCAGCCTAGAAACTCGCAGCTTTGCATTTCCACCGGTCTTAGTACACGATATAACTACAGAAGAGTCAAGTTTTAAATACAACAAATATGGAAACTCGTTGGTCATTTTTGAACGCAATGCTATTGGTCTAATTGGATTCAATGATCTATGCTAAGCTATGCTAAAAGTGATATCGCCAGAACAGGAGAACGGCTGAATGGATTTCAAAACGGTAAAAATCAACTTATTAACTCGGGGGGAGTTGGAGAATGAGCCTATTTCCAAAAAAAGTGGAGTGTTCCTTTAATGTTCCAGACAACCTTTGTAGTCCCATTTAGCCGCTTGTTAGCATCCACTTGTTTCAAAACAAGTAAAAGCTTTAAAAAAAAAATCACAAGGTGGTATTACTGATGTATTTTATGTTCTTGAACAAGATGTGAAATAAATAAAAATATCATGAGCTTGTATTACCACAGACCTTATTTCAGACATTTAACAAAAAACTCATTCATAATTTACTCTATTAAAGTCTAAAACTCAGTCCTGCTTCTACACAGGTGATGTTGTGGAGTTTCATGGTTTGGAAGGCACAGGTAAGACAGAAACCTTGTACCACCTCATCACCCGCTGCATCATGCCAATCCAGAGTGGAGGTCTGGAGGTGGCAGTGGTGTTTATTGACACAAACTACCACTTTGACATGCTGCGATTGGTAACCATTCTGGAGGGACGTTTAGCTGACTCTAAGGAGGGTGACTGCTCTGAAAATGAACCCGAGGAGAGGGTACGTTCATGTCTTCGCAGGCTGTCTGTAGTGCACTGCAACAGCTCAGTACAGCTCCTCCTAACCCTACACTACCTGGAAAACACTTTCTCCAGCCAGCCCTCCCTTGGCCTGCTGGTCATCGACAGCATCTCTTCCTTCTACTGGGTGGACAGATTCAATGGCGGCGAAAGCACTGCTTGTCAGGAGGCTAACCTAAGAAAGTGCACCGAGTTGCTGGACAGACTCCGCAGAAACTATGGCATTGTGATTTTCGCCACCACTCATGCCATAATGAGGAACTATGCATCTGATCCAGGAGTGTCAGAAGTGCCCGGCTTATCATCATCATCTCGCAGGTGGAGGTCAGCTGATAGTGCTACAGACTTTGACAAGCCTTACCTGTGCAAAGCATGGCAGAGAATAGTAACTCACAGGATGCTGTTCACTAAAAACCATGCGTCAAAAGACCACAAGCAGGTTTTCTCCACAGCATGTACCAGCATAATGACCAAAGGTGTCAAAAGATGCTCATTTAATGTCATGGAGGATGGTATTAAATTTGTGTGTGACAAGTGAGTATGTATTGAAATTCTCAGCACTGGACGTAGTAGCTTTTGGGTTGTCACACAATTAGGAGGGCTACTTGGCGGACAAGAAGTTCCTAAAATTTCCAATTATTGTCTGTGAGTGTTATAAATGATCAATGCGATACTTTTTCTGTTTTCTTTACTAAAGAAATAATTGCTATGGACCGCTAATACAGAAAACTGTTGATTTATGGTGTAGTTGTTAGATTAATGGCTAATGAAGACCTTAACTGTTTCACTTCTCCACTTTCGCAGTCACTTTTATTTATATAGTGCTTTATGCATTAGAGATTTTCAAAGTAGCTTCACAATAATAAACAGGAAAATAACCGAATTA
Source organism: Garra rufa (assembly GCF_049309525.1). Classification (NCBI taxonomy): domain Eukaryota; kingdom Metazoa; phylum Chordata; class Actinopteri; order Cypriniformes; family Cyprinidae; genus Garra; species Garra rufa. The sequence goes on along the minus strand of NC_133384.1, from coordinate 2,170,141 downwards.
GTGATACAAACTTCATATATGAGAAAAAATTACAGTTGAGGTCAAAAGTTTACACACACCTTGCAGAATCTGCAGAATGTTAATTATTTTACCAAAATAAGAGGGATCACATTGTGTTATTTTAAGTACTGAATAAGATACAGTATTTCACAAACGATTTCATATAATCCACAAGAGGAAAAAAAAAGAGTTGAATTTATAAAAATGACCCTGTTCAAAAATTGACATATTTTGTTATTTAGGTAACAACACAGTATTAAGAACCAAGCATATTTTTTTTAAATAATAGTTCATGAGTCCTTTGTTTGTCTTGAACCGTTAAACTGCCTGCTGTTTTTCTGAAAAGTCCTTCAGGTCCCACAAATTTAGGTTTTTCAGCATTTTTGTGTATTTGAACCCTGTCCAACAATGACTGATTTTGAGATCCATCTTTTTACACTGAGGACAACAGAGAGACTCATGAAACTATTAAAGAAGGTTTAAACGCTCACTGATGCTTCAGAAGGAAACACAATGCATTAAGAGCTGGAGGGTGAACCCTTTTTGAATTTGAAGATCAGGCTAAATGCAAATCTTTTCATCTTCTGGGAAATGTGTAAGTATCTTCTGCAGCTTCTGAAGGATGTAACCTATTGTGCGTTATTTAAGAACCACACAAAGCAGGTCACCATTAACCAAGGTTTATTAAAAGGAAGAAGCAACAAAACCAATTAGAAGGACGATTCCTCCCGCATATACACTTGAGTGCAGGGCAAGGGAAATTCCCCAATACCCGAGCCTTAAAGGGACAGCCACCCAGACCGTTACAAGGGCAGTACTAAATAAAAAAAAAAAAAAAAAAGGAAGTACACCTTCATTCTGTTTAAAAGTTTTCACCCCCGGCTCTTAATGCATCGTTTTTCATGAACAACAACAAAAAAAAAACAGCTGTGGATCCTTCAGGTAACAACACAGTATTAATAATCAAGCATATGTAAACTTTTGAACGGGGGCATTTTTCTAAATGTTATAAACTCATTTTCTTTTGTGGACTATATGTAAATGTCTTTTATGTGAAATCTTTTTCAGGTCGGTACTACATAAAAAATAACATGCATTTTGTATGATCCCTCTTATTTTAGTAAAATAATTAACGTTTTGCAGATTCTGCAAGGCGTATGTAAACTTTTGACCTCAACTGTAAATTCAGCTCTAAACAGCTGACAAGTGTCATTCATTCACTTCAGTTCATTAACAGTAAAGTTCATCAATTGTGAAGCAACTTCAATTCGGGTATAAGCAGCTCAAGATAATAGTTCTGTCAGTTCAATAACAGTATCGATGTTGCAAAATGTGCCAACATTTAATTTAGCTGTAAAGCAGCTCTACGAAAGACAAGGGTCATATGTCACAAGTGTCATTATATGTTCTCATCATCTGATAGCGTTAGTGCCATCAAACCTGCGGCGAGCCTAATGGCTGGTGTACAAGTTTGTTTACTAGAGAAACAAAGTGTGAGACACAAAAGACCATAGTGCACACAACACAAGTAAAGGAAATACGAAAAAAAAAATGCAAAATGAAACGGTAAAAACACACATGCATGAAAACTTCCTTTCTCCTGCGTCTCTGTGAGTGCACACTCTTTTAAATATTCAGTGACTTAGTAAAGATCACAACAATCAAGTTTATTAACCTGAAAATATCTGAATATAGCAATAGTTTAATAACGTTTATTTATGATAAACATCATTATTAGTTTGTTCCTATTATTGTTGAACAGTGAGGTACACTGTAAGAAAATCAGGCAGGACATTATGTGTTAAGTTTACAGATATTTCCTGTAAAACTAAAATACAAAATACAATGCATAATTTAAAGTACAGATAAAACCTGTGAAAAATGAATATAGAAAATTATTAACACAGTACATTGTGCCCTATTCTTAAGGACTTTTCTTAAACTATAGCATACTAACTAACTACCAGTACACTGCTTAAAATTATAATTGTTTGGAATGTGTAGTTGTATAATTTATAAGAAAATACATAAAAAAGTAATTGTTCAAAAATGTGCAACTGTTCAGTAATTCAGTGTAGTATTTATATATGAAAATATCTCATAAACGTGTCATGTTTATATTACTTTTACAAATAATATAAATTAAATTCATATTATTTGTGTGAACAAATCTAAATGAACATATTTATAATCATATATTGTGTATTCTAAGCAATGACGTGGTTTTGCGTAATGGTTATGTAATGATGGCATTGTCCAATGACGTTGCAACGTCATTTAGCAACTTTTAGCAACAAATCAATCTGTTTTTATCAACTTTCCATAAAAATTAGTTGTCAACAGTGGATCCAGTGCTGTTACATGACATGAAGAAACAGTACAAACTGAGACAGACTAAATCTAGAAGAACTGGCAACGTCTCCAAGATGCTTCAAGAAGCATGCTGCATCTGTAAAACTTAGTCTTGCACGAGATGCCAATAGGCCTAGTCTTGTGTGGTTCTGGGCTCTTTCTCCCATACCTCACTTGGGCCGGAGTACTCTGCTAGCGGCTGCGTTGCTGTTTTTGAGACGCCATAACGAGCCAGCAGGATACCAAGATGAAAGCCAAGTCAACAACAAGCACGCACGCACGCATGGCTTTTAAAGGGGCAGACTTAACAGCAGAGACCAATTAGGACAAAATGAGTATGCCAAGTTTGCTTTTTTATTTACAATATATTAAAGGATAACTATTGCCAAAATGCAACCTGGGGTCCGTTCTTCGTACGTCGCTAACTCAGTTAGCTGGATTTGATTGTTGTGGATTTGTCCTGATCTTGGATTGTGTCGTTCTTCGATGTGCATCTCGGTCTTGGTGTCTGCTCTGGAGCAGGTTTATTTCATGTAAACAGGATTTAGGCTGCGCTCCAGGCGGGTTATGATTGGTTGAAATGGCGAGGTCACATATATATACATATATATACATACATATATATATATACACTACCCTTCAAAAGTTTGGGGTCAGTACATTTTTATTGTTTTTTTTTTTTTTTTTAAGAAATTAATACTTTTATTCACCAAGGATGTATTAAGTTAATAATAAATAATTTACATTGTTATAAAAATATATATATATTTTGAATAAACTGTACTTTTTAAACTTGTTATTCATGAAAGAATCCTGGGGAAAAAAATCACAGGTTCCAAAAAATATTTGGCAGCACAACTGTTGATATTATTCTATAAATCAGCATATTAGAATGATTTCTGAAGGATCATGTGACACTTAAGACTGGAGTAACAGCTCAGTGATTCTTGGGAATTTGTATTAAAAAATGTGTTTAATTACACCATCTGAATGTATATTATTATAGACCAAGGTCTTAGCTTTTCAGCAATGTACTGGTGTCACCTCCCCATTTTGTATTTTTTTCATAAAATAGGCGTTTTACTTTTTAGCGTTTTACAACGTTTACTTTTTGCTTAAATCAAACAAAAAATGTTTTTTATTTAACAAATGTATTTTTGTATTAAAAGAGACTATCACTTTAATAACTCAGCAGCACTGACAAAATATATTGTAGGCCCCTATGCATATTTATTTAAAAAAATTAAAACTCCCTCTGACGGTGGTGACACTAATCTGACGGTGGTGACAGTGGCCTCATTACAACATAAAATTCCAAAATGTATACCACTCAAGTCAACGGCTTCTTGTTTAACCCCTTAGTGTTCCAACGTTCCACCGGCGGAACGTTTTGCATTAAGTTAAGTTTGACAGGAACTCTAAGGGGTTAACAACTTTATTTAACTATTTGGTCCAACAAATAACAATCCTGAGCACTGTGATAAAATATTTTTCAAATATTTCAACACCGTCAGACAGAAAACCTGACGGTGGTGACATCTGACGGTGGTGACAAAAACCTACTATTTCCCATGATATGCATTAGTTGTTCACAATAGCCATCTTGTTTCCACTCTGTTGCTAGCTACTTCAGACTTGTTTTTAAAAAGTATACATTTATGTCATAATCAAATCTAATATTATTTATACAAAAGAGACGGTGTTGACATGTTATGGTTGCCACAGTAGCAGTGTCCAAAAATATGAACAAGTTTAAGAGAAAATAGCAAATTTACAGGAGCTTGGCTGATCTTGAAGCATGCAGTAGAGCTGAAGATTTGATAATGTGGTCCTCAGGAATGCAGTTGACCTTCTAGTTGCCTGATTTTATTGCTTTTCATAAATATCTGACGGTGGTGACGCATATGTGGGACACATTTTGTGCAACCAAAAATAATTGTAAATATTATTCAAAACACAGTGTTTGTGATTTTTGATACATATTACAATGTACTCTTTCATATAGTAAAAATATTATTCAATTAAATGATTACTTTTTGCTTTTTTAATCAAGCTGAAATGATTATCTCCTATCTGAAGACAAGTGATTTTGTAGGCAATGGGCCAGATTTGATAATTAAATTAATACAAAATTAAAAGAAAACTATAAAAGAACCTTACATATGTGCAACTGACCCTCTGATTATAATCTTGATTCTTTTGATTTATGAAAATGTTCTTCATTTCCAACAGAATGAGCACTTTTCTTGTTGGGACATGTTTTTGCCAAATTTTCAAGAATCAGTGAGCTGATAAAAATTCAGCTTTTCATCACAGGAATAAATTCTATTTTAAAGTATGTTAAAATAAAAAAACAAACATTATTTTATATTGTAAAAACATTTTTTTTCTGTATTTTTAATCAAATAAATGCAGCCTTGATGAGCATAAGAGACTTCTTTAAAGACTATTACAAGTCTTACTGACCCCAAACTTTTGAACGGTAGTGTATAAAAAAATAAAAATATAAATAAAATAACATATCAAGGAAAAAACATGTAACATGGGCAGCATTAACGCATTTAATTTGTTCACTACTTTTTGCCAGCCCTCTCTCCTTGCTTTTTGCATCCTTTGCAGTGTTCCCTTGCATTTTAATTAAACTCTGAAACTCCTGAAATCCCTTAATCAAGAGTTCTTGCTCTGCTGCAGAAAAATACTGTGCGCGCTCCTTCTACATGTTCGCCGACCAATCAAAGAGTTGCCGATCAATGTTTCTACTATCGATACGTACCCCCTTTTAAGCCACCCAGTGATCTCAAATGACTTCATCCAGCTATACTAATCATCAACAACAGGTGCGTTCGGAGAACCAGAATAGCGAGCTCATAGTTAGCGCGATGATTTGATCTTGGATGTGTCATTTGATCTTGGATGTATAAGCGAGGTACGAAGAACGGACCCCTGGGCTGTTTTTTTTTTTTTTTTTTTTTTTTTTTGTAAATAAGACAAACTTATATCTAAAAGCATAATTACGACAAACGAGCCATTTTTGAGATTGACCATGATTTCGTTTTGTGGTCAATGGCCAGTGAATGTGAGTACTAGGGGCATAAATTTGAGCGCATCAAAATCGATATTTTTACAACACTAAGAAGGCTCGACACGCCATGAAACTTTGCTCGAAGTATCGCCTGGGTCTCTACACATGAACTCGAGCATTGAGAACATTGTTTGTGTACACAGAGTTTACTAAAAAAGAAAGGTTTTGAACAACTCACTTACTCTGTTTGGGTTTCCGCTCGCAGCCGTCTTGCCAGTCAAGAAGTGTCGATCTCCGAATGCGAATGAATAGACTCCATAGGACGAAATATTAGGCTTATATGAGGCTCTTTTTACAACTAGAAGGTTAATATTGTTTTTCATTTGCGACAAAACAACGAATTAGCTGTGCATTTATATGGAAATATGCTTTAGGAGCTATCCATCTTTACTCTCCTCGCATTCGGAGATCGACACCTCTTGACTGGCAAGACGGCCACGAGCGGAAACTGAAACAGTGAAAGTGAGTTGTTCAAAAACTTTCTTTTTAGTAAACTCTGTGTACACAAACAATGTTCTCAATGCTCGAGTTCATGTGTAGAGACCCATGCGATACTTCGAGCAAAGTTTCATGGTGTGTCGAGCCTTCTTAGTGTTGTAAAAATATCGATTTTGAAGTGCTCAAAGTTATGCCCCTAGTACTCCCATTCACCGGCCATTGACGACAAAACGAAATCACGGTCAATCTCAAAAACGGCTCTTTTGTCGTAATTATGCTTTTAGATATAAGTTTGTCTCGTTTACAGTAAAAAAAAAAAAAAAAAACAGCCCAGGTTGCATTTTGGCAATAGTTATCCTTTAAGCCATACAAGTTTTAATACCTTGTTCCTTTAAAAAAATATGTCCTTGTTGTTACATTAATCTTCAAATTTACTGTTTTACAAGAAAGGCAGAGAAATACTAAAGAAGCCCAATTACAGTTATTAAGTACAGTCTAATAAATGTTTTAAGCACTTCATGTGCTTAACAATTTATCAGACCACCTGCAAAGAGGAAACGCAAATAATTTAGGAATCTTGTCAAAAACTTGTTTAAAACTATACATTTTATTGTCATTTGATAGGCAAATAACACACTAAATAGTCTTTATTCACACATAACAAAAAAAAAAAAAAAAAATATGGCCTCATTTGGCTTTGATAATAGCTTGCATTCTTGCTGGCATTGTTTCTATGTACTTTTTTACTTTTGTACTGTCTCTATTGTTGTTGACTGTAATTTAGGGTGACCATACGTCCTCTTTTACCCGGACATGTCCTCCTTTTTGGCTATAAAATTATGTCCGGGGGGGTTTTGTAAAATATCATAAAATGTCCGGTTTTTTTTTTTATCTCATTTCACTGACCGTCATTAATTCAACACTTTAAATGCAGCCACTGCCCACCGGCATTATTCTGAGGTACCTGTCTGATGACGTGAAAGACCCAATTTTCAAAACAAAACAAACGAGGAGCTGCGCTGCAAGAGCTGTGTGTCACTAACATGCCGAAACGCAAATGTAGTTTCACAGACAAATTGCAAAAAAAAAAATACCCGGTGTTCAGTCGTGGTCGTGGTAAATGAGAAGCATTGTGCACCATATATATATATATATATATATATATATATATATATATATATATATATATATATATATATATACAGGTCATTTTCAAAAAATTAGCATATTGTGATAAAGTTCATTATTTTCTGTAATGTACTGATAAACATTAGACTTTCATATATTTTAGATTCATTACTACACAACTGAAGTAGTTCAAGCCTTTTATTGTTTTAATATTGGTGATTTTGGCATACAGCTCATGAAAACCCAAAATTCTTATCTAAAAAAAATTAGCATATTTCATCCGACCAATAAAAGAAAAGTGTTTTTAATACAAAAAAGTCAACCTTCAAATAATTATGTTCAGTTATGCACTCAATACTTGGTCAGGAATCCTTTTGCAGAAATGACTGCTTCAATGCGGCGTGGCATGGAGGCAATCAGCCTGTGGCACTGCTGAGGTGTTATGGAGGCCCAGGATGCTTTGATAGCGGCCTTAAGCTCATCCAGAGTGTTGGGTCTTGCGTCTCTCAACTTTCTCTTCACAATATCCCACAGATTCTCTATGGGGTTCAGGTCAGGAGAGTTGGCAGGCCAATTGAGCACAGTAATACCATGGTCAGTAAACCATTTACCAGTGGTTTTGGCACTGTGAGCAGGTGCCAGGTCGTGCTGAAAAATTAAATCTTCATCTCCATAAAGCTTTTCAGCAGATGGAAGCACGAAGTGCTCCAAAATCTCCTGATAGCTAGCTGCATTGACCCTGCCCTTGATAAAACACAGTGGACCAAAGTACTTTTTTCGGATGAAAGCAAATTTTGCATGTCATTCGGAAATCAAGGTGCCAGAGTCTGGAGGAAGACTGGGGAGAGGGAAATGCCAAAATGCCTGAAGTCCAGTGTCAAGTACCCACAGTCAGTGATGGTCTGGGGTGCCATGTCAGCTGCTGGTGTTGGTCCACTGTGTTTTATCAAGGGCAGGGTCAATGCAGCTAGCTATCAGGAGATTTTGGAGCACCATCTCCAAAGTCCTCTTTTTTGATTCTCAGAATATGGTCACTCTATGTAATTGGGCATCTGAATTAAAATAATAATGAAGTGCTTTACTGTTTTTTTCCTGCCTTTCTTGTAAAACAGCCAACTTAAGAATTCACGGATAACAACAATAATTATATTTTAGCATTAGAAACACTATGTGACTAAAGAATTTACACAAACTGGTGGATATTACAGAAACATAAAAATGATTTTGGTAATCATCAATACTGTTAGGGCAGCTGTGGCACAAGCCTTACATTGGGTGGTGGTTGTTAAGCACTGTATGCACACACACACAAATCTTGTACTAATTGTGTGTACACTAGTGTACTACTTAAAGGAGTAGTTCACTTTCAGAACAAAAATTTACAGATAATGTACTCACCCCCTTGTCATCCAAGATGTTCATGTCTTTGTTTCTTCAGTCGTAAGGAAATTATGTTTTTTGAGGAAAACATTTCAGGATTTCTCTCCATATAATGGACTTCTATGGTGCCCTCGAGTTTGAACTTCCAAAATGCAGCTTCAAAGGGCTCTAAACGATCACAGCCGAGGAAAAAAGGATCTTATCTAGCCAAATGACATCAACACATAAATCTAGCCAAAAAAAAAATATACAATTTATATACTTTTTAACCTCAAATGCTCGTCTTGTCTAGCTCGGCAAGACGAGCGTTTGAGATTAAAAAGAATATAAGTTGTAAATGTTTTTAGAAAATAACCGATCGTTTCGCTAGATAAGACCCTTCTTCCGTAAATCTTAACCATAAAAGTTTAGAGACTGCCAGAATAATTCTATAAAAAAGCAAATATCATAAAATTGACTAAACAACATAACTTTTTCAGTTTATTACTGTTGAAATGTACAAAAAAAAAGTTGTAAACAAAAGTAAAACCAACAGCCTTTTTCTGACAAATTAGCATTAGCTAGACTTTTGGTCCTTTGACATACTGTTATAGACAAAGACATAAATAAATAATTAAATTAAACTTCATCACAAGAAGGCTTTCCACATGCTAAGGTATACCAATATATAAAAGATGAATTATAGCTTTTCCAATGAAAAACATCAGATATAAAGAATCACACAGGGAATTCTGGAAATGTCAATTTACGTTTTTCATCGTAAAGTGAACGGTGCATTACTGTGCCATCCCAAAGAGACAAAATCACTTTCACATTAAAAGTACTCTCCTGGTGGAATGACCTGCCCAACTCAATCCAAACAGCTGAGTCCTTAGCCATCTTCAAGAATGAACTAAAAACTCTTCCCCTCTAACTCTAGCACCCTCTATTCTAATTTTATTCTTTTTAAAAAAAAGCCCTTTTAGACTTATTCTCTGTTAATTTACTTACTGCTTGTTTTCTAAAAAAAAAAATAATAATAATAATAACAACTAACACTAGCCTTTTCTTTTCTTTTTTATTCTATTTTCTTTTTATGTATTATATAATATAAAAAAATGTGATCTGTGTATTGCGTTAGGCTAAATGAGACTTGTCATAGCACTTGCATGGCATTGCTCTTTTGTTGATTTTGATTGCCTCCATTGTCCTCTTTTGTAAGTCGCTTTGTATAAAAGCGTCTGCTAAATGTAAATATAAATTATATAATGACTTTTTCTTTGCACTTCCAAAAACACATCTGTACATCTAACAGTTTTTTTTACTGTAAAGTTTCTTTAAATGTCCTGAAAGATCTATTACAGTTTCTCACCATATATACTAAGTAAACATAACCTAAGATACTAATACTAAGTTAAACAGTTAACAGGTTTTTACCATAGCATTTTTACAGTCTTTTACTGTTAAAATTACATTTTTTTTTTTTTACAGGGCATCCTATATCCTTATTAAGTGAAAAAGTGCTGCACAGTAACGTCATGACACCTAAATGTAATTCCATGTTTGTAGACAAAAGACCACCTCCTCAAAAAGACCACCCACATAATAATTTTGCACCAATTATAAAACAAATGTCTCATCAAACTGAAGCCCTGTACATCCTCTCATTAACCAGTGGGTCTTGGTGAACACAATTTGCATTTAGCTTTACAACTTCATAAGCTAACAAAAAGGAATAATTAGACCAAAAAATTGGTTGTTTTTACAAAACAGGAAAATTTCTGTAATGTTTTAGTACTGTGCAAAAAAGATCCTAATTGCTGTTATTTTTTCCTGCAGTTTTTTTTTCTTTTGCTGTCTTAAGTGTAATTAATAAAAGGCCCCAACCCTTCCCATATTTTGTTAAATTTTGGTTTATTTTAAGCATCAACCCCGAATGTCTTTATTTTGTGTAAAATAATTAAGAATATACTTTATAGATTGTAGTCTACAGCACAAATCTAATAAGCAATCATTGGATTTGTTATCATTGTTAATAATATAGATCTTAAGAATCTATATGGAAAGTTTAGGTATCATTTATTACATTTTTGTTATTTTTTACTTTTAGAATTTGCATATTAGAGGAATAAATTGGTAATCTATAAAGATTGTGTATTGAAAAGTTAGCCCTTAAAATCCCTAAAGTGTTTGTTATTGAAAATAATCAATTTTGTTGTTAAACACCGAGGACACCCTTTTGTAACCAGTCGCATGCACAAGTTCTCTCACACACAGCGTGGATCATTCAGTGAGCGGGAAAGAGGAAACGTGTCGAAGCAGAGCGATGAAAGCATCAGTGAGACACTGTCTTTCAAACACTGGTGCTTCTTTCAGGCCAAGAAGCTCATTTCCTCTTGCACCTGGACTTCTTTGGACATCTTCCCTAGAATCCTTGACCTTTAATGAGCCTCTTTTTTAATTCGGAAAAAAGAACACAGAATTACTGAAGAACTTATGAAACACTGCTTTTATGTGTTTGATTTCTTTACCTTTGGTAAATAACTAAGATGGAATAGTGTGGATTTATTTGTTGAATCAGTCTATTCCTGGTAGGAGTATGAAGACAGTTTGAAGAAAAAATTAAATAGAAAATTGGTGAGCTTGTGATAATTACCGCTTTGTTTACATCATCAAAAATCATGTAAATGTTTTGTGTGTCTCTCTCTTTTTAACCATATTTTAGTGTGACCTTTTCTTTATTGCTGTCCTATGCTTTTATTTACTTTCAGTATGTATTCAAAATAGTGTATACACATATAGTGTATTAGTGATAAATAAATTAAAAATAAAAAATAAGTCGTGAATGTACTGGTAACGTTACATAATAAATGTTTCCTATATGCAGACTATTAACAATGAGAAAATAAAGTTTATTTAAAAAATAGATTACTAATATGCTAATATGTGGTAATTTGCTGGGGTGTTCTAAAAGCTAAATTCTCGGATATTTAAGAAATGTAAATAACGAACTGATAATATTTGCTGAAAGATGATGAAAGAGTCTGAGTTAAGTAATACTGCCCTTGTATGCCGATAGGCAACATGGACTCAATCCAGCTCGATTTCCAGACTCTACTTCCGCGTTTTACCATCCACCGCTGACGACTGAGAAGACTTTTTACCTTGAGTATGTCCCTATGTATCGCTCCGCAGGGTCAGTGATACTTTTTAAAAATATCTCCATGCAGTTTTAAACCTGATTAACCTCTATCTTTAGCACATCGCACGTCATATATTCGGTTTATAGATGTTCTGTACGAGTTGTGCGCAATTTAAAACGGCAACACTGTCTTAAACGTCAAAGTGGGTCTATTTGTCCGTTCAGTGACAGGCAGTGTTTCGGTCTCTCTTAAACATGGCCACCATGATGGAGTAAACGCTACAACTTTAAAATTCATATAATCGAGGAAAACTATGCTTCTTTCACCCAAATGAGGAATGTTTCGACCTGAAATATCGTACCAAACGGCTAATCCACATGAGAGCTTTGGGAAAAGTTTCTTCTTGGATTACATTCTGAATTAAGTTGGCTGGAAGCTGGAAAGGAAAAAAGAGAATTGCATCAATTCCGTAAGCATTAGCTACTCTTCATCATTTCACACGCTTTCCGCCGTGTTTATTTGTTTATGTGTTGATGTTTGTAGTTTATGTTTTGGTGAAAGCCGCGATATTTTGATGTTTAAAGTCAAACGCAAGTGTTGTTTTGGGTTTCATCGGAAAGTGGCGATAGTTGCAGCCTGTGTGAGTGTGAAGAGTAACATTGAAACATTCTAATGACAGATTGTTATAAAGTCTGAGAGCGCGCATATATCATTCCGCGGCTGTACGTCTCTAATTTGATCGAGGTATTTAACTAGTGACAGGTAACTCCCTAACCTTCAGAATAAACGAAAGTGTTGTATTTCGTATGGGACTTTAAAGGACAACGAGGAAGTAACGAGAAAAATCGATCTGGGTTAAAAAAAAATAAGTTTGTAAGCCGCTGGTTTTAGTCCAGAAGAGTAAGTGTGGCCCGACGTTGTTTAGTAAACGCCACACCGACGTTTGGTGGCAGAAAGTTGTTTTGTTTTCACATGGGTCCAGCCATCTTACTCGAGCTAACGTTACTAAACCAACTAGTTTTCCTCAACCAAGACTTTATCCCCAGGGCTAACCTGCTGCTGATTGCACAACTGAAGATTCTAACTTCCTTGGTTGTGAGAGTTTTAATCAAGTTAGTACGAAGTACTGTAGATATGCTTTTCCAGCTTGTAAGGGTTAGTTGACATGACATGTCAAGCACTGACAGCAGTGTGACGTGTTATAACTATTATTTCTCTTTCTCTTTGTCTTTAAGGAATAATTGTTGAACATGTATTTTATGAGCTCATATTCATTGAGGAACTATATATTTTTTTTCTTTAAAAAAAGTTGTTTCTTACTATAAAACTAAGTAAACTGCAAGATTATTAAAGTAATATGAATTTAATGTTAAAAGTTTAAATTACGTTGCCAGTTACATCATTTTAAGTATACACTTTTATTTATAAATTCATTCATACAGTTCATTATAATTCTATGCATTATAAATAAGGTTGTATTTGTTTTTAAGCCAAAGACACTTTAAAGCTACATTTGGAATGGCGTACTATTTACTGTGGACAGTATGCATATTTTCTGTATGAAATTAATACCTAGATGGCTACTTTGTTGTATGCTGCACATTTTGGCTTAGCAGAAATATGTGCAAAACTGTATGACGGAATGCACCTTGCATTTCCTGTGTGATTATGTAACAGGATTGTGCATAATTCAGAATTGAATTGAGAATGACTCCTAAATTCCAATTCAATTCTTGAATTTGAATTGATGTCAAAAACAGGATCTAGAATTACAATTCGAATTTGAATTAAAGGAAGCAGAGTTGCAATTCAATACAAATTCAAAGAAATTCATATACATAAGTGAAGTGTTTAACAATGAAGCTTTATACAATATGTGACCCTGGACCACAAAACCAGTCTTAAGTCGCTGGGGTATATTTGTAGCAATAGCCAAAAATACATTGTATGGGTCAAAATTATTGATTTTTCTTTTATGCCAAAATTAATTAGAAAATTAAGTAAAGATCATGTTCCATTAAGATTTTTTTTTTAAATTCCTACTGTAAATATATCAAAATGTAATTTTTGATTAGTAATATGCATTGTTAAGAACTGAATTTGGAGAACTTTAAAGGTGATTTTCTCAGTATTTTGATTTTTTTGCCCCCTCAGATTCCAGATTTTCAAATAGATGTATCTCGGCCAAATATTGTCCTATCCTAACAAATATATCAATAGAAAGCTTATTTATTGAGCTTTCATATGATGTATACATCTCAGTTTTGTAAAATTTAACCTTATGACTGGTTTTGTGGTCCAGGGTCACATATATGTCAGATATGATTTCGTTACATATTCTATAAATGATATTAGTTTGAACTACTTGTACAGATTGCATTGTGTTATTTGATTACTTTGAAATGAAAATAACATTTTGAACAAAACTAATCAAACATTGAGGCAGTAATTTATTTCAAGAATTTGATCGTTATCTATATGTTGGAACAAAATGTATGCAGGGTTGAGGAGTGACTAGTTATCTGTAATGAAATGATGCTATTAAATTACAAAATTAATGTAATTGTATGTGAGATTCAACACATTTTTTCTATTGTATGACTGTGTGGAATGTCTTTGAATTGCCATGAATTTAATTCCACTTCCTGTCATTCCAACTCCAATTCAAATTCAACTTCCTGTGGGGCGAAGTCAATTCGATTCAAATTCCAACTCAAGAATTGAATGGCGGCCAATTCTGGAATTCTGAATTGTGCACAAGCCTGTTATGTAATGCTTTCTTCACTCAATATTTGACCAGACTAACTAGTACCTAGAGTTAACATGTATTTAATTAACAAACAAAGAAGAGCAAACTAGCACTTTATTTTATTATTATTATTATTATATTTATATTTGCAGTTTGATAACTGTACCCCACTTGCTGCCATATGAATATTGACTATTGAGATAAATAGTGCAAAAAATAGCTATTTCCATTTTGAAGATGGCCTTTCTGCTGCTTCTGCAGCTCTTCTGAACAATTTTCATAATAGTAGGAGACCAGTTTTCACTTTAAGTGGTTTAATGAGATACATGAGAATTGGTTGAGTTCAGCTGCATCAATGGTAGCTTCTCCAGAGGAGTTCAGATCTGACCTATTCTTCACAAAGCTTGGCCTTATAGAATCTGCTTACATTCAAAGACTGCTTGGGAAAATGGACTGAAACAAAAAAAAAAAAACGAAAGTTGTAAACAACCTACCAAGTTTTGTCCTTAAAAAGTAAAAAAGTGTGCTTGTTTGAATTTAAAATCACAGGACGGAAAATGATCATCAGAGTAACACTTGTAGTTATCATGATGTTGTTTTCATAACAACTTCTGCGGTGCCTGCTTGTTGTCTGGTGTTACATGCATTCAGTGATCATTGACACCAGAAGCCCTCGAGTTTGGGCTACTTAATGTCCAGTCCTTCACTTGGGCCTGTGCTGTTGAGTTTCAAGTTGCTATTTCGTCACATTTGTCTTAGTGAGAAGTTACCGAGACTAGTATCTGGTGAAGGATTGACTTGCCCTAGCATGCTCAGTTTACTGTAATCTACCAGTGTTACCTGGAACAAAGTCTGAATTTGGCCGTGTTTGCTGTGGCAAGAGTGCTGTCACTGTTTCTAATGGCTTTTCATTGTGTAATCTAACTATGCATGTTTCCTTCTCTTTTTTTTATATAATCTTTAGTAGTTAATGTATTATTCTAAATATAAAGGCTTTAATTTTGCCAGGTTGTTGTGTACAGTATATAATGTATTGTTCAATATACAATATGGTCAAAAGTTTGGATATACAATATGGTCAAAAGTTTATATATATATATTTCTGTGAAGGCAACTCCGAATTTTAAGCTGTCATTATTTCAATCATTGGTGTCACATGATCTTTCAGAAATCATTTTAATATGCTACTTTGGTGCTCAATTATTATTGGTACTCAATTATTAATAATGGTTCTCATTATTATCAGTGTGGTGAAATCATGATGCGTTTATTTCAGGTTTCTTTGATGAATAGATAATTTAAAAGAACAGAATTTATTTTAAATGATTTTTATAAACATTTT